>NC_058084.1:43234654-43581940 GCF_014858855.1 Bufo gargarizans
TGGCCAATCACAGCCATGCCAGTAGTAGGCATGGCTCTGATGGCTTCTAAGGGCTCACGAGTTAAACACTTGTTGATTGGCTGCCCTGCAGCCTTTCAACAAGCGCCATTAAATCGCCGAACACAGAACTTGAACCCAAACTTTTACTGAAATGTTCGGGTTTGTGTCCGGGTACAAAAAACCCTAAAGTTTGGTATGAACCCGAACTTTAGAATTCGGATTCGCTCAACCCTAGTCACTAGCAGTGATATGTTGTTCTAGCACATAGGACTAGTAAGGCCAGTGATTGGCCAAAGCGGTCATGAGATCATGTGACTTCTGGCCCAACAGGGACTAGAAGCGATAGGGAAGAGGGTGGTGGTACAAGAATGGTTTGACTGCTGACAGGAAAGTGTTTTTTTTAAGTTCCACAGGTTCCAAACATTGAGGTTGTCAACTTCTGGGCCAGACAGCTCTTTTTACTCCAGTGTGTAGTACATATAAAAAGGGTTCATATACATAATATAGTATGAAAACAAGAACAGCAAATATGAGTAAAGTGAATGGTGGACTTGTACAGAGTGGGAAAAGATCCTGTTCTAAAAGGCTTATGTTTAAGTCTTAGAGGGGTATCCAACACTCATCAACCTTTTCTATGAGACATGGAGTTACTTTCATTCCTGCGCTCCAGGTCCCATCCATGTATTGCATTATATTTATTTGACTCACTAGCATTTAACTTGCAATGTACACACTGCATGTGTCCACCCATACAACCCTGAAGAAGTCTTTGCAGAGGACGGTAGTGGTAGTGGCCCTCATGTAGTATTGTGTTGTGGTGTACTCCATCAGACTGTTGGTCCCTGGTGATCTGTGCAGTGGAAATGTAGTATTGAAGAAGGAGGCCAGAATTAAACATATAAAAGTCTCACACAAAGTTCAAAAAGTCTCATAGCAGTTCACCCAGCCGTCTGTCTTCCCGGGGATTTACTTGAGGAAATTTATAGATGTAATTCACTGGAGAATCCCCTTTAGAAGCAGGAGCTCAGCAGTGTGCTCCTGCTCCTTTCTGTGTCTCAGCACAAACTTCCTTTCCTGACAGGATGCAGGACCAGCCCACTCCTACCAAGAGGGAAGGAACATGGTGGTTAGCCATGTTCTTGATTAACCCTTTCTATTCATATAACTTGAGGTAGATGTGGCCATATGCAATAATACATAACAGTATTAAACAATATAAACTGTATATAACATTGTAGTACCCCCAGGTCTGGGCTACTAAACATGCAGAGAATCATTTATTAAGATCAGCGTTTTACACGCTGGTCTTGATAACCACTATAGCTGGCGGTGGATCCTTAGAAGTTATGAAGAGGTGCCGGTCTCTACATAACTTTGGCATATCCAGTGCCAGTCTAAATGTAAGACCGCTTCCTAGTGGTCTTACATTTAGACCATTGTCTACGCCTAAAACAGGCGTAGAAAATGATGAATGAGACAGGTTTGCCAGTACATTCCCTTCCCTGACGATGCCACGTCCACTTTTTAGACCTGGGGTGCGCAAGGAAAAGTCGCAGATTACGGCACAAATGATTTTCACGACAAAATCTGCACCGGGAGTACACCTAATATACGCGTATTTTTAAAAAGTAAATGACCCCTGCAATGCTTATTTTCTCAGGTTTACCCAAAGACAAAATTACCCCAGCACATTCTATAATGAACTTGTCTATGGACTAGTGTTGATCGAGCACCAAAGTGCTCTGGTGCTCGAGTAGAACACTTTGGGATGCTCGGGTGCTCGGCAGAACACCCGAGCACAATGGAAGTCAATGGGAGAACCCAAGCATTGAACCAGGCACCCCCTGCTCTGAAGAGGGGAGGGTGTTTGGTTCATAGGAAAAGGTCAGAAATTGATGGAAACACCACTAAAATGGTTCGGGAACAGCATGGGGAGGATGTCTTAATGTATCTTGGACACCCAGGTTGTTGCTGGGAACGATATTGTCCGAGTAGTACGCCACTTTTACAGACTGACAATAATACGCACAAAACCGAAGATAAAATCGATTTTAGAGGAAAAATTGTTAGGAAACATTCTTTCCTGTAAATTTACTGGTATATAAAGTGCAAGTGCTGCCAAAAATTACAAGGAAGAGGCACTCCGATACAAGCTGACTATCACATAATGGAGGGCCTCATTCACATTGTGGTACAATTGTTCAGGTAGTGGGACTCCTACACTCATAAAGCCTATTCACTAAGTGAAAGGGCTGCCAAAAATTACAAGGAACCGGCACTACAATACACCCTTTATTACACATAAAGGAGGGCATCATACACAACCTTTAAAAATGATTGATGGTCTGCTGGTGACCCTCAAAAACATTAGGAGCAAGGGCCTGCTGGTGACCCTCTAAAACATTAGGGGCCAGGGCCTGATGCTGATCTGACCATCTAAAACATTAGGGGTGAAGGTCTGCTACTGATCTGATTATCTAAAACATTAGGGATAGGGTCGGCTGCTGATCTGACCTTCTGAAACAATAGGGGTGAGGGTCTGCTGCTCAGCTGACCATCTAAAACAGGCATCCTCAAACTGCGGCCCTCCAGCTGTTGTAAAACTACAACTCCCACAATGCCCTGCTGTAGGCTCATACCTGTAGGCTGTTTGGGCATGCTGGGAGTTGTAGTTTTGCAACAGCTGGAGGGCCGCAGTTTGAGGATGCCTGATCTAAAACATTAGGGGTGAGGGTCTGCTTCTGATCTGACCATCCAAAAGATTTGGGGTGAGTGTCTGCTGCTGAGCTGACCATCTAACAAAATATGGGTGAGGGTCTGCTGCTGATCTGACTTTTTAAAACATTAGGGGTGAGGTTCTGCTGTTCATCTGACCATCTAAAAATTTGGGGTGGGGGTCTGCTGCTGAGCTGACCATCTAAAACATTAGGGGCGAGGGCCTGCTGCTGATCTGACCACCTTAAACATTTGGGGTGAGGGTCTGCTGAACTGACCATCTAAAAAAATAGGGGTGAAGGTCTGCTGCTGATCTGACCTTCTAAAACATTAGGAGTGTGGGTCTGTGGCTTCACGCCCCTGCTCATTTTGATTCGGCACAGGTTGCAAATGACAATTCTTTTATCGTCCGCACTTTCCTAAAAAAAATGCCAGACTGTGGAACACCTACCCCCTGGCAAGTGAAATTGCCGCAAGGGAGAGCTCCGGGGAACAGTTGCGGGCCTGTTTGGTGTGGCCCGCCTTCTCCCTTTTCCCATCCCACTGCATATTCCAGCCTGTTGCAGTGCTGCGGTTCCCTTCCCCTCTGTACTGCTGTCCTCACTCTGCTTGCCACCTTCCCAGGTTGGGTCAGTGATTTCATTGTCCACCACCTTCTCTTCCAATTCCTCACTCTGGTCATCCTCCTGACTTGTTGACCTAAGAAGAACCTCACTTATTGACAACTGTGTCTCATCCTCATCATGGACCTCTTGAGACACTAATTGCCATTCCCCACCGTCATCTTTTTCTGACTGTGGATGCTCAAGAGTTTGGGAATCAGTGCACAAGATCTCCTCATGTCCCTCTTCAAGCGTGTGGGATCACTTGTTTGCCAAGACAGGTAGGAGGAAGAAGGATCAGGGTGAGGATTCTGTTAACCAGACTCTTGGCTACTAAGAATGGACTTGGTGGAAGACAGGGTGGTGCTTAAATGACTGGAAGCATTATCTGCTGCAATCCAACCGAGCACCTGGTCGCACTGGTGTGACGTCAAGAGTCTCTGAAAACTGGGACATGAAGCTAGGTATCGTGGATGAGTGCATTTATTGTGCTCTGGCAGCAGGCACAGTTTCACTGTGCCCAGGGCCACGGCCTCTGTATGCACCATCAGCAGCACGGCCACTTCTCCGTCCCTTACTGCTCACCTTCAGCATATTAAATGGTATATATGCTTGCAAGTATGTCACATGTACAGTAGCGCAGATTTTGTAAGTGTATGCGCAAATAATTTTGACTGAATGTCACTGATATTTCGGGTGAGCTAACATTATACTGGAGATGTAGCGCAGGTAATGTCGCTAACACAGCGGCCAAACAATTGCGCTGAATTTCACAGGCCGAATGTAACACAACAGATGTAGCAGTGGTTGTTTCACTGTCAGCAGCGGCCAAACAATTGCACGCAATTTAGCGCAGGTTGCACTAATAATATATATGGCAGCCAGATAAAACAATAGTCCTTAAAAGGACTTTTGGCACACTGCCAGACTTTTATGACATCTGTTTAATGTACCAAACCGTTGCCAACATGTTTCACTGATTTGTGTGAATCTGGTTCTTTGAACTATTCTAATAGTTTTTTTTCTTAAAATGACAAATAAAAACTAAAAAAAAAAAGACTTTTGGGTCTCTAACACCTTTCACCAATAAAACCTGCCTAACAAACAAACAAACCACTTCCTGTCCCTATACTATCTGTCGCTTCTGCTGCAGCTCTCCTGACTAAGACTGAGCCGAACCACGTGACATCGGGTGCTATATAGCACCCGATGGCGCGTTCCAGACAGTCAATCACTGTAATGTCAGTAGCCTACATGACTACGGCATTACAGTGAGTGCCAGTACCTCTGTGCACGTTTATTAGCTGCGTACCAGCCAACAAACGTGCGGGTAGAAGACTCGAGCATCGCGCTTGAGCACACCGGTGTTCGGCCGAATACCGCCATGTGCCGAGCATTACGAAGCTTGAGTAAAAAAGTGTTTGGCTGAGCATGCTCGCCCAACACTACAATGGACAATTCTAGCAAAAAACTGATTGTACAAAGAGGACCATATGATAATATTTGTAAATGCTAAATTGCAATTCAGAGTCTATTTCCAATCTGACATAGTTAATGCTTACATGGTGGCAAGAACATTCTAATCAATGGTTGTCAGTTCTTTCTAAATACATGTCCTAAATCCGTCGTAATCAGATTGAAACACTCAAGGGTTCCATTAGTTTTCATGTTAAACTAAGAAGAGAAAAGGGAATTAGACCACAGGGAACAACATGTTTCTCTATCGATAATCTTTAAACAAGAATGAATCTCTGTCAAACAAGTCTTTCCAAATCGGTTAGATAGGAATAAGAATAGAGCTAGGGAAATAATTGCTCATGGGTCATTGCTAACAGCAGAAAGGGTGAAGGTAGTGTTTTTCAACATCCAATTATAGCAAACCACACAGTAGATGCAAGTGCTACGCTGAGCAGCGAGGAGACAGGTAATAGGTATCTACAGCTGTGACACGCTGGCTCTGAAATAGGCAGAACACTGAAGTAAATGCATGTAGATGTACACTGGGTATGAAAACCCAAGGTGGTGGCGTTATTATTTTTAAACTTTGCATATTTGGTAGAATTGTATATGAATGATATCTAAATGTAGAGGTATAGATCTGTCTATGTATGTATCTATATACTATAGAAATGAAACATATCTCACTTACAATACAATCATATTAATGCAAGAGATAGATATATAGATAGATAGATAGATAGATAGATAGATAGATCCATAGATTGATATATCATCAATAAGTCAGCAACATAACAACAATGTCCACAGCTGTGGTTTCCACTTCTTGTATGCTACTGGTGCTCACAGTGTTGGACCCGGCCTTAGGATCCCAGATAGTAAATACCAAAGAAACTGAGATAGATAGATAGGTAGATATGAGATAGATAGAGTAAAATAGTTGTTGGTAGAACTGATTTAGAAGATGCTAATATATACATTCTCTTTATTCTTTGTCTATTATGCCAGCTATCAGCTGTGGTCATCCAGGCAGTCCCATTTATGGAAGAGCAAGTGGCAATGGTTTCAATTATAATGACGTTGTGACATTCTCTTGCAACATGGGATATGTTATGCAAGGACCCACAAGGGCGCAGTGCCAGGCCAATCGGCAATGGAGTCATCCACCTCCCATCTGTAAAGGTAAGAGATCAATATTTGTTGGCATTTTTGTTATTTCAATTTGACAAGGACCTGATTTTCCCTTAAAAATATAGGGGATTGTATATATCCTTTATGCAGTGCTTTAGAGGCTACCGATGTGTCACCTTTTAATGGATTTATATATCTAGTGAATCTCAGGCTGAAAATGTGAATTTACTGAAAGTTTGCAGGCATCAAAAGTGGAAATCTTCTCTAAGTTAACAAATGGTTGCCTTTCTTGTTAAATATTTACTTTAGATCCTGAAATGTTTAGTGGATACAAATAGGCTCTCTTCCTTCTTTCCTCTGAAGGACCCAGTAACCTTGCGTATTACATGGATAAGTCATTGATTTCCAAGGGAACTGTATAACACTTCATGTTTTCTGTGATGACACTGACCTCATGACATCATAAAATATTGTACCCCTAGACTTGTGTTAGGCCAACAATGCTTGCAAACTTAACTAGCTTTAATATAGTGTCCACTAGAAGAAGTCAACTTCATTTGTTATAGAGCTTTGCACAAACATGTTTGGTCAAGTCTTTCAAGTCACATTGACCTCACGACATCATACATTAACCAAAGAATATGTACAATTTTAAGTTGCTCTCCAAAACTGTCCACTGGAAGAAGTTGTCCTTAGCTGGTAAATATTTTTATACAGTCACATTTCTCCTAGTCTTCATAGTCACTTTTATGTCTGACATGATATAACTTGTTTCCAATAAGGGGTTCACCAAAAAAAAGTTGACTTTATTTGTGTAGATCTTGACACAATAATTTATGTCCTAGTCTAGCAATCCGTCCTGCCACTAGTGAACGCATGACCACCGCTCCGGGCCCATTGTCTGTAATGGGGGCGGGGCTGAGTTCCGACGGCAGCACGGCAGCGCACGCTGAGCAGGCAATTGCCTGCTTATTAGCGCAGGAGACCACTGCTATTATATGATCATTTCTAAACCTGCTAAAAGATTCCAATTACCCGAAGAAAGAGCGTTTCCTTGTTCACCGGATAATCGGCGTCAGTATCACGCTGCCATATCATCGCTAACGATTCATACGAACGCTTGTTGGCAATGGTCTTCACGATTATCTGTGCGTGTAATATAAGCTTTAAGCCTGCATTAGGTGAACACTGGGTTCAATTAATTATTAATGTCTTAAAGTTTGATAACCTATTAAGGATGTAGCCAATCTTTGTTTTATTTGTTTTCACTTGTTATCCCAGCTCAAATCACATTTTTTTTCATTTTCACCCCTCAAATTGTTCCCATTTCCAATGCATGCTATGGTAAAATAAAAAGTGTTATACAAAAATAATTTCCCCACAAAAAAACAAGCTCTAGTATAATCTAATGTTAATATATTCATAATGAATTGAACCAATTGTTCACCTAATGCAAACCTAAGGGGTACAGTGTTGTATGATGATGTGAGGTCAAAGTGACGGCTTAGACATGGACAAAAACTGCGTTGAAATTTACACGTAAGGTCAACTTTTTCTGGTGGACTCCTTGTGTGGTAGACAAGGGTGTCCCACGGGTAAAAAAAAATTATAATTAAATATTACAATATATTATATTTTAATAGTTTATACATTTCAGACACAGCATTACCATTTAGGTTTATTTTTATTGTTTATATTTATAAGTAAAATTGGGAAGGGGAAGTGATTTGAATTTTAAGTAACTTATTTAATATTTTTAAGAACATTGGCGGTCATTTATTAAGACAGGCTTTTAGATGCAGGTCTTAATAAGACCTATAGCTGGCGGTGGATCTGTTGAAGTTATAAAGAGGCGCTATCCTCTACATAACTTCTGCGTATCCTGCACCAGTCTAAACGTAAGCCAGCTTCTCTTACATTTAGACCATTTTCTATGCCTAAAACAGGCATAGAAAATGAATAATGAGACAGGCCTACCAGCCCTTCCTCGTCCACTCCTACGCCCAATATTTTTTAGACCTTTAGGCTAATATAGACATATTTCTGCATAGTAAATTACTGCAATATTATACTACTGCAGTCTATGGGATTCTGTGATCTTCCTATTAAGCCTTTGTGCAGGCAGGGCTTAATAGTTTACAGTGTCAGATTTGGGATTCTTCACAAGGCCATAGCAAACAATCAGCACCCTGCAATTTTGGCACATGGGCAATTCAGAGGTCAGAAGGAGCCCCCATCCCTCTAACTAACCACTCAAATTCCATGGTGGTTATTGACTATGACATCGGAGTGGGCTTCAATGCCTGCGATCACAGTTCACAGAAACCAGTCACTGCAGGTTGGTGTTAGTTGTGTAACACAGACTGCACTCACCACATATGGATCAGGCAAATGACATGCCAAATGTATCACAGTGGTTCAAGACTTGGTTCTGTCACTGTGCGGTTCACTGTGACAGTTATGGCCGTGTAGGCTGGCTGCATGCCCTCTCACGTACTGGCTACAGGGAGACTCCTGTGTATGCTGGTTGCTTGGGGCTGCGTGCTGGCTGCGGTATGTGTGTGTGAACTGTGGCCTGTGTTTGTGACTTCTATGTCTGCATCTGTGGTTCCTGTCACCGGTTCCGTGCAGACTGGCTGCATGTGCTTTGTGCACTGGCTGTGGGTGTTCCCATGTATGCTGGTTCTGTATGTGTGCTGGCTGCAGCCTTGTGTGTGAACTGGGTCTAAGTGTGGATGCATGTCTATATTCACAGTGAGGTTCTGTCACTTGTTATTGTGTAGGCTGCCTGGCTGTAACCTCGTACTGGCTACAGTTATCTTCTGTATGCTGGTTGTCGGTTGGGCGTGCTGGCTACAGCATTCTGTGACTGTGTGACTGACACTTGAACCAGAATTCTGCTGCATTTAACTATTTGCACCTTACACAGTCTTGACAAGGTATCTGAAGAGATTGCAGATAAATAGCAGAAGGTGTTAACAACTAAAATTAAAATTTGACCTTTAATAAATCTCTACAAAAGTACAAAAAAATAATAATACTGTAACACAAATAGTAATAGTGATAAAAAGTCTTCAATGGAGAAAAACAAGAGATACATCAGCTCATGATAGTCAGGGCCATAGTGTATAGTCACTTATGGTTCATCTTACTACCAGCAGGCCCAGCAAATATAGTGAAGGAGTCACCCTTCTGGGTTCAGGTGATGCTGTAGAATGATGGAGGGTTGATATATTCTCTAAGTATTGGGACACCAGATCTCACCCTACCAAACCAAAAGGGGTGACCCACAACTCAGTGGCTAAGCCCTTAGCTGTTCCTCTCCTTCCCTTCTTGTCCTAGTAGACGTCTTAAAGCATTTCTCCAACACCAAAGCAGGGTCATCAGGGGACCAGAAGGCCCAAAGATAATGTCAACTGATAACTTTAGTTCGTAATATCACATACGATAAGTTGCTGCCTGGTAAGTTAAAGTGCTGTCTAAGTCTGATACATTCACAAACTGCTGACAGTAAATGACCAAGAAAATTATAAATAACCTGTAATAGAAGATATGATTCCTCTATTTCTTAACCCTGTACTGTGTTACACTGTTCGTGTTAACACACAAAATTTATTTAAAAAAAACTTTAAATAAAACAAAAAAAAAAGCATGCACGTAACTAGTTTTATGTAATAGGTAGCCAAACAATTCTTAGTAGATTCGAAACCAACACAGAAGAACAAGACAGCAAAAAGTTAATATTGCATGCAGAATTTATCACGAGGGTAGCATTTGAAGTCAGTTTTGCTTAGATCTGTGTTGGTGAACTTTGCTTCAAATTAAACAAATGTAAAAAGTGGCACAACCAGCCACCTGTAGCTCATACTGTGACGTCACTAGGTGCTCCAGTGGAGCGCAAGCTTTGCATAGGGAACGGAGTTGAGTCTCCGGCCGGGGCACGCTCCTAAGCAGAAATACCGATCTACTATACACTAGAGTTGTTAGCTGCATATGAAGTAACCGTACTCTGTGAAAACTGAAATCTGCAATAAGGTAAAGAACCTTTGATAATAGCGATCTGTGTCCATAGTGACTCTTCAGTAGCTACAACAGTTGTGGTAGGTCTAGTGGATGCACGGTATCATATGGTTTGTTTTTTCAGTGAGCTTATTGAGTGCAGCAAGTAGTGCAGAACTGCTGTGATACCGCAGCAACATAGCATAGGGTGACAGAGGGAACTAGTGCCAGTGCTACTATAAATATTATATACAAATGTAAAAAGTAAAGTGAGCAGTGTAAACATGCATAAAAGGTAACATGTAAGCCCAAAATGTTGCAAAAACATTATTTGTGATATCAGATTTTTAAAATCCCGAATTCTGGTGTGCAGGGCTGTATAAATCCCCCACATTTTTTTTTCCAAGTAGACTAGATAAATCCTAGATTTGGGGAATACAGGGACAGGGATGACTGTATCATAGAGGCAGCCCTTGTGGCTGACATGAGGTGAGAGGTTTCAAGTGCTACATTGCTCTTCTGTCCTGCCTGGAGTGGTGGCTTTGATCAATTACAAATCTATTTGTTCCACCAGTAAGATATGATCAACTTAAATCATGCTGTCACTAATATTTTTGTCACTTTTGTCAACTCTTCTGTGTATATTTTATTTAAATTGTTACTTACTAGACCGGCCATAACAGTTTAATCAATGCCAAGTTTTTATAGCAAGTTTACCTCTTATTTGACAAAGTGTTTATATCTTCCTTGAGTGTATTTCCCAGGACTCCAGTAAAATATTATCAATCAGTATTCTATAAATCTCAAAAGCAATTAAGGAAAGAGAACGGAGCAGGGTTCCAAGATAACCTTGTGAATGCATCTGTGTCAGGCAGAGGTTAGCAATACATTTTATTCAAGATTTGTAAAAATAGCCCTAGTTTTGGAGTTTTGATGTCCATAGACTGTGATTTTTTGAAACTGGCCTTCTTTGTCCATTTGAACTTACTTGACCTTCGCAAAAACAATCTGTCTACCTCTTCTGAGCCAAATTAACTAGATTTATAGCTACAGAATTGCCATCTATAATTCACTTGTGTTACTCCAGTTCAAGAGAGTCAAAATGAAATCACATTAACTGGGGAATTAACAGAACACTTAGATGGTTCCCTACTTTTCATCTTTTCAGCCCCAGATCTGCTGCGGATAGCCACACCACTTCAAAAGTGGTGCACACTGCCCTCATATTGGCCAGCATTGATCATGTGCACAGTGATCTCCAATCCATGGGCACCAAGAACTGTCTTGGGCTACCAAGTACATGGTATTCCTCAGGTAGTCTGAGAAACAGTGCAGCTATCTTGGATTGCAGAAGAGGAGCCAGGAAACTGGTTGGTCTGCAGCTAAAAAGATTAAAAGTAGAGTCCAAGTTAATGTGAACTATTGCCACAAGGAAGGATCCTTCTTTATAGATCCAAAATGTGTTGTATATGTAGATGTACTGCATTACTCTGACCCACAGGATCCAATCAAGGTTTTTGGTTTTAAGGATTTGGCAAGCTGGACTTTTTCCATCATTAATTAATGCCAGTTTCAGTTTGTTTCCCAGTTAATATTTTTTTTTTTTAAAGTTGAACCAGAGTATTACAAAGCTAAATATATGCTGAGAAGCAAGTGGTGGCCATTTGCTTTGCAAAAATCTAAGAATCTCATTCTGCCATATATTTGTTGTGTATTGTTAATATGTCTGGGTAAGAGCTGATATGGTGGCACATTGAATGTGAAGTAAACCCCCAGGGACACAATGTGGCATGCCCAACAAAGAGCGTAGACAAATTCCCATTGACCAGGCGTTCTTTGAAAAGCAAATAAATCTTTTCCAAGTCTTCTCTTGCACTGACAGCAAACATAGACATCCTTCAACCATCACTACAGCATGGGCCAATGAGTTAGCTGATCGCAGAAGGTAATTATAGTAGCAGCCTTGCTTGGAGACAACTTAACTTCAGTTTTACAGCACAGTATTAACTATGTATAGTACTGCATTTTTCTTGGAAATTTATAAGTCTCTATGCGCTTTCTCCAATGACTCCATGGAAACAGTATTGTTTGCCTCTTGATGTTGCAAATGCTTGCACCATATATAGGTGTCTGTATCCATCAGTGTTCTACAATTTAATATACAGATTAGCTACTATATTGTGCTAATGATTTATATTTTCCATGCAGTTGTCAACTGTACTGATCCTGGGATTCCAGAAAACTCCATCCGCGAAAGTAAAATAGAACACGGAAACTTCACTTATGGAACGGTGGTGTTTTATGACTGCAATCCAGGACACTATCTGTTTGGATCATCTGTGCTCGTGTGTCAGCCAAATGGGCAGTGGGACAAGTCACTTCCAGAATGTATTGGTGAGTAAATTCTGTAGCGGATTAGAAAGGATGTAATAATTAATGAAACAAAACTATGGTTTTGTTTAATTAATTACTGTCAATTAAACTACATTAACTAATTAATTAAACTGTTTAATTAATTACTATTAATTAATTACTATGGTCAAAACATTACTTGTTGACCATACACCTTCAATAATTGTTGGCCAAACACTGATTTAGCTGACAGTTATTCCTTCCAGGCTAGATTTACCAAACAAAGTGAAAATTCTGGAGCATATGCCACATTTGCGTTTGAGACACTTCCTGTGGTGCCAGACAAGGGGCATAGCTTTGTAGGGAAAAGGGGTGTGGATTAGTCAGAAATGGGTATGGCCTATCACGTAACACCATGCACCAAAATGTTGGCACAATATTCTGCCATAAAGTAACAACCAAAAGTTTAAACAGGACTAGGTTTATTAGACAACATCAGTTACTGTGATAAATCTGGCTCCGTTTTAGATTGTCTAGTCTGTTTGCGCTCTCTTCAAAGTGAGAAAACCTCAATGCAATGGAATGTGACATGATTTTTTTTACTTATGGATTCATATAGAACCCATGAAAAAAAACATCTTTTGTTCTGTATACAATCGGAAGCATTTGGAGGAACTATATAAACTCTGTGACACAGTGAGAGGTTTGGTCTGGGAAAACAGGTATTTTCCTCCCAGCATGTGCTGCTGGGCTGATTTATAGCCAGGTAAGGTAAAATACTGGACCGGATTTTAGGTGCCGGTCCGGGTTTTGGTAGCACCTAGCTGTTCTTATATAGGCACCTGGGCTCATAAGCGAGGTCTCTGTGTTGGGATCTTGGAGCATTGTGTCTGGATGAAGGCTTGCTACCTGTTTGGCATGAAAACAGGTTGGTGCTGCTATGCTCAGGGACTCTTTGAGGCAGATTTGCCACATGATTGCCACCAACACCGCAAGGTGACTTTTTGCTTGTTTATGACTGCTTGTTTTGTCACTTGCCTAAAGTGTTAATAAAACACTGAACAGTTTAATCCAAAGAACTTGTTGTTGCCTCTATACTGCGTCCGCTAATCCTGTCTACCAGAGTGAAACCCCACAATTGGTGGAGGATGTGGTCAAGAGCAGTGATGCTGGCATGAACGCCAATATTTTTGGTTTCTGCATTTTTCAGGCACGGTTGTATGTAGTACATTAAACCAGCTGTATTACAACCAGTGCCCCGCAACAAAATGGAGGCTGTTGTGAAGGCCCTTATGGAGGCTGATCTGCAGCAGCAAGAGACAAACCTGCAGCAACGCGAGGCTAATAAGCAGCAGCAGGAGACTAACCAGTTGCTGCTACAACATGTGATGGCTTTGCAGACAGCAGGAGCAACCCCGAGCATCCACGATGCCCGGAAGGCAGTCAGTGCCATGATTCCTAAGATGACCACCACAGACAACATCGAAATCTACCTGGAGTTGTACAAGAAAGTGGTCATCAGGGAAAAGCTACCCAGTGACCAGTGGGCTGACGTTGTCGCTCCGTTCTTGGCATCTGATTCCCAGCGGGTGTATTTTGACTTTCCGGACGATCAAGCGGTTGACTACCAGAAATTCAAGGGTGAAATTCTGGCAAGACTGGGGGCTGAGCCTGCAAAACCCTATTATTATAACTTACTTCACCTCTTGAAAAATTGGCTACAGCCTGACATGCTGAGTCCCACTGCTATGCTGGATCGTCTGTTAGCAGATATGTTCTGGAGGGCTTTGACATACCCTCTTCAGCACTGGATCGGTCAGGTGTCTCCTGGAAATGCCATTGAGATGGTGGATCTGGTGGAATACTATGAAGCTACCAGGAATCTAAAGGTGGGTTCTGTCGGGAAGGGGGTCAGCAAACCCCGGAAATCTCCACCCCAGGCCCGGAGATTTGAGCCGATAAAACCTACCCGGGATGTACCAACGGTGGACCTGGCTCTGATAGTCTGCTGGCGGTCTGCTGGACTCAGGGAGTCTGGTGACCCTAGTAAGGGCTACCCTGGTGCGGTCCACTGAGTATACTGGCTAGAAAGTCGGGGGGTGATGTGCATCCACAGAGACTTAAAAGACTACTCCACTGCACTGGTGTCTATAACCACTGTGGCCGGTAGATGGACCCAAGAGGTTGCTGTCGTCACAAATCTACATTATGAACGTATAAGAGGGAAAGACTTCCCAGGCTTCCCAACACTTTGGCCTGCTATGAGAGTGACTGATACCAATGAGACAGTGGTAACCCTAGCAGAGTAGCCTGGCTCAGGAGGGAGACCAGAACCCTGGGAACCTGAGACCGAAGGGCCAGTGGTAGTTGAAAGAAGGGGAGACAACCCCGCTAAGTGTGATGTGAGAGACGTGGAGGACTTGCCGCAGGGTCCTGAATTGGCAATTTTGGTACCGCTCAACATTTAAAAAAAAGTGAAACCATACTTACACACCTCATCCATGTGAACGTGGAGAGCCTGCCGCCGCCATCTTGATTGAAGATCCTCATCCATGTGAGCATGAAGAGTCTGCCGCCACCATCTTGATTGAAGATCCAGTACGAAATCATACGTTAAGATTTCGTGAGAGATCTTCAAACAAGATGGCGGAGACAGCCTCTTCACGCTCAAATGGATGAGGTGAGCATGATTTTTTTTTCACCCCATTTCAGGTAAAATCCATTTGTTACTACGGATTTGAGGCAAAATTTTCCCTGAAATTTGGATCGAAGTCTTTGGACACTTTGATTCGCTCAACACTAAGCTCCGGCCATTTCCTACATGTTAAGTATAAAAGGCACTCAGTAAGGTGTCAGAATAGCAGTTGCGGAGGAATCAGCACATTTTTTTTTTTTTTTTTTTAAACCAATACTTTTATTAAAATTGTTTTGAGATGAAAAGTCCCCAGACCTGATCTTTATTCTCATGGCATGACAAAACCCTAATTTAGTAAAGAAAATACAATCCTATTGAGCCTTTTCAAGATGTTACACTCTGGGTTTAAGCTTGTCATCTCTGTTTTCAGTGATTGACTGTGGTCATCCCGGAGTTCCTCCAAATGCAATTATTTCTGGTGAGAAGTTTACATTTGGATCTGCTGTTCATTATTCTTGCACTGGAAGAAGAACCCTAATAGGCCATTCTACAAGGACCTGTCAGTTAAATGGGCAATGGAGTGGATCCTTACCTCACTGCTCAGGTAAGCAGAGAAAATAGAAAAATATATGGATTTTATAGAAATGTCTGGTTTGAGATATTCATCATATGTGAAGGTACAATGTTGGAAGAAACATGTCATCCAGCAATGTTCATTTTATAAATAAATGAGTTGGTTTGGTGACAGCCCATGTTTAAATATTGGTTGCTATTAATGTGGTGGAGCTAAATTTGTTTTAATTGGTGTTTAGTAATATCTACAGCTGTCAACAGTAGAGTTGAGCGAACACCTGGATGTTCGGGTTCGAGAAGTTCGGCCGAACATCCCGGAAATGTTCGGGTTCGGGATCCGAACCCGATCCGAACTTCGTCCCGAACCCGAACCCCATTGAAGTCAATGGGGACCCGAACTTTTCGGCACTAAAACGGCTGTAAAACAGCCCAGGAAAGGGCTAGAGGGCTGCAAAAGGCAGCAACATGTAGGTAAATCCCCTGCAAACAAATGTGGATAGGGAAATTAATTAAAATAAAAATTAAATA
Organism: Bufo gargarizans; assembly: GCF_014858855.1. NCBI lineage: Eukaryota > Metazoa > Chordata > Amphibia > Anura > Bufonidae > Bufo > Bufo gargarizans. Next base: position 43,250,648 of record NC_058084.1, read on the forward strand.
AATAAAAATTAACCAAAATCAATTGGAGAGAGGTTCCATAGCAGAGAATCTGGCTTCCCGTCACCCACCACTGGAACAGTCCATTCTCAGATATTTAGGCCCCGGCACCCAGGCAGAGGAGAGAGGTCCCGTAACAGAGAATCTGTCTTCATGTCAGCAGAGAATTAGTCTGCATGTCATAGCAGAGAATGAGGCTTCACGTCAGCCACCACTGCAACAGTCCATTGGCATATATTTAGGCCTAGCACACAGGCAGAGGAGAGAGGTCCCGTAACAGAGAATCTGGCTTCATGTCAGCAGAGAATCAGTCTGCATGTCATAGCAGAGAATGAGGCTTCACGTCAGCCACCACTGCAACAGTCCATTGGCATATATTTAGGCCCAGCACACACACAGGCAGAGGAGAGAGGTCCCGTAACAGAGAATCTGTCTTCATGTCAGCAGAGAATTAGTCTGCATGTCATAGCAGAGAATGAGGCTTCACGTCACCCACCACTGCAACAGTCCATTGGCATATATTTAGGCCTAGCACACAGGCAGAGCAGAGAGGTCCCGTAACAGACAATCTGGCTTCATGACAGCAGAGAATCAGTCTGCATGTCATAGCAGAGAATGAGGCTTCACGTCACCCACCACTGCAACAGTCCATTGGCATATATTTAGGCCTAGCACACAGGCAGAGGAGAGAGGTCCCGTAACAGAGAATCTGTCTTCATGTCAGCAGAGAATCAGTCTGCATGTCATAGCAGAGAATGAGGCTTCACGTCAGCCACCACTGCAACAGTCCATTGGCATATATTTAGGCCCAGCACCCAGGCAGAGGAGGGAGGTCCCGTAACAGAGAATCTGTCTTCATGTCAGCAGAGAATTAGTCTGCATGTCATAGCAGAGAATGAGGCTTCACGTCAGCCACCACTGCAACAGTCCATTGGCATATATTTAGGCCCAGCACACACACAGGCAGAGGAGAGAGGTCCCGTAACAGAGAATCTGGCTTCATGTCAGCAGAGAATCAGTCTGCATGTCATAGCAGAGAATGAGGCTTCACGTCAGCCACCACTGCAACAGTCCATTGGCATATATTTAGGCCCAGCACACACACAGGCAGAGGAGAGAGGTCCCGTAACAGAGAATCTGGCTTCATGTCAGCAGAGAATCAGTCTGCATGTCATAGCAGAGAATGAGGCTTCACGTCAGCCACCACTGCAACAGTCCATTGGCATATATTTAGGCCCAGCACACACACAGGCAGAGGAGAGAGGTCCCGTAACAGAGAATCTGGCTTCATGTCAGCAGAGAATCAGTCTGCATGTCATAGCAGAGAATGAGGCTTCACGTCAGCCACCACTGCAACAGTCCATTGGCATATATTTAGGCCCAGCACACACACAGGCAGAGGAGAGAGGTCCCGTAACAGAGAATCTGGCTTCATGTCAGCAGAGAATCAGTCTGCATGTCATAGCAGAGAATGAGGCTTCACGTCAGCCACCACTGCAACAGTCCATTGGCATATATTTAGGCCCAGCACACACACAGGCAGAGGAGAGAGGTCCCGTAACAGAGAATCTGTCTTCATGTCAGCAGAGAATTAGTCTGCATGTCATAGCAGAGAATGAGGCTTCACGTCACCCACCACTGCAACAGTCCATTGGCATATATTTAGGCCTAGCACACAGGCAGAGCAGAGAGGTCCCGTAACAGACAATCTGGCTTCATGACAGCAGAGAATCAGTCTGCATGTCATAGCAGAGAATGAGGCTTCACGTCACCCACCACTGCAACAGTCCATTGGCATATATTTAGGCCTAGCACACAGGCAGAGCAGAGAGGTCCCGTAACAGACAATCTGGCTTCATGTCAGCAGAGAATCAGTCTGCATGTCATAGCAGAGAATGAGGCTTCACGTCACCCACCACTGCAACAGTCCATTGGCATATATTTAGGCCTAGCACATCAGGCAGAGCAGAGAGGTCCCGTAACAGACAATCTGGCTTCATGTCAGCAGAGAATCAGTCTGCATGTCATAGCAGAGAATGAGGCTTCACGTCACCCACCACTGCAACAGTCCATTGGCATATATTTAGGCCTAGCACACAGGCAGAGCAGAGAGGTCCCGTAACAGACGATCTGGCTTCATGTCAGCAGAGAATCAGTCTGCATGTCATAGCAGAGAATCAGGCTTCACGTCAGCCACCACTGCAACAGTCCATTGTCATAAATTTAGGCCCAGCACCCAGGCAGAGGAGAGAGGTCCCGTAACAGACAATCTGGCTTCATGTCAGCAGAGAATTAGTCTGCATGTCATAGCAGAGAATCAGGCTTCATGTCAGCCACCACTGCAACAGTCCATTGGCATATATTTAGGCCTAGCACACAGGCAGAGGAGAGGTTCATTCAACTTTGGGTAGCCCCGCAATATAATGGTAAAATGAAAATAAAAATAGGATTGAATGAGGAAGTGCCCTGGAGTCCAATAATATATGGTTATGGGGAGGTAGTTAATGTCTAATCTGGACAAGGGACGGACAGGTCCTGTGGGATCCATGCCTGGTTCATTTTTATGAACGTCAGCTTGTCCACATTGGCTGTAGACAGGCGGCTGCGTTTGTCTGTAATGACGCCCCCTGCCGTGCTGAATACACGTTCAGACAAAACGCTGGCTGCCGGGCAGGCCAGCACCTCCAAGGCATAAAAGGCTAGCTCTGGCCACGTGGACAATTTAGAGACCCAGAAGTTGAATGGGGCCGAACCATCAGTCAGTACGTGGAGGGGTGTGCACACGTACTGTTCCACCATGTTAGTGAAATGTTGCCTCCTGCTAACACGTTGCGTATCAGGTGGTGGTGCAGTTAGCTGTGGCGTGTTGACAAAAGTTTTCCACATCTCTGCCATGCTAACCCTGCCCTCAGAGGAGCTGGCCGTGACACAGCTGCCTTGGCGACCTCTTGCTCCTCCTCTGCCTTGGCCTTGGGCTTCCACTTGTTCCCCTGTGACATTTGGGAATGCTCTCAGTAGCGCGTCTACCAACGTGCGCTTGTACTCGCGCATCTTCCTATCACGCTCCAGTGCAGGAAGTAAGGTGGGCACATTGTCTTTGTAGCGTGGATCCAGCAGGGTGGCAACCCAGTAGTCCGCACAGGTTAAAATGTGGGCAACTCTGCTGTCGTTGCGCAGGCACTGCAGCATGTAGTCGCTCATGTGTGCCAGGCTGCCCAGGGGTAAGGACAAGCTGTCCTCTGTGGGAGGCGTATCGTCATCGTCCTGCCTTTCCCCCCAGCCACGCACCAGTGATGGACCCGAGCTGCGTTGGGTGCCACCCCGCTGTGACCATGCTTCATCCTCATCCTCCTCCACCTCCTCCTCATCCTCGTCCTCCTCGTCCTCCAGTAGTGGGCCCTGGCTGGCCACATTTGTACCTGGCCTCTGCTGTTGCAAAAAACCTCCCTCTGAGTCACTTCGAAGAGACTGGCCTGAAAGTGCTAAAAATGACCCCTCTTCCTCATCCTCCTCCTCCTCCTCCTGGGCCACCTCCTGTTCCATCATCGCCCTAAGTGTTTTCTCAAGGAGACATAGAAGTGGTATTGTAACGCTGATAACGGTGTCATCGCCACTGGCCATGTTGGTGGAGTACTCGAAACAGCGCAACAGGGCACACAGGTCTCGCATGGAGGCCCAGTCATTGGTGGTGAAGTGGTGCTGTTCTGTAGTGCGACTGACCCGTGCGTGCTGCAGCTGAAACTCCACTATGGCCTGCTGCTGCTCGCACAGTCTGTCCAGCATGTGCAAGGTGGAGTTCCACCTGGTGGGCACGTCGCATATGAGGCGGTGAGCGGGAAGGCCGAAGTTACGCTGTAGCGCAGACAGGCGAGCAGCGGCAGGATGTGAACGCCGGAAGCGCGAACAGACGGCCCGCACTTTATGCAGCAGCTCTGACATGTCGGGGTAGTTGTGAATGAACTTCTGCACCACCAAATTCAGCACATGCGCCAAGCAAGGGATGTGCGTCAAATTGGCTAGTCCCAGAGCTGCAACGAGATTTCGCCCATTATCACACACCACCAGGCCGGGCTTGAGGCTCACCGGCAGCAACCACTCGTCGGTCTGTTGTTCTATACCCCGCCACAACTCCTGTGCGGTGTGGGGCCTGTCCCCCAAACATATGAGTTTCAGAATGGCCTGCTGACGTTTACCCCGGGCTGTGCTGAAGTTGGTGGTGAAGGTGTGTGGCTGACTGGATGAGCAGGTGGAAGAAGAGGAGGAGGAAGCCGAGAAGGAGGAGGTGGCAACAGGAGGCAAAGAATGTTGCCCTGCGATCCTTGGCGGCGGAAGGACGTGCGCCAAACAGCTCTCCGCCTGGGGCCCAGCTGCCACTACATTTACCCAGTGTGCAGTTAGGGAGATATAGCGTCCCTGGCCGTGCTTACTGGTCCACGTATCTGTGGTTAGGTGGACCTTGCCACAGATGGCGTTGCGCAGTGCACACTTGATTTTATCGGATACTTGGTTGTGCAGGGAAGGCACGGCTCTCTTGGAGAAGTAGTGCCGGCTGGGAACAACATACTGTGGGACAGCAAGCGACATGAGCTGTTTGAAGCTGTCTGTGTCCACCAGCCTAAATGACAGCATTTCATAGGCCAGTAGTTTAGAAATGCTGGCATTCAGGGCCAGGGATCGAGGGTGGCTAGGTGGGAATTTACGCTTTCTATCAAATGTTTGTGAGATGGAGAGCTGAACGCTGGCGTGTGACATGGTTGAGACGCTTGGTGACGGAGGTGGTGGTGGTGGTGTTGGTGGTACATCCCCTGTTTGCTGGGCGGCAGGTGCCAACGTTCCTCCAGAGGCGGAGGAAGAGGCCGAGGCGGCAGCAGCAGAATAGGCCGAGGCGGCAGCAGCAGAAGAGGTAGCAGGGGGAGCCTGAGTGACTTCCTTGGTTTTAAGGTGTTTACTCCACTGCAGTTCATGCTTTGCATGCAGGTGCCTGGTCATGCAGGTTGTGCTCAGGTTCAGAACGTTAATGCCTCGCTTCAGGCTCTGATGGCACAGCGTGCAAACCACTCGGGTCTTGTCGTCAGCACATTGTTTGAAGAAGTGCCATGCCAGGGAACTCCTTGAAGCTGCCTTTGGGGTGCTCGGTCCCAGATGGCGGCGGTCAGTAGCAGGCGGAGTCTCTTGGCGGCGGGTGTTCTGCTTTTGCCCACTGCTCCCTCTTTTGCTACGCTGTTGGCTCGGTCTCACCACTGCCTCTTCCTCCGAACTGTGAAAGTCAGTGGCACGACCTTCATTCCATGTGGGGTCTAGGACCTCATCGTCCCCTGCATCGTCTTCCACCCAGTCTTGATCCCTGACCTCCTGTTCAGTCTGCACACTGCAGAAAGACGCAGCAGTTGGCACCTGTGTTTCGTCATGATCAGAGACATGCTGAGGTGGTATTCCCATGTCCTCATCATCAGGAAACATAAGTGGTTGTGCGTCAGTGCATTCTATGTCTTTCACCGCTGGGGAAGGGCTAGGTGGATGCCCTTGGGAAACCCTGCCAGCGGAGTCTTCAAACAGCATAAGAGACTGCTGCATAACTTGAGGCTGAGACAGTTTCCCTGGTATGCATGGGGGTGATGTGACAGACTGATGGGGTTGGTTTTCAGGCGCCATCTGTGCGCTTTCTGCAGAAGACTGGGTGGGAGATAATGTGAACGTGCTGGATCCACTGTCGGCCACCCAATTGACTAATGCCTGTACCTGCTCAGGCCTTACCATCCTTAGAACGGCATTGGGCCCCACCATATATCGCTGTAAATTCTGGCGGCTACTGGGACCTGAGGTAGTTGGTACACTAGGACGTGTGGATGTGGCAGAACGGCCACGTCCTCTCCCAGCACCAGAGGGTCCACTAACACCACCACGACCATGTCCACGTCCGCGTCCCTTACTAGATGTTTTTCTCATTGTTATGGTTCACCACAACAACAAATATATTATTTGGCCCAATGTATTGTATTCAAATTCAGCGGGATATAAATTTGAGGCCTAGTATTTAGGCGCTGGGTGACCGGTATGGATTTAGTGACAGAATTAGACTTGGAAATGCACAGAAGCGTGTGTGTGAAGTTATTCTGAATGACCCAATGTGCACCTTGAATATTATATACCCTTTTTGGGATAGATTTCAAATAGCTCTGATATAGCAGGAACCACTAAATTATGAAATTGCTAAATTGGGAATTGTACTTCAACCCAGAACAAAAAATGTGCTTTGACGGGCACTAAATAACTTTCCCAGCTACAACAGTACAGCGGTAACGAGAGATTTAGAGGGATTTAAATTTGAGGCCTAGTATTTAGGCGCTGGGTGACAGGTATGGGTTTAGTGACAGAATTAGACTTGGAAATACACAGTAGCGGGTGTGTGTGAAGTTATTCTGAATGACCCAATGTGCACCTTCAATATTATATACCCTTTTGGGATAGATTTCAAATAGCTCTGATATAGCAGGAACCACTAAATTATGAAATTGCTAAATTGGGAATTGTACTTCAACCCAGAACAAAAAATGTGCTTTGACGGACACTAAATATCTTGCCCAGCAACAACAGTACAGCGGTGGGTAACGAGAGATTTAGAGGGATTTAAATTTGAGGCCTAGTATTTAGGCGCTGGGTCACCGGTATGGATTTAGTGACAGAATTAGACTTGGAAATGCACAGAAGCGTGTGTGTGAAGTTATTCTGAATGACCCTATGTGCACCTTCAATATTATATACCCTTTTAGGGATAGATTTCAAATAGCTCTGATATAGCAGAAACCACTAAATTATGAAATTGCTAAATTGGGAATTGTACTTCAACCCAGAACAAAAAATGTGCTTTGACGGACACTAAATATCTTGCCCAGCAACAACAGTACAGCGGTGGGTAACGAGAGATTTAGAGGGATTTAAATTTGAGGCCTAGTATTTAGGCGCTGGGTCACCGGTATGGATTTAGTGACAGAATTAGACTTGGAAATGCACAGAAGCGTGTGTGTGAAGTTATTCTGAATGACCCTATGTGCACCTTCAATATTATATACCCTTTTAGGGATAGATTTCAAATAGCTCTGATATAGCAGAAACCACTAAATTATGAAATTGCTAAATTGGGAATTGTACTTCAACCCAGAACAAAAAATGTGCTTTGACGGACACTAAATATCTTGCCCAGCAACAACAGTACAGCGGTGGGTAACGAGAGATTTAGAGGGATTTAAATTTGAGGCCTAGTATTTAGGCGCTGGGTCACCGGTATGGATTTAGTGACAGAATTAGACTTGGAAATGCACAGAAGCGTGTGTGTGAAGTTATTCTGAATGACCCTATGTGCACCTTCAATATTATATACCCTTTTAGGGATAGATTTCAAATAGCTCTGATATAGCAGAAACCACTAAATTATGAAATTGCTAAATTGGGAATTGTACTTCAACCCAGAACAAAAAATGTGCTTTGACGGACACTAAATATCTTGCCCAGCAACAACAGTACAGCGGTGGGTAACGAGAGATTTAGAGGGATTTAAATTTGAGGCCTAGTATTTAGGCGCTGGGTGACAGGTATGGGTTTAGTGACAGAATTAGACTTGGAAATACACAGTAGCGGGTGTGTGTGAAGTTATTCTGAATGACCCAATGTGCACCTTCAATATTATATACCCTTTTTGGGATAGATTTCAAATAGCTCTGATATAGCAGGAACCACTAAATTATGAAATTGCTAAATTGGGAATTGTACTTCAACCCAGAACAAAAAATGTGCTTTGACGGACACTAAATATCTTGCCCAGCAACAACAGTACAGCGGTGGGTAACGAGAGATTTAGAGGGATTTAAATTTGAGGCCTAGTATTTAGGCGCTGGGTCACCGGTATGGATTTAGTGACAGAATTAGACTTGGAAATGCACAGAAGCGTGTGTGTGAAGTTATTCTGAATGACCCTATGTGCACCTTCAATATTATATACCCTTTTAGGGATAGATTTCAAATAGCTCTGATATAGCAGAAACCACTAAATTATGAAATTGCTAAATTGGGAATTGTACTTCAACCCAGAACAAAAAATGTGCTTTGACGGACACTAAATATCTTGCCCAGCAACAACAGTACAGCGGTGGGTAACGAGAGATTTAGAGGGATTTAAATTTGAGGCCTAGTATTTAGGCGCTGGGTCACCGGTATGGATTTAGTGACAGAATTAGACTTGGAAATGCACAGAAGCGTGTGTGTGAAGTTATTCTGAATGACCCTATGTGCACCTTCAATATTATATACCCTTTTAGGGATAGATTTCAAATAGCTCTGATATAGCAGAAACCACTAAATTATGAAATTGCTAAATTGGGAATTGTACTTCAACCCAGAACAAAAAATGTGCTTTGACGGACACTAAATATCTTGCCCAGCAACAACAGTACAGTGGTGGGTAACGAGAGATTTAGAGGGATTTAAATTTGAGGCCTAGTATTTAGGCGCTGGGTCACCGGTATGGATTTAGTGACAGAATTAGACTTGGAAATGCACAGAAGCGTGTGTGTGAAGTTATTCTGAATGACCCTATGTGCACCTTCAATATTATATACCCTTTTAGGGATAGATTTCAAATAGCTCTGATATAGCAGAAACCACTAAATTATGAAATTGCTAAATTGGGAATTGTACTTCAACCCAGAACAAAAAATGTGCTTTGACGGACACTAAATATCTTGCCCAGCAACAACAGTACAGCGGTGGGTAACGAGAGATTTAGAGGGATTTAAATTTGAGGCCTAGTATTTAGGCGCTGGGTGACAGGTATGGGTTTAGTGACAGAATTAGACTTGGAAATACACAGTAGCGGGTGTGTGTGAAGTTATTCTGAATGACCCAATGTGCACCTTCAATATTATATACCCTTTTTGGGATAGATTTCAAATAGCTCTGATATAGCAGGAACCACTAAATTATGAAATTGCTAAATTGGGAATTGTATTTCAACCCAGAACAAGAAATGTGCTTGAACGGACACTAAATAACTCGCCCAGCTACAGCACTAGGGACAGATTTAGCTGGATATAAATTTGAGGCCTAGTATTTAGGCGCTGGGTGACCGGTATGGATTTAGTGACAGAATTAGACTGGGATATGGCCAAAAAATGAACAGACTATTGCTGGTTAAATGCACTTGGTGTGACAGCTTCACCCTGATGTAGGCTTTAGCCAAAAAACAACCACACCATTGAGGGTTAAATGCACTTGGTGACAGGCGCAGCTTGCCCCTGATTTTGTATATGGCCAAAAAATGAACAGACTATTGCTGGTTAAATGCACTTGGTGTGACAGCTTCACCCTGATGTAGGCTTTAGCCAAAAAACAACCACACCATTGAGGGTTAAATGCACTTGGTGACAGGCGCAGCTTGCCCCTGATTTTGTATATGGCCAAAAAATGAACAGACTATTGCTGGTTAAATGCACTTGGTGTGACAGCTTCACCCTGATGTAGGCTTTAGCCAAAAAACAACCACACCATTGAGGGTTAAATGCACTTGGTCGCAGCTTGTGCTGGCGCACCACAAGACACAAAATGGCCGCCGATCACCCCAGAAAAATGAGACTGACAAACGGTCTGTGCAGCCTAAAAACAGTGAGCAATTGAGGATCAGCAGCTCAATGATCCACAGCTGCAGATCGATCAGTTAATCAAGTCCTTTGGAGGAGTTAATCTGCCTAATCTCGCCCTACTGTCGCAGCCGCAACCTCTCCCTACGCTAATCAGAGCAGAGTGACGGGCGGCGCTATGTGACTCCAGCTTAAATAGAGGCTGGGTCACATGGTGCTCTGGCCAATCACAGCCATGCCAATAGTAGGCATGGCTGTGATGGCCTCTTGGGGCAAGTAGTATGACGCTTGTTGATTGGCTGCTTTGCAGCCTTTCAAAAAGCGCCAAGAAAGCGTCACAAAAGCGCGAAGAAAGCGACGAACACCGAACCCGAACCCGGACTTTTACGAAAATGTCCGGGTTCGGGTCCGTGTCACGGACACCCCAAAATTCGGTACGAACCCGAACTATACAGTTCGAGTTCGCTCATCCCTAGTCAACAGCCTTAGAACCACCTAAACGAAGTCTGGGAGGCACATATAGTTCATAGGCCACTGGTAGCCTTCTATGCACTGCTATATCAATTCTGTCATACTCCATATGTATATAGATATTGTTTCCTAGAAGAAATGCTGATGTTGTTCTGTTTCATTCAGAATCTGACCTATAACACTTCCTAACATCTCCATACCAAATTTGAATCATAAGGAGGTACAGTAGAAGACTTCTGCACTTCTATCTACATTTCTTCAAAACATACTCATTTCCATGAGCTCTAAATGAGTAGAGTTTACAGTTCATGTATACTGAACCCCAAGACGTGACTCTTGTTCTGAATGTTTTTTTTCTACTTATTCTCCAATTACATTCAGTTGTATTCACTTTCATACAAGGTAGCTTGTAGAGATAGAAGCAAATAAATTCCAAAATTTTAAATTCACATTTTTGGTGATTTGATTTGGGTAGATTTGGGGAGGAAATTAAAACATTTAGAAAATATGAAAAATTGAGAGACTGGAGAGACAAAATATAGTTCTAGGAGACCCTAACGTGTCATACACTAATGCCAGGCCAATTGGAGCACTTTTGATTTGGGTATGATCTATACAGACTATAAACAAAACGGTGGATCTGTCTGAAACAAGCCTGAATGGAATATTGAGTGATTCGCTCATGGCCTTGATTCTTCCTTGTAAGATTATTCTTGTACAATTCCATTTCTTATCTAGCTTAGTGCCAGTTAGGGCTGTAGAGCTTTTTAGTAAAGATGGAGGCAAGGCATCTACTGTAAATATTCAAAATATAAAAGAAACTTAAAAGTAGGCAACAGTGATGGTCAATTTGTGGTCAGAGGCCAAATGTTACCTTCATATATCTGATGTTCTTGTTCACATTCATATGGAGCAGCTAGCTGCCTTCCCTTGGAAAGTGATTGAGTAAGTTTCTGTATGTTGAGTGATCTTGCAAGGCATAAAGAACATAACATCTCCTATGGTATGGAAGCACAGCTATAACTATTGCTAAAATAGCTTTTATATCAGTCCCAAAGGCCATTCTGCCACATGGGCTCTGTTAAACATTTGCTTTGGGGAATAGGAGCTTTAACTTATGCCTCTGGTGGCATTGTTTGTTTGTTTTGGGTCAAAATATTTTGCCGTGTGCCTATGTGTGAGGTTTTATGGAATGTGAAGTACAGTCCTTTGATAGAGATACGTGGCCACAACAATATGTCCCATTGATGACCACAGTACTAGAATTTCACAAAGAAGGTCTTATTTCTGGAAATATCATTGTTATTCAGGACAGGTATGGACTACAAGCTTCTATAATAAGCCAGCAAGAAATATTTATTAGCTCTACTGGGTGGGAATGAAGACAAGGTTCCCATTGACTTCACATTTCCGAGTGCTATAAATGGCAAAAAGAACATTAAAAAGTAAATGACCACCAGCTAATGATTTTAGTTGCAGAGCTTTCATTTAGATTTAATTTGCTGTGTGAAACGTTACAATCTTCTGTGCTCCTAGGTCACTGTTGTTAGAAGTTCATTCTTGATTACTGCCTTTTTCAACAGCTTACAAGACTGTGACCACGTTTATTGATAATAAGCTCATTTACAGGAATGACATTAAATTGAGAAAATGGTATTTAAATGTATAAGCTTACAGAAATGAAATTGTAGAACTGTGATTTAAATATCAGCAGAAATGTAGTGGACTTGTGACTTAGAAGTTTGTGCAGAGAAGGGCAGAGGGAAGACTCTTCTAACTTGACTTAATTTGCCTTTTGCAGTCTGGAGAGGTTAAACAGTTGTGGCACCGTTTAAGTGGATTGTCCAGTACTTTCTTTGAGAAACAGAACAATACAGTATCAAATTTTTTAACTCATTGCGTTATTTTGAAACAAAAGCCATTGAAAAGCAATTGAAGGTGTTTGCTTAACTCATTTAGTTTAGATAACACGTCTCATAAATCATGAGTGTTAACTCTACTACATCCATATGTGTCCATGCACTGCCTCTAAAGCTGGAGTTCAGCCTTCTTCAGTTGAAATAGAATTATCTGCAATATCAGACACAGCCCATGGACAGACATGGCATTGTGTATGAAGAAAACAAACAACCAAATCATTTTCCTTATTTTTTAAAGGCTATGTACACCTTCATGGGCAGTTATTTTTATGATTGCATTATACTCATTTTTGGGCTAAAAACTACTTCTTCAATTGGTCTTCATTAAAAATATTAAGCCGTTCTGCCACAAAGGGTTAACTGTCTGTCTAACTGTGTGAATGGTGCTTTCACTTTCGCTTTGTGCAAGTCATCTAATAAACCTTGGGGTCATTTATTATTCAGAAATATGCCTATATTCTTCATTTTTTAATGCCTTTTTTAGGCATAGAAAATGGTCTAAATGTATCATACATTTAATTTAGACTGGTGCTGGATGTGCCAAAGTTATGTAGAGACTGGTGCCTATTCATAACTTTGGCAGATCCACCGCCATATATAGTGGTTATTAAGAATATATTCCAAGCTTTACTGTAATGCAAGAGAGTCTTTCCAGTATAAATAAAGACAATGGTGCGACACCCTCTAGAGCAGTGATGGAGAACCTTTTAGAGTCCCCAAACTGCAACCCAAAACTTACATATTTATCGCAACGTGCCAACAAAGCAATTTATCCTGAATACTAAAAAATACATGTCAAGTTAAGCTATGAGGGTCCCATTAGTGGCCCCCAGTATTAATAAGGCCTTCAGTAGTGGCCCCCAGTATTAATAAGGCCCCCATTAGTGGCCCCAGTTTTATTATTGCCCCATTATTGGCCCCCAATATTAATAAGGCCCCCATTAATGGCCCCCAGTAAAATTAATGCCCCTATTAGTGCCCCCTAGTGTTATTTTTCCTCCACTAGTGGCTACCAGTATTAATAATGCCCCCAATAGAGGCCACAGTATTAATGCTCCATTCTGCACTCTTCTTGTGCAGATAAAAATAACTCACCTCATCCATTTGATCACACCATGGTGAACACTCACTGGTCACTAGATGCACAGGACAAGACCTTCACTCCAGCGTGTTCCCCACAGCCCAATCAAATGGATAAGGTGAGTTTTATTGATTTTTGAACAAAAAGCAGAAGAGGGGGGCAAAGGCTGTACTAATGAGTGCTCCAAAATGGAAGCGCTCATTAGTAATAGTGTACAGATGGCAACCCTACTAATGGCCCTCTGAGTGCCCCCTCTGGGCCATATGTTTACCACCACTGCTCTAGAGGAAAGCATGATCCACCAACTCTTAAGTATTCATTCATTTTAGGTATCTTCATGCTTCATACTGACAGAAATAAGCTTTAAGATGGCATTGCATTATTATTGTCTAATCCAAAGAATCCTTGTCTATATGCCCGATGCTTGCTTGAAACCCCCATTAATAAGGTATAAGTGGATTCCGCTCTGGCATACCCAGCACATATATGTATTATATGGTCAGTTCCTATAGCCAGCTGGTTTCTAAAGAAGGTCTGTCACCAGAAAATTATGTCTTGCACAGTGCCTTTTAGGGCTATATTAGCTGAATGTAATAATACCTTTAAGGCCTCATGCACACGACAGTTTTTTTTCACGGTCCGCCAAAACGGGGTCCGTGGGTCCGTGATCCGTGACCGTTTTTTCGTCCGTGGGTCTTCCTTGATTTTTGGAGGATCCACGGACATGAAAAAAAAGTCATTTTGGCGTCCGCCTGGCCGTGCGGAGCCAAACGGATCCGTCCTGAATTACAATGCAAGTCAATGGGGACGGATCCGTTTGACGTTGACACAATATGGTGCAATTGCAAACGGATCTGTCCCCATTGACTTTCAATGTAAAGTCAGGAGTCCCTTTACTTTCACACTTGTGTTCATAATGCAGACGCTGGCTCCGTTCAGAGCGGATCCGTCTGCATTATATTGTTAAAACATTTCTAAGTGTGAAAATAGCCTCAGACGGATCCGTCCAGACTTTACATTGAAAGTCAATGGGGGACGGATCCGTTTGAAAATTGAGCCACAGTGTGTCATCTTCAAACGGATCCGTCCCCATTGACTTACATTATAAGTCTGGACGGATCCGCTTGCCTCCGCACGGCCAGACGGACACCCGAACATAACTTGAAGCGTCCCCATCACCATGGGAACGCCTCTACGTTAGAATATACTGTCGGATATGAGCTACATCGTGAAACTCATTTCCGACAGTATATTCTAACACAGAGGCGCTCCCATGGTGATGGGGATGCTTCAGGTTAGAATATACTGAAAAACTGTGTACATGACTGCCACCTGCTGCCTGGCAGCACCCGATCTCTTACAGGGGGCCGTGATCAGCACAATTAACTCCTCAGGTGCCGCACCTGAAGGGGTTAATTGTACTATCATATCCCCCTGTAAGAGATCAGGGCTGCCAGGCAGCAGGGGGCAGACCCCTCCCCTCCTCAGTTTGAATATTGTTGGTGGCACAGTGTGCGCCCCACATCGCCCCCCCCTCCCTCCCTCTATTGTAATAAATCGTTGGTGGCACAGTGTGCGCCCACCATCGCCCCCCCCCTCCCTCCCTCTATTGTAATAAATCGTTGGTGGCACAGTGTGCGCCCACCATCGCCCCCCCCCTCTATAGCAGTAACAACATTGGTGGCAGTGTGCGGCCTCCCATCTCCCCCCCCCCCCCATCATTGGTGGCAGCGGAGTTCCGATCGGAGTCCCAGTTTAATCGCTGGGGCTCCGATCGGTAACCATGGCAACCAGGAAGATACTGCATCCCTGGTTGCCATGGTTACTTAGCAATAGTACAATTGTAGAAGATTCATACTTACCTGCTTGCTGCTGCGATGTCTGTGACCGGCCGGGAGCTCCTCCTACTGGTAAGTGAAAGGTCTGTGCGGCGCATTGCTAAAGAACTGTCACTTACCAGTAGGAGGAGCTCCCGGCCGGACACAGACATCGCAGCAGCCAGCAGGTAAGTATGAATCTTCTACTGTTGTACTATTGCTAAGTAACCATGGCAACCAGGGCTGCAGTAGCTTCCTGGTTGCCATGGTTACCGATCGGAGCCCCAGCGATTAAACTGGGACTCCGATCGGAACTCCGCTGCCACCAATGATGGGGGGGCGGGGGAGCGGGGGGGGGGGGCGGGGAATGGGAGGCCGCACACTGCCACCAATGGTTGTTACTACTATAGAGAGAGGGGGGGCCGATGGTGGGCGCACACTGTGCCACCAACGATTTTTAACTATAGAGGGAGGAAGGGGGGGCGATGGTGGGCGCACACTGTGCCACCAACGATATTCAAACTGGGGAGGGGGGGTCTGCCCCCTGCTGCCTGGCAGCCCTGATCTCTTACAGGGGAATATGATAGTACAATTAACCCCTTTAGGTGCCGCACCTGAAGGGGTTAATTGTGCTATCATATCCCCCTGTAAGAGATCGGGTGGTGCCAGGCAGCAGGGGGCAGTCTTGTACAAAGTTTGCAGTGTATTCTAACTAGAAGCGTCCACATCACCATGGGAACGCTTCTGTGTTAGAATATACTGTCGGAAATGAGTTTTCACGAAGTGAAAACTTAGATCAGAAAAAGCTTTTATGCAGACGGATCTTCGGATCCGTCTGTATGAAAGCAACCTACGGCCACGGATCACGGACACGGATGCCAATCTTGTGTGCATCCGTGTTCTTTCACGGACCCATTGACTTGAATGGGTCCGTGAACCGTTGTCCGTCAAAAAAATAGGACAGGTCATATTTTTTTGACGGACAGGATACACGGATCACGGCCTCGGCTGCAAAACGGTGCATTTTCCGATTTTTCCACGGACCCATTGAAAGTAAATGGGTCCGCGAAAAAAAACGGAAAACGGCACAACGGCCACGGATGCACACAACGGTCGTGTGCATGAGGCCTAACTCAGTGATCTGTTGTTTCATCCTGGAGAAAAAAACACTTTTAGGCTACTTTGACACTTGCAGTAAAGCTATCTGGCAGGCTGTTCTAGCAGAGGAAGTTTACCATATCTGGCAAAGCCGGATAGGGCCATGCACCACAGGAGCTCATTTACTATAATGGAATTCAGCGGGGGATTCGTCCAGTTTCCATGAGCGCTGGGTTTTAAACAGACAAAAAACAGTGCATGCACTTATATTTGTCGGTCCAAAACCCGGGCGCTCGTATGAGAAAGCGGTCGGATCCCCACTGGATCTCATTATAGTCAATAGAGTATATGCAAATGAGCAGTAAAGTGCACAGAGCCACTCTGCACACAGTTAGTCCTCCTGCTTCTTGTTGCAGAGCTTTCCTATTACTCTTGATTGAAAGGGCCAAGGGAGATGACTATGCAGGATCTTGGCTTTTTGTTTGATTTAAAAAAAAATAATTTGGGGGGTGGGGGGAGGAGGCAATATGACCTAAATCATCTATTCGGGAACTTTATCAACTTTTTTTTGTATTGTGATAACCATATCAAGTAAATAGTGTCATAGTCGTTGCTCAAGTTGTTGCGAATGTGGTGATAGACAATTATGTAAATAGTTTTATTTTTTTACATAATGAAGCATTTTTGAATGAGAAAATTACACTTTTTGTAGATTTTTAATGTTTTAAATATTTTTAAACATTTTATTTACTATTTTTTAAAACTTTTTTTAGTCCAAGTTAGAGATTTGAGCATGTGAACTTCTGTGTATTATGGCTTATATTATGGTTTTCAGCATAATGCTGACAGCCATACTATTACGCCCTGAATGTGGGAGGACCTAATAGATGTACAAACATGGCATCATGTGATTACATTGGGGAGACCGGTGACAGTCATGCACTATTACAAACCGCTTAGATTCCACAGTCACAACTATCTGTTTAATAGATTATATAGCCGAGATCAGAGATGTCTCCAAGGCGTCAGCTGAATGTAACAGATGACAATTACAGGAGCTGAGCCTGCCCCATCACTGTGCCATACCTGTAGGGTTGTGCAAACTGCCAGTCTGCCATGCTGCACATATTTTGTTAAAACACATAATAAATGTGGTGAAAAGTATGTAAGTCTTGTATGTAATGTGTTATTGTATCAAATTAAACCACAATTTTAGCTTAATAAAAATGTCCACCATTATCGTTATTGGGCCAGTAATGGGGAGTGTCATAGCTGGAATTTTGCTAGTGTCCCAGAAGGAGTGCCATATCTAGAGCGGTAGAGGCCGATGGTGGAAGACAACACTAGAAGATTACTCCACCTTCTAAATGATAAATGGATTTAATACACAGTTATCAATTGAGTTATACATGTATGTGAAATTACTTAGCATTAAGTAGCTGTTAAAAATTTTGAACTTTTCTTTATATACCACATTATGGAGTAAAATATAAAGTGCAAGCTCCTATTACTTAAAAAAGAAGTTTCTGCAGATTTCATCTCAAGCTCATTGTCACGTAGTGATGTGGGAGTGAACGCGACACTGACAACAGGAGGGAAGGGAAAAGGAACTAGGCCTCAAAACTAGGGAAACAGACTCCACCTATAGAAACCCTACTCCTAGCCCTGACTCCTATCCGTATGAACAGGCCTTGAGGGTAGGAATGTTCATACAGAGGAACCTGAGACCCTGGAAACCCTGAATTGCCCTGGAGTAGTGTCTGGAATTGAGACGGCCTGTTCCTTCCAATATGAAAGAACAAGCGTCTCTCTGAGGCCTAGTAACAAAAGACACAGGGGAAACATCAAAATATAAAAGGAAAGTAACACCTAAATTGCGAAGTAAATGGACAAGCAGGAACTCAGAAGAGGACCACACACCAGCACTTCCAATACCAAACTGAATCTATCAACCGCATAGCATGATGGGTGAAGCCAGACTAAATGGGGGAGTTGGAATGACCACTAAGCTACACCTGAGACAAGAGGTGTGGTCATTACCAGCAACCACACTAAATCCAGAGAGGCTGTAAGATCACATCAGGTGCAGCCAGTCTCTTAGATCTTCTGACACCTGTCACTTTAGAGATCCTGACACTCACCTAGACTTATCTTGACCATGTTCTACATGGTTGCCAATCATTTGAATGGATGTTTTCATGTAATACTACAAAAATGTGTGGCCAACTATAACTTACCAAAGGAGATACTGTAACCACGATTGCCAGGGTTTTAAGCTGGCAGACTCATGGCAACCAAATGACCATTGAAACAGTATGCTTTTTAAAGGGTTTGTCCAGGTGGCATAACCCATAAAATAAAGCCATAAAGAAAATACTTAGAGAAAAAATAGTATGTATATATATATACTCACAAATAACTTTAATGAATAAAAGCCAATTTAGCTCAGTTCATTACCTGTAAATATAAAATTATAATTTATCTAACCGTAGCGACTGCTTCCAGAATCTGTTTTCCTGGGCTTAGGTTTTGTAAACATCCAAAATTTCATTCCTAATTACAAGGAAATACAGATAACAGGACAATTGGCTGGAGATTAGTATTAACATATTCAAGAAGAAGCCCAGATTTTGCTGAGACGGTTGTTCTAAAGGTCAAAGATATAGCAAAATAGCAACTATTATACCAAATGCAGAATGTTAATGGAGCCATTTCAATAATTCATTTTATAAACACTTTCTCTTTTTTTTTTTCTAATACATATACAGTAGTAGCTGCTCATAAAGATGGCTTAGGGTTGATTGTGCCCAAGGCTCTTTCAACTAAAATAAAATAATCTGCCAGAGGAAAATACCAATCACCAACACTGTTTAATGGTTTGTCCACGAATGGCACCACAACAATACATAGCTTCTATCTAGTATTGCTTTATTGCAGCGAAGAAGGCTGAACTGCAATATCACACACAGGATCTGTGCTTTTCTACTTCTTTCCAGGGAATCTCTCACCACAATTTTGAACTATTATTTGCATTACTACAGATAAGGAGTCCATGTCAGTATTTCTTATTTTCCTAGTGCCCCATGTTCACTCACAATTAGCACTCAAAGCTATGCTAAAATAAATTGTCAGGACTGCAGTGTGCATGCACAGGAGTCCTCTCGATTATGTTAGTGCAGCATAGCAGTCATGACTGCGTATTTCAGCAACGCTTGCATCGCTGGCAGCAGGGGAATGGAAGACAACAGGAAAATAAATAAGAATAGTCATCTAGACTCTATTAGTACTCATGTATTACTGCAGATAATAGTCCAAGATCATGGTGACATATTTCCTTTAAGGGAAAACTGCCCTTGGATAGGTCATTAGAATCAGATCACCACCTCTGCCAATCAGCTGTTAAAAAAGCCATGGTGTTCCTGTGAGCTCTGCAGCCTTTTCCTAGGCCCTTTGTAAGCTGCGAAGAGGCTGCAACATTTACTGGAGTACCATAGCCT
Source organism: Bufo gargarizans (assembly GCF_014858855.1). Lineage (NCBI taxonomy): Eukaryota > Metazoa > Chordata > Amphibia > Anura > Bufonidae > Bufo > Bufo gargarizans. The sequence continues at coordinate 43,270,157 of NC_058084.1, forward strand.
CTACAAATATTTAATTGGCAGGGGTGCCAGCCTGGTGTTGGACACCCGGCAGTTTGATTTTGATTTCCTATTCAGGTCACTTTGCTTTTTTTGGAAGTTCCAATAGTAGTGAATGGAGAGTGCGTTGTACATGCATGGTCAGCCCTCCTTCACTTGTGGGGGCCCTGTTCTGGAGATAGGAGCAGGTCCCAAATGTAGGACCTGTATCTATCTGACATTGATGGCATATACTAGCGATATCTTGTTAATGGCTGAGATGGGTATAAATCTTTAAGAGTTTCCAGTGGATTCAAGGATTTAGGAGTTATCAAATAGAATATGCAAAGATACAAAACCAAAATAATACATCCAAAGGGAATTTGTCTTCTTTAACTTTATGCCTTTTGGAGATCATTGAGATCATTTCAATTTCATTTCTTGCCTAACTGTTCACAGCAATTTTGACCAGGCGTGCCCAAGCTTTTGAATGCCACTGTACATGACAGTTTGCAAAAAATAAAATAAAAATAAAAAACAGCACTCAAGGACTCTGGGTTTGTGAGAAACAAGATTCTCTGGTCTGATAAAACAAAGATTGGACTTTTTGACCTTAAATCTAAGCATCATGTCTGGAGGAAATCAGGCACTGCTAATGACCTACCCAATACCATCCCTGCAGTGAAAGAAAGTGGTGGCCGTATCATGCTGCGGGGGTGCATTTCAGTTGCTGGGACAGAGAGACTGGTTAGGGTTGAGGGAAAGCTGAATAGAGCAAAGTACAAAGATATTCTTGTTGAAAATCTCTGGACATCACATTGGGCTGAAGATTCCAACAAAACAATGACCCTAAGTATACAGCCCAGACAACACAGGAGTGGCTTAGGGGCAATTCTGTGACTGTCTTTGAGTGGTCCAGCCAGAGCCTAGACTTAAACCCAGTCAAACGTCTCTGGAGAGACTCAGAAAGAGCTTGAAAGGATCTGCAGAGAAAAATGGCAGAGAATATCCAGGTGTGTAAACCTTGTGGCATTATACCAAAGAAGACTAGAGGCTGTCCACCGATGGTCTCCATCCAACCTGACAGAGGTTGAAAGGATCTACAGAGAAGAATGGCATAAAATATCCAAATCCAGCTGTGTAAACATTGTGGCATCATACGCAAGAAGACTAGACGCTGTAATCACTGCCAAAGGGGCTTCAACTAAGTTCTGAGTAAAGGATCTGAATACTTATGTCAAAGCAAGATTTAGCTTTTTCCTTTTGAATAAATTAACAAAGATTTCTAGCATTCTGTTTTCTCTTTCTCGCTATGGGTATTGAGTGCAGATTGATGGGGAAAATTCAGGGGGTCATTATCTAAGGTGAAATACACCGATATTGCACCACAATCTGCAACTTCTACTCGCTCACGCCAATTCTAAAATTGTGGTTGTGGCTTGGGTGCAGAAGGGCCTGGGCCGGCAGGCCCTTATTATTTACCATTTTCTACACCTGTTTTAGGTGTAGAAAAAGGTCTTAATATAAGACAGCTCAGAAGCTCTCTTATATTTAGAACTCCAGCGGCGCCTCTTCATAACTCCAGCGGATCCACCGCCAGCTATGGGGCTTTTTTAAGACCGGTGACTAAAACGCCAGTCTTAATAAATGTGTCCCTTAATTTTTATTTTAGCACAAGGCCGCAACATAACAGAATGTGAAAAAAGTGAAACTGTAGATAGTAGATAGACATATAATAGATCATCATACATACATATGACACATAACTCTATTTCCAGCTTATGTAAACCTGCATATGAAAACCTAAATATAACATTGATTTTTCCTGCTTTCTTCATGTAAAATTCATGTTGTAAAACCATCACTTGTAACATATTATCCTGATTTATGTATGTCCTATCAATGTTCCTAATTAAGACTTCAGGCAATCCACATCTGTCACAAGTAGTCATTCCGTTTTTACAAGACACAGTGATGCAGGAATCGTTATGTTATCGGGTGATCCCACCATCCCTTCTGTAATGTGGTAATTAAACTTCCATACAACCTCATTTAGAATTTTTTGATTTTTCGCTTTATCCTCCCTGTGACAATCACCATCTGACAAGGATTAGGACTGTGGTGTTATTTCCGGGCATGAGAGAATGAAATGCATTGTCACACAAAATTGATTATATAGAAGGATATACATCGTTTAATTGTTCACAAAATGAAAAAGATAAAATGTCTCTATGGAGAAGTGAGTGAAAATCCTACTGAGTATATTTTTTTTTCCAAATCTCTGTTGCCAGGTGATAGGATGAAAAATCCATAGGAAACTGTCCACAATAAAAGAGCGTGAAATAATGATACAATGTTTATAGAGGAAGACTGGCGGCTAGTTGGGGCTTCTGGGTAGTAAACGCCTATCTGCTGTGAAGAAAAATGAAATAAATATATAAATGGAGAAATATAAGATAGATAGACAGATAGATAGATATAGAGATATACTGTATTTTTCGCTTTATAAGACGTACTTTTCCTCCCAAAAGTGGGGGGAAATGGCTATGCGTCTTATAAAGTGAATGCTAGTGAGTGCTTCCATTATAGAAGCGCTCACTAGAATGCTTTAGGTATAGGGAGTGAAGCGCTGCAAGCGCTTGTAATACTCAACTTCCCGGTCTTCATTCCTGGGGCCGGCGATGCACTGTCCTGACCTCGGACGTAGTGCACTCACTATGACCTGACCCTGAACTCAGTCAGGTGACCGGAAAACACATGGGAGCGCAACTGCTGCAGGAGATGGAGAGGAGCTGCGGCGCAGAAGAGGTAAGATAAGTTTTATATTTGATTATGATGTGAGGTCTGATGGGGGTTCTGGCAAGGAACTCTGATTGGGGGTCTGACAATGAAGGCTGATTTGAGGTCTGATAGGGGTTTGGTCTGAAATAAAGGGCTTATCTGAGATCTGTTGGGGTCTCACATTGAGGGCTTATATGAGGTCTGATTGGGGTCTGAAATAAAAGGCTGATCTAAAGGTCTGATGGGGTCTCACATTGAGGGCTGACCTGAGGTCTGATGGGGTTCTGAAATAAAGGGCTGATCTGAGGTCTTATGGGGGTCTCACATTGAGTGCTGATCTGAGGTCTTATGGGGGTCTGAAATAAAGGGCTGATATAAGGTCTGATGGGGGGTCTGACAATGAGGACTGATTTGAGGTCTGGTCTGAAATAAAAGGCTTATCTGAGGTCTGATGCGGATCTCATATTGAGGGCTAAAAGGGGGTCTGATGGGGGTCCAAAATAAAGGGCTGATCTGAGGTATGATGGGGATCTCACATTGAGTGCTCATATGAGGTCTGATGGGGGTCTGAAATAAAGGGCTGATATAAGGTCTGATGGGGTTCTGACATAAAGGGCTGATATGTGGGTCTGATTTGATGTCCTAATATGGGGGTCTGATCCAATGTGCTGATATTTATTGGGGTCTGATATGAGGTCTGATGAAAACAATTTTTTCTTATTATCCTCCTCTAACACCTAGGGTGCATCTTATCATCGGGTGTGTCTTATAAAGCGAAAAATACGATATATTAGATAGATATGAGATAGATAAATAGAGAGATAAATAGATATGAGATAGATAAATAGAGAGATAGATATTAGATAGATATGAGATAGATAGATATGAGGTAGATAGATATGAGACAGATATTAGATAGATAGATAGATAGATAATCAATTTTATTAACCTCACAAACAGTTATTAAAGGAAGCAAAGCTAAAACTAATGGTATTTTCTCATAAACCCTTTGCTGTAGCGCATGATAAAACCATGGAGCTTTATTGTGTCTCATCTCTCTAAAGTTTATTTGCAAAGGTGACATTTATTGAAATGTTGTATGAAGGACCATTGAGCATGCCTTGCTTATTTCCTGAAGGGGTCACGGAAAGGGTAGATTTTGATGTTGTAGATTTAAAGATGGTTAGTGCGCTGTGTGTTTTAGACGACTGCTCTAGTACATTACTGCAGCTCGTCTTATGTGTAATGCCAGGATCTTTATGGCATATCTGTGTGCAATCAGGTGCATAATGAAGTGTATCAAATAATAACCTCTTATTTATAATTGTATTATTATTATTATTTAATTATGCTCCAATTGCTTATTCAGTATCTAAATTGTGGGAACCATATATCTATAGGGGATGCAGTTGCAACCGGTCTCTGGTGCTGACGGAGACCCCCCTGCCGTATATCCTGAGTACACACTGGTGTAAATTGCACCAAGTAATATTTGCTTCAATGCCAAGGAGCATGCATGAAGTGCTCATACTATAGTGGTTAAATCTCTATTTGTATGGCCTGCTTTAAAAAGTGTAGACTCCTGATATTCACAGTCTAAAACCATAGACATGATTTCAAAATAAGTTGTACCAAATATCAAACTGGGCTATGCTGCATTGGAAAAGCTCATCTCTATAGATCTCTAATTTAAAGAACATTGAATGAATTGCTTTGCAGATAATTGGCAAACCCAGCTCCACTACATCGGTATATCTAATTTGCCCTTCTATGTTTCTTGCTATCAGTAAATATGACATACGTACTTTTTCCATATTAAGATGTCACGGTGACAATAAGAACTGGGGATGTAACTGGCATCCATGGGGACATCCGACATATGAATATTTCCATTTTTAAGATTTTTCCAATTAAGAAAACCCATTTATACAAACCTGTTAAGGGTCTTTTTTACTACTATAGGGGGTCTTCGTATTCTAGATCATTATCCAAAGAGCATCTTTGGTTCTGAAGAACTGGCCTTGTCCTGCATTACATAGAAAGTCGATTATTTTGAATGAATACTGTGTAATGCTTCATTTCCCCTGTGGTGGCGCTGCAGGAAAATAAATAAGTATAAATAAGCCAATAAATACTGCCAAATAGACAACAGCTACCTGTGCACTACGGCAGGATAACAATAGCAGCCATTGTGCTGCTTAATTCCCTGCAAAGATTCTTATAACAAAAGGAAATCATTTACATTATTTACAGGCAGCAGACAGGAGCGTCACCTTGTAGCGGTCACTCATGTGTGATTAATAGCTTTATAATGCACAGCCATTAAACCTTTGTAGTGTGGAGACTCTGTCTTATGTAGAATGGGTTCTTTCACCTGTCAGTACAGGAGAGTACTGTAAATCTATGACATTGTAGTCATTCTGAGAAGCCATTCTCTCTTTATGAGGTAGGTTGCTACAGACACCCATTGCCCCCTCTTCCACATCACCCCACATTTGTCATACACAATTTTATTTATTTTTCTAATAACTACCTCTTTCAGGCAAGATCAATTTAAGACCTTCAGATGCCTGAATGTTCTTAGCAATATTTTATATGCCACAATGACATACTGTATTGTAGTGCTATGACATATGTGAATAGTGATGGGTGCAGTAAAGTCCCAGGGAAGCATGAAAAAGGGGTGTTGCTTGCACCAGGAGCGTGTCACCAAGGGGCCCGGCCTTGATGGAGTAAAGGCCCTAGATATAGGTGACCACCAAGTTAGTTGGTGGACACCAAGACAGTTAACTTAGGCTTTTACTGGGAACAGGCAATGTGTTGGGTGAGTGCCTGTTCCCCATGCTCCAGTCTGGGAATATGTCCATGTCCAGGGATGGTATTTAATCCTGTTGCTGGACTTGGGTGTGGCTCCCAGTCTGGGGAAGGAGACAGAGTTTTTGTGAAACACCTGCTGGAGGCTCTGGAAGAGTGGTCTCAGCTGGGCTGGCTGAGGGGCCACGGGGATAGGTGCTAGCCGGATTGTTGGGGGACGCCGTGAAGCTTGGGCGCAAGTGGTCACAAGGCTGGAGTCGGGAGGACTACTGGGCCACACTCCCCCATTAAGGCACTGGACTTTAGACTGCGTGTGAATGGTGCTCTGTACAGCCAGGAGGCTGATGGACATTAGGCTGGGAAAGCCACATGTTATGACCGTGTCTGAACGGTGCTTTAGGTGAGTCAGGTTATTATGTTATGTTTAGTTAGAGCCCAGCCAGGCAGGTGTTTATTTTGTATAATTTGTGTTTGTTTTGCTGAGGTGCCAAATAAAGTGATGTTTGGACCTGAAACTTGGTGTCTGGCGAAGATACTTGTGTGAATGAACCCCGGAGAAGAGCTAATCCCCCACTATATATATATATATATATATATATATATATATATAGCAAACAAATAAAGTAGCAGCACACCACTAAATGCACTAAGACTGAGTGAACAGGTGAATGTGTGAACAGGGTCAAATACATGACGCCAATACTTACTAATAAGTAGGGATGAGCGAACTCGAACTGTATAGTTCGGGTTCGTACCGAATTTTGGGGTGTCCGTGACACGGACCCGAACCCGGACATTTTCGTAAAAGTCCGGGTTCGGGTTCGGTGTTCGTCGCTTTCTTGGCGCTTTTGTGACGCTTTCTTGGCGCTTTTTGAAAGGCTGCAAAGCAGCCAATCAACAAGCGTCATACTACTTGCCCCAAGAGGCCATCACAGCCATGCCTACTATTGGCATGGCTGTGATTGGCCAGAGCACCATGTGACCCAGCCTCTATTTAAGCTGGAGTCACATAGCGCCGCCCGTCACTCTGCTCTGATTAGCGTAGGGAGAGGTTGCGGCTGCGACAGTAGGGCGAGATTAGGCAGATTAACTCCTCCAAAGGACTTGATTATTGATCGATCTGCAGCTGTGGGTCATTGAGCTGCTGATACTCAATTGCTCACTGTTTTTAGGCTGCCCAGACCGTTTGTCAGTCACATTTTTCTGGGGTGATCGGCGGCCATTTTGTGTCTTGTGGTGCGCCAGCACAAGCTGCGACCAAGTGCATTTAACCCTCAATGGTGTGGTTGTTTTTTGGCTAAAGCCTACATCAGGGTGAAGCTGTCACACCAAGTGCATTTAACCAGCAATAGTCTGTTTATTTTTTGGCCATATACTACATCAGGGGCAAGCTGCGCCTGTCACCAAGTGCATTTAACCCTCAATGGTGTGGTTGTTTTTTGGCTAAAGCCTACATCAGGGTGAAGCTGTCACACCAAGTGCATTTAACCAGCAATAGTCTGTTTATTTTTTGGCCATATACTACATCAGGGGCAAGCTGCGCCCGTCACCAAGTGCATTTAACCCTCAGTAGTGTGGTTGGTCAAGCTATCACACCAAGTGCATTTAACCAGCAATAGTCTGTTCATTTTTTGGCCATATACTAAATCAGGGGCAAGCTGCGCCCGTCACCAAGTGCATTTAACCAGCAATAGTCTGTTAATTTTTTGGCCATATACTACATCAGGGGCAAGCTGCGCCCGTCACCAAGTGCATTTAACCCTCAGTAGTGTGGTTGGTCAAGCTGTGACACCAAGTGCATTTAACCAGCAATAGTCTGTTCATTTTTTGGCCATATACTACATCAGGGGCAAGCTGCGCCCGTCACCAAGTGCATTTAACCCTCAGTAGTGTGGTTGGTCAAGCTATCACACCAAGTGCATTTAACCAGCAATAGTCTGTTCATTTTTTGGCCATATACTAAATCAGGGGCAAGCTGCGCCTGTCACCAAGTGCATTTAACCAGCAATAGTCTGTTCATTTTTTGGCCATATACTACATCAGGGGCAAGCTGCGCCCGTCACCAAGTGCATTTAACCCTCAGTAGTGTGGTTGGTCAAGCTGTGACACCAAGTGCATTTAACCAGCAATAGTCTGTTCATTTTTTGGCCATATACTACATCAGGGGCAAGCTGTGCCCGTCACCAAGTGCATTTAACCAGCAATAGTGTGGTTATTTTTTGGCCATATCCCAGTCTAATTCTGTCACTAAATCCATACCTGTCACCCAGCGCCTAAATACTAGGCCTCAAATTTATATCCCGCTAAATCTGTCGTTACCGCTGTACTGTTGTGGCTGGGCAAGTTATTTAGTGTCCGTCAAAGCACATTTTTTGTTCAGGGTTGAAATACAATTCCCAATTTAGCAATTTCATAATTTAGTGGTTTCTGCTATATCAGAGCTATTTGAAATCTATCCCTAAAAGGGTATATAATATTCAAGGTGCACATAGGGTCATTCAGAATAACTTCACACACACGCTACTGTGCATTTCCAAGTCCAATTCTGTTAGTAAATCCATACCGGTCACCCAGCGCCTAAATACTAGGCCTCAAATTTATATCCCGCTAAATCTCTTGTTACCGCTGTCCTCTTGTGGCTGGGAAAGTTATTTAGTGTCTGTCAAAGCACATTTTTTGTTCTGGGTTGAAATAAAATTCCCAATTTAGCAATTTCATAATTTAGTGGTTTCTGCTATATCAGAGCTTTTTGAAATCTATCCCTAAAAGGGTATATAATATTCAAGGTGCACATAGGGTCATTCAGAATAACTTCACACACATGCTACTGTGCATTTCCAAGTCCAATTCTGTTAGTAAATCCATACCGGTCACCCAGCGCCTAAATACTAGGCCTCAAATTTATATCCCGCTAAATCTCTTGTTACCGCTGTACTGTTGTGGCTGGGAAAGTTATTTAGTGTCTGTCAAAGCACATTTTTTGTTCTGGGTTGAAATACAATTCCCAATTTAGCAATTTCATAATTTAGTGGTTTCTGCTATATCAGAGCTATTTGAAATCTATCCCTAAAAGGGTATATAATATTCAAGGTGCACATAGGGTCATTCAGAATAACTTCACACACACGCTACTGTGCATTTCCAAGTCCAATTCTGTTAGTAAATCCATACCGGTCACCCAGCGCCTAAATACTAGGCCTCAAATTTATATCCCGCTAAATCTCTTGTTACCGCTGTCCTGTTGTGGCTGGGAAAGTTATTTAGTGTCTGTCAAAGCACATTTTTTGTTCTGGGTTGAAATACAATTCCCAATTTAGCAATTTCATAATTTAGTGGTTTCTGCTATATCAGAGCTATTTGAAATCTATCCCTAAAAGGGTATATAATATTCAAGGTGCACATAGGGTCATTCAGAATAACTTCACACACACGCTACTGTGCATTTCCAAGTCCAATTCTGTTAGTAAATCCATACCGGTCACCCAGCGCCTAAATACTAGGCCTCAAATTTATATCCCGCAAAATCTCTTGTTACCGCTGTCCTGTTGTGGCTGGGAAAGTTATTTAGTGTCTGTCAAAGCACATTTTTTGTTCTGGGTTGAAATACAATTCCCAATTTAGCAATTTCATAATTTAGTGGTTTCTGCTGTATCAGAGCTATTTGAAATCTATCCCTAAAAGGGTATATAATATTCTAGGTGCACATAGGGTCATTCAGAATAACTTCACACACACGCTACTGTGCATTTCCAAGTCTAATTCTGTCAGTAAATCTATACCGGTCACCCAGCACCTAAATACTAGGCCTCAAATTTATATTCAGCTGAATTTGAATACAATACATTGGGCCAAATAATATTTTTGTTGTTGTGGTGAACGATAACAATGAGGAAAACATCTAGTAAGGGACGCGGACGTGGACATGGTCGTGGTGGTGTTAGTGGACCCTCTGGTGCTGGGAGAGGACGTTGCCGTTCTGCCACATCCACACGTCCTAGTGTACCAACTACCTCAGGTCCCAGTAGCAGCCAGAATTTACAGCGATATATGGTGGGGCCCAATGCCGTTCTAAGGATGGTAAGGCCTGAGCAGGTACAGGCATTAGTCAATTGGGTGGCCGACAGTGGATCCAGCACGTTCACATTATCTCCCACCCAGTCTTCTGCAGAAAGCGCACAGATGGCGCCTGAAAACCAACCCCATCAGTCTGTCACATCACCCCCATGCATACCAGGGAAACTGTCTCAGCCTCAAGTTATGCAGCAGTCTCTTATGCTGTTTGAAGACTCCGCTGGCAGGGTTTCCCAAGAGCATCCACCTAGCCCTTCCCCAGCGGTGAAAGACATAGAATGCACTGACGCACAACCACTTATGTTTCCTGATGATGAGGACATGGGAATACCACCTCAGCATGTCTCTGATGATGACGAAACACAGGTGCCAACTGCTGCGTCTTTCTGCAGTGTGCAGACTGAACAGGAGGTCAGGGATCAAGACTGGGTGGAAGACGATGCAGGGGACGATGAGGTCCTAGACCCCACATAGAATGAAGGTCGTGCCACTGACTTTCACAGTTCGGAGGAAGAGGCAGTGGTGAGACCGAGCCAACAGCGTAGCAAAAGAGGGAGCAGTGGGCAAAAGCAGAACACCCGCCGCCAAGAGACTCCGCCTGCTACTGACCGCCGCCATCTTGGACCGAGCACCCCAAAGGCAGCTTCAAGGAGTTCCCTGGCATGGCACTTCTTCAAACAATGTGCTGACGACAAGACCCGAGTGGTTTGCACGCTGTGCCATCAGAGCCTGAAGCGAGGCATTAACGTTCTGAACCTTAGCACAACCTGCATGACCAGGCACCTGCATGCAAAGCATGAACTGCAGTGGAGTAAACACCTTAAAACCAAGGAAGTCACTCAGGCTCCCCCTGCTACCTCTTCTGCTGCTGCCGCCTCGGCCTCTTCTGCTGCTGCCGCCTCGGCCTCTTCCTCCGCCTCTGGAGGAACGTTGGCACCTGCCGCCCAGCAAACAGGGGATGTACCACCAACACCACCACCACCTCCGTCACCAAGCATCTCAACCATGTCACACGGCAGCGTTCAGCTCTCCATCTCACAAACATTTGAGAGAAAGCGTAAATTCCCACCTAGCCACCCTCGATCCCTGGCCCTGAATGCCAGCATTTCTAAACTACTGGCCTATGAAATGCTGTCATTTAGGCTGGTGGACACAGACAGCTTCAAACAGCTCATGTCGCTTGCTGTCCCACAGTATGTTGTTCCCAGCCGGCACTACTTCTCCAAGAGAGCCGTGCCTTCCCTGCACAACCAAGTATCCGATAAAATCAAGTGTGCACTGCGCAACGCCATCTGTGGCAAGGTCCACCTAACCACAGATACGTGGACCAGTAAGCACGGCCAGGGACGCTATATCTCCCTAACTGCACACTGGGTAAATGTAGTGGCAGCTGGGCCCCAGGCGGAGAGCTGTTTGGCGCACGTCCTTCCGCCGCCAAGGATCACAGGGCAACATTCTTTGCCTCCTGTTGCCACCTCCTCCTACTCGACTTCCTCCTCCTCTTCTTCCACCTGCTCATCTAGTCAGCCACACACCTTCACCACCAACTTCAGCACAGCCCGGGGTAAACGTCAGCAGGCCATTCTGAAACTATGTTTGGGGGACAGGGCCCACACCGCACAGGAGTTGTGGCGGGGTATAGAACAACAGACCGACGAGTGGTTGCTGCCGGTGAGCCTCAAGCCCGGCCTGGTGGTGTGTGATAATGGGCGAAATCTCGTTGCAGCTCTGGGACTAGCCAGTTTTACGCACATCCCTTGCTTGGCGCATGTGCTGAATTTGGTGGTGCAGAAGTTCATTCACAACTACCCCGACATGTCAGAGCTGCTGCATAAAGTGCGGGCCGTCTGTTCGCGCTTCCGGCGTTCACATCCTGCTGCTGCTCGCCTGTCTGCGCTACAGCGTAACTTCGGCCTTCCCGCTCACCGCCTCATATGCGACGTGCCCACCAGGTGGAACTCCACCTTGCACATGCTGGACAGACTGTGCGAGCAGCAGCAGGCCATAGTGGAGTTTCAGCTGCAGCACGCACGGGTCAGTCGCACTACAGAACAGCACCACTTCACCACCAATGACTGGGCCTCCATGCGAGACCTGTGTGCCCTGTTGCGCTGTTTCGAGTACTCCACCAACATGGCCAGTGGCGATGACGCCATTATCAGCGTTACAATACCACTTCTATGTCTCCTTGAGAAAACACTTAGGGCGATGATGGAAGAGGAGGAGGAGGAGGAGGAGGAGGAGGAGGAAGAGGGGTCATTTTTAGCACTTTCAGGCCAGTCTCTTCGAAGTGACTCAGAGGGAGGTTTTTGGCAACAGCAGAGGCCAGGTACAAATGTGGCCAGCCAGGGCCCACTACTGGAGGACGAGGAGGACGAGGATGAGGAGGAGGTGGAGGAGGATGAGGATGAAGCATGGTCACAGCGGGGTGGCACCCAACGCAGCTCGGGTCCATCACTGGTGTGTGGCTGGGGGGAAAGGCAGGACAATGACGATACGCCCCCCACAGAGGACAGCTTGTCCTTACCCCTGGGCAGCCTGGCACACATGAGCGAGTACATGCTGCAGTGCCTGCGCAACGACAGCAGAGTTGCCCACATTTTAACCTGTGCGGACTACTGGGTTGCCACCCTGCTGGATCCACGCTACAAAGACAATGTGCCCACCTTACTTCCTGCACTGGAGCGTGATAGGAAGATGCGCGAGTACAAGCGCACGTTGGTAGACGCGCTACTGAGAGCATTCCCAAATGTCACAGGGGAACAAGTGGAAGCCCAAGGCCAAGGCAGAGGAGGAGCAAGAGGTCGCCAAGGCAGCTGTGTCACGGCCAGCTCCTTTGAGGGCAGGGTTAGCATGGCAGAGATGTGGAAAACTTTTTTCAACACGCCACAGCTAACTGCACCACCACCTGATACGCAACGTGTTAGCAGGAGGCAACATTTCACTAACATGGTGGAACAGTACGTGTGCACACCCCTCCACGTACTGACTGATGGTTCGGCCCCATTCAACTTCTGGGTCTCTAAATTGTCCACGTGGCCAGAGCTAGCCTTTTATGCCTTGGAGGTGCTGGCCTGCCCGGCGGCCACCGTTTTGTCTGAACGTGTATTCAGCACGGCAGGGGGCGTCATTACAGACAAACGCAGCCGCCTGTCTGCAGCCAATGTGGACAAGCTGACGTTCATAAAAATGAACCAGGCATGGATCCCACAGGACCTGTCCGTCCCTTGTCCAGATTAGACATTAACTACCTCCCCTTAACCATATATTATTGGACTCCAGGGCACTTCCTCATTCAATCCTATTTTTATTTTCATTTTACCATTATATTGCGAGGCTACCCAAAGTTGAATGAACCTCTCCTCTGTCTGGGTGCCGGGGCCTAAATATATGCCAATGGACTGTTCCAATGTTGGGTGACGTGAAGCCTGATTCTCTGCTATGACATGCAGACTAATTCTCTGCTGACATGAAGACAGATTCTCTGTTACGGGACCTCTCTCCTCTGCCTGGGTGCTGGGCCTAAATATATGCCAATGGACTGTTGCAGTGGTGGCTGACATGAAGCCTCATTCTCTGCTATGACATGCAGACTAATTCTCTGCTGACATGAAGCCAGATTGTCTGTTACGGGACCTCTCTCCTCTCCCTGTGTGCTGGGCCTAAATATATGCCAATGGACTGTTGCAGTGGTGGGTGACGTGAAGCCTGATTCTCTGCTATGACATGCAGACTGATTCTCTGCTGACATGAAGCCAGATCCTCTGTTACGGGACCTCTCTCCTCTGCCTGGGTGCTGGGCCTAAATTTATGAAAATGGACTCTTACAGTGGTGGGTGACGTGAAGCCTGATTCTCTGCTATGACATGAAGACTGATTCTCTGCTGACATGAAGCCAGATTGTCTGTTACGGGACCTCTCTCCTCTGCCTGGGTGCTGGGCCTAAATATATGCCAATGGACTATTGCAGTGGTGGCTGACGTGAAGCCTCATTCTCTGCTATGACATGCAGACTAATTCTCTGCTGACATGAAGCCAGATCCTCTGTTACGGGACCTCTCTCCTCTGCCTGTGTGCTGGGCCTAAATATATGCCAATGGACTGTTGCACTGGTGGCTGACGTGAAGCCTGATTCTCTGCTATGACATGCAGACTGATTCTCTGCTGACATGAAGCCAGATTGTCTGTTACGGGACCTCTCTCCTCTGCCTGGGTGCTGGGCCTAAATTTATGAAAATGGACTCTTACAGTGGTGGGTGACGTGAAGCCTGATTCTCTGCTATGACATGCAGACTAATTCTCTGCTGACATGAAGCCAGATTGTCTGTTACGGGACCTCTCTCCTCTGCCTGGGTGCCGGGGCCTAAATATCTGAGAATGGACTGTTCCAGTGGTGGGTGACGGGAAGCCAGATTCTCTGCTATGGGACCTCTCTCCAATTGATTTTGGTTAATTTTTATTTATTTAATTTTTATTTTAATTCATTTCCCTATCCACATTTGTTTGCAGGGGATTTACCTACATGTTGCTGCCTTTTGCAGCCCTCTAGCCCTTTCCTGGGCTGTTTTACAGCCGTTTTAGTGCCGAAAAGTCCGGGTCCCCATTGACTTCAATGGGGTTCGGGTTCGGGACGAAGTTCGGATCGGGTTTGGATCCCGAACCCGAACATTTCCGGGAAGTTCGGCCGAACTTCTCGAACCCGAACATCCAGGTGTTCGCTCAACTCTACTAATAAGCAGTGAAGAAGCTCTTAGCGCATATTATTGATCAAAAATATGTCGAGCCCATCTACCGGACGGCAAGGTAGCTTATTATCAGATGGGACCTACTCTAACACGGAGGATCCAGCTCCATTGTTACTCTGATTAAAAACACCAAGAGGTGGGGGATGGGCGGGGAGTGCTAAGTTTCAAAGAGGATGCCTGGTTCTCTATAATATACATATAAGCAAAAAACGGAACAGCACCTCCTGAGATAAATCGCAGGTGCAATCTACCCGGCAATAATACAGCAAACAAATAAAGTAGCAGCACACCACTAAATGCACTGAGGTGGGCTCGACATATTTTTTATCAATAATATGCGCTAAGAGCTTCTTCACTGCTTAGCAGTAAGTATTGGCGTCATGTATTTGACCCTGTTCACACATTCACCTGTTCATTCAGTCTTAGTGCATTTAGTGGTGTGCTGCTACTTTATTTGTTTGCTGTATTATTGCCGGGTAGCTTGCACCTGCGATTTGTCTCAGGAGGTGCTGTTCCATTTTTTTCTTTATATATATATATATATATATATATATATATATATATGTGTGCAATATATTTTATATATGCATTCATTGACAAAAAAAATTACTGCACTAAGAAGGATATCGGGGGGAAAACTGTACAATTGAATGGAGGCTCTAGGACCCTGTTGGGCCCCCTCTAGCTTGGATACAAGATTAAATACGGTTGGGCATACAGGTTCTCAATGGTGTCTTGTGGCACATTTGCCCACAGATGTCGCTGCTGGGCATTCCGATCCTGTACACTCGTAGGTTACCGAAGCTGGTGTCCCAGCTGTTCCTATAAATGATTAATTGGTGAAAAATCAGGTGACTGGGCAGGCCAAGGAATTATTACAATCTGGCAGAGACATTTCCTGCTGAAAGTGCTGTTTGGAAGCCCTGCCATGATTAGCCACATCTGTGGCCGCAGGATGTCCTGCACATATTGCTGAGTTGTTAGTGTTCCTCATATCACTACTAGGGACGACCGACAGTCATATGCAATGGCTCTTTAGATCATCACACCAGAAGTTGAGATAGCGTGTTGCTCCACAGCAATGGCAGAATTGAAGCACTCATTAGAAGACCACAGTACATGAACTCACCCCTCATGACATCCCAAACAGAACCTGGATACATCGGTAAAGACAATACAGTTCCAATCTGTAGCAGTCCAGGTTTCCTGTTCGTGACACCACTACAAACAAAGATGATGGTGGCTGGCTTTCAAAGGCAGGACACGTAAGGGACATTAAATCTTCTACTAAATGCCTGGAAACAGGCTAGATTGATGGGATTTATCGAAATGACTATTCTGCTTCTCTCAGTCCAATGATGCTCCCGTTATCAAACTCTGACAGCTGGCCAAAATGGCTTTGATTGCATTGTAGAGGCATGTCGAGCGGTCACCGATCTCTCAACAAAAAGTAGACTATCCAAAAGTAGCCCCTGAGTGTCTTTTCTAAGGGCAACAGAAGAAGGACTTTTATGCCTTCTTGTGGAAAAACCAGTATGTAATAAGACCACACTGGTAATCATTTGCACATCTGCCTGAGACATAAGGCATGTTGAATTTTGCAGCAATCAGACATTTTCCAACTGGGTATATATTTTTTAACGAGAGTGTATATATTAATAGGGGAAATCCAAATTGTCTTTTATCTTCTTTTTTTTTTATTTAAAGTAATTTGCTTTACTATACAAATTCATACTAAATATTCCCTATATAAAAATGAAGCCAGATACTTGTACGTCACCCCACCTATGTTATTTCTATAATATGCGAGCAGCTCTCCATTTTATAGCAGACCTCCTGCCTTTAGGTTGCATACGGGATTATTAAATGGGCACAAAGAACTTATGTACAGAATTTTTTTTGTACTGTAAGAGCAGCTAGGGAGACATAAACTAGTGACCACAAAGGGGGTCATTTATTAAACAGAAATATTTCGCCCCAATCTGTGACTTTTTCCCACTAACGCCAGGTATAAAAAAAGTGTGCATGGCATGTGCAGGGAAGGGAACGGGCTGGCAGGCCCGTCTCATTTACCATTTTCTATGTCTGGTTTATGTGTAGAAAATGTTCTAAATGTAAGACAGCTCGGAAGCTGTTTTACATTTTGATGCGTCAGTGGATCTGCCGAAGTTATGTAGCGGCCGGCGTGACTTTATAGCTCTGGCTGATCCACCACCAGCGCAGGGGCTTATTAAGACCAGCCTCTAAATTGTTGGTCTTAATAAATATACCCCAAAGAGTTATATAGCCTTGACATAGCTGCATATACTCTGTGATATGAATGGACCCATGACTTCTGTGTCTAATGCATCCATCTTTGTAGTGCAGATGGGTTGCAGGACGGGTTTAAAAAAAAAAAAATGTGTGTTTTGCAAAAGTCTATTTTTACCAGTTTAATTTTAATTAAATAATTTTTTTTTAACCTTTTTTCTCTTTTTTTATTATCTAGCTAGAATACGCTGAGATACTGATCTCTGTTATGCAGATAATAATCTAATACCTGCAGGCTATAAGATCACTATTAGCAGCGATCTACATACCAAACTATGCTGGGTAAACATAGCAGTAAGAGACTGTGACATCATCATAGGTTTCCATGGCAACACTCAATATGAAAGAAAGCTTGCTGCATTCAGATCCCATTGCTAAACCTAACACTCATTTGGATTGTTGTGTTTAGAACATTTTTGTGACTGACAGGGAACTGATCTTTTCATTTTAGGAGAATCATACAGTATCATCTCGATCTTTCTAAAGATGTCTGATAAATTATCATTATTTACATCTTGAACTAAATTTCAATTTATTATGAATTTCCAAGAAACTTTGGTTTCCAACAAATCCAAATTTTTGGGGGTCTGTTCCGCATGAATTGTATAACATTGTAGCCACTATATTACAGTTTAGAAGACAGAAGAGAAGGCCTCTTCCACCAGCAAGCCATTTGCCTTGATACCACAGATTCCATTGATAAAGTTCACTAGATCACCGAAACGTCAGGATATTTATTGTGGACCTATACAGCAGGGCTAGCCAACCTGCGGCTCTCCAGCTGTTGCAAAACTACAACTCTCAGCATGCCCAGACAGCCTACAACTATCAGCCTACAGCCGGAGATAGTGGGAATTGTAGTTTTACAACAGCTGGAGAGCCGCAGGTTGGCCGGCCCTGCCATACAGCATACTATTTACACCGGATATGAATTGATGTATGATGTTCACTAATATCTGATTTAGAAATTAAATAAGCATTGAACAAACTTCAGGTGTGCCACGGATTACTTCATATCTTCCACCAAAAAGGGATCCATTTTGGACCATTTTCAGTAAAAAAAAACAATGCAACAATGCAGAGTGTTATTGAACAGCCTGTTTATTGTCACCGACTACCATCCGTTCACCCATAGCCATATTTATCACTGTGACTTTCACATTACTAATGCTGTCTTGGGATTAAAGAGGTTGGGTACAGTCCTAGAAGATCCTTGAGTGTCATATACAACTTTTTAGGACATTTGGGGCACTTTTGATTCACACTGAATTTATTTGGAAGAAATCTAATCTGACAACCCATTCAACCAAATAAAACCAAAACTAAATTTGGGGAATTTGTTCATCTCTATTTATCACCTATCCACAGAATAGTTGAAAAATGTACGATGACTGGTAGCGTTGTAAGGATCTCATAGGACCCCATAGCAAAGTTTATTGTCTGCCTCCAGTCCCCAACCTCATGAGATTTCTTCGTCCCAGGCTTCTGTGCAAAAAGTGTTACAGATGTTTTATAAATTCAATAATTTTTAATTAATGATGTAATAATTCATAAATCATGAACACAATACTTCTCAGAGTATTTATATTAGACAGTATAATACATTAATACTGATGCAGCAGAGTTAACAGTCACAGTGATCATGCATTAAGTAGATGTGATAGCAAGTGTTGAGCGAATCGAGGCCAAATGAGTTGACTTGGATCTGAAATTCAGGAAAAATGTGATTCGCAGCAAAGCAGATATTTTCTCACACTTTGTGGTTAATGAATCTATTTTCCCTAAAATGGTAGCAAAAGAAAGAAACATACTCACCTCATCCATTTGATCATGGAGAGGCCATCGCGACCATTTTGATTGAAGAAACTGTGCGAAATTTCAGCGCTGAATGCAAGATTTGAGAGGTTCAATGACGGGGTGCCGCGCGATCACTGTTTCCCATCATTGTGCCCGCTATTACAAAAGGAATGTGATTTGTGATGAAATAATTCATAACAAATCAAATTTCTTTGTGAAATTTGGCGAAGCAGCCGGATCAAATTTTTCATACCTTCGCTCATCACTAGTGATAACTCACCAAGTGTGTGTGTTAACTCTGCTACATCCATACATCTACTTCTTACAGTTCTGTTCCCCTCACTCAGTATATTATAAAATTGGCTGCCACCACTAGGGGAAGCTGAGTGCCTAGGGATTTATACAGTTACCATATGTGCAGGACATCCTGACGCATAGACAATTCATGGAACCTGTAAAAATCTCTTTGCACTGAGCTTTCGCTAGTAGCAGCTGTGGGAACAGAAGAAGGAATTAAGCACCAGGCCCTCCTTCTCAAGGTTCCATGGCAGTCGCATGGTCTGCCTTAATAGTAGGTACACCACTGATCTCTGGGAGTCTCAGCATTGGACCCCAACAATCAGGAGAATAAGAGTCCTCGACTCCAATATGGGAATGGAGTAGTAGTGCACATGCATGTATGACCACTTAACTTCTATGGGACTACTCTATGGGAGTCCTCAACGTGATCTGCCATCAAAGATGACTACCTACATACATTTATGTTCAGTGGATTGGCAACTATAGTGTAAACATACAAATTGTGCTTGCCTAGGAGTTGAATAGAATGTAATTTTAGACAAAGGGAACCTAAGAATAACAGGGCATGCACGTTAATCATAAATTAATTATTTGAAGAAATAAAGCTATCCTACATCTATATCATCAAAAGTAAAAATTAATTGCCCTCGTAACTTTCATGGTAAAGTTCTTGTGCAATCATGTTTCCATGACAAATATGTTCTTTCCTTGCAGGTGATGCCACAGGTTGGTGTGGAGATCCTGGAGTACCTGCACATGGTTCTAGAGAAGGCACAGAATTTAGAACAAAACATACTTTAAAATATAGCTGTGAGGTTGGGTATGTTCTTCATGGGTCGGAAGAAAGGACATGTCTGAGTAATGGATCATGGACAGGAAGACAACCGGAATGTAAAGGTACATTTTTATTGGCAATTAAATGAAATGCGTCATCAGAAAATTATCTGCTGTTTAAATCCCTTTTTTATGTTTAACATTTTTTATCATTTTTGATATTTTTAATTTTCCTTGTCACCTTTTATATTTAAACTAAAACCAAAAATCCTGCAGTTTTCGCATTGGCCACTATGTCTAATAATTAGAGATGAGTGAATTTCTGATTATAAAATTTGTTTGCGATTAGTTTACTGGTAAAAGGTGAATTGCGTTATGGATTCTATTACCATGTACCATAACGCAATCCTATGACGTTATTCATGGCGTCATAATAGAAGTCTATGGGGTGCATAACAGATCCGTCTCTTTTCCGTTATGCAGGAGAGGACTCCCCTGTATAACGGACACGGGACGAATCTGTTTTGCAGCCTATAGACTTCTATTATGACGGAATGAATAACGGAATGCCTCTAAAGGCATTCCGTTATGCATTCTGTCATAGAATTGTGTTATGGTCTGTGGTAACTGAATCCAGAATACAATTCACCTTTTACCAGTAAACGAAGAGTGAACTAATTTCAAAATATGAAATTTGCTCATCTCTACTAATAGCCATCACTTACTGGTCTGTACAAATCCTTTTACTGCAGTTGCCTGTTTATCTGTCAGAAACACAGATTAGTATAAAAAGGAGATATGCTACTATCTGATTTTAACTGGCAGATAAAAATGTTGGTGATACATTTCCTTTGAGTATCATGTTTCTCCAGAATCCACATATATATAGTGTGGGCAGTGTCTTATACCTCTAGACTAGGGATTAGCGAATTACTTGAAAATCGTTTCAGGTCTGATTAGCCACATATAAAAAAAATAAATTGATTTGGGTATGAATCGATTCTACTCAAATCAAAAGTACTATTATTGATAGATGTGCAATTCATCTTTCCTTCCTCATTTCATCAAATGTAGTGTAAGGCTATATGTACACTGACGTCATAGATCCGGCAACTGTTCCAGGAGGGAACAGCCTGCCAGACCTCTGCACACTCCAGCATTGCTAGAGGTTTGTAAGGCTCCGTAGGGCCCCATTCACTATGATGAGGACCAGTGGAGACTCTGGGATAATTGTTGGACCAAACAGGGATAATTGTTGGACCATTTTTTAATCACATTTAGACCACGTCACGCCCACAATTTTAGACACAAAGTCACAGATATCGGCGCAATTAACCATTGTGCCGCCATCTACACATGAAATCCGCCTAATCGAGGTGTATTTCAGTATATAAAATTACCCCCTTAGAATATGAGCTCTATTGGAGACAGCATGAAATATTAATGTCTGTAAAGCGCTGCAGAGAATGTTAGCCCTATATAATAATAATCTTTAGCAAAAAATCTGCAGCAAAACAAAAAATATCAGAAAATTAAAGGCTAATATACAACTGATGCACTAGGAGTGTGGGCCCTACTCGCAAGAGCTTACAATCTATAAGGAAGTAGGAGTGACACAAAAGGTATAAGTAGGTAAAATAAAATATAAATAGTGAAAAAATGAATAGCCCTCTTACATTCCACTAACCTAATAGGTCTACTTAACTAAATATAGAGATATACTTTATATGTTCAATTTATAGAGACCTACCACTATGTTCCCTTTTCATACACACACCTAGTCCTTCTGCTGATTGTTGGATAGCAGAGTGTGTATCACCTACTGGTTACAGCTTTACTGGAAGGCAGCTATTATCAATGAATCTCGGGGGACAATCTAAAGAATTATTATATTTAAAAAGTCCAAGAGAATGCCTTCAAGTGGTTAAACTGTTAAATCTGTAACCACAGTCATAGATCAAATGATAAGAAATTTGTAGATATAACACAATTTCCTGAACAATGTCTTGTAGAGATATATTGCCTTACATTGTACGCTCCTTCTTTTATTCCTGATGTCACTTAGGTTTGGTATTCACTTTATCTTTGCTGGTTGAATCTCTTCAACAAGGTTTTTATCTCTTTTTAAATAAGGTGGCTTATTTCTCAAATCTACCTTTTACATCCTGCCAGCCAAACGGCTCCACTGCTGCTTGTGAGAATATATTGAAAATAACAGAAAATCTGTTATAAATCCTTAGAGAACATGGCTAGCCCAGCTAAACCATTCAGTTCTATTTCTTCTCAACTGTAACCAACGTAAAGGCATATGAGTCACTGTGGTTTATGCTGCATCTCTCCAAGTCCAAAGTTCTGGTGGTGGTTGATTCGTCATTAATATATGATGAGATATTAGATTTTATTTTATTTTTTAAATCTGGAATCTTGAAAATTAAATAAAAAAGCACAAAGAATATTAAAGGCTATGTAGAGCTTTGGAGACAGTTTTTTTTATGATTGCATTCTACTCATTTTGGGCTAAATGTTTTATTTTTATTTTTTCAATTGGTCTTTATTAAAAATATTGAGTTGTTCTGTTACAAAGGGTTAACTGTTTTTCTACCTGTGTGAATGGTACTTTCACTTTGTGCCAGTCAAATAATAAACCTTATCTGTAAATTACTAAACGATCATCAACACTTATTTAAACCACATTCTTATGGTTAATATAAGAATTGAGCTATAATGAGTGTTTATACGGTCAGAGATAAGGAGCCCGTTAGCTCTCTGCCTGACGGAGCAGAGAAAAAAATCAGAATTTATTTCTAGATAAACTCAAAGCTGTGCAGGGAAAACGGCTCAATATTTCCTTAATAAAGACGAAATAAATAAAAAAAAGATTTTTAGCTCAATATCAACACAATAATAAAAAAATTGGCACCAAAGGTGTCTATCGCCTTTAAATATGAGTTTAAAGTAAGCATTGAAGAAAGGAGTTCTTATATGATGCTAAATATGTATTGTCCCAACATAATATCCCATTTCCTGTGATGTGTCTGATTGGCAGGTGTCTGACAGAAACAAGCATCCTGACACAACCCTTTGTTGTCACTCCATTTAGCTTCAGGAGATAGCCAACCTATCTGTTGCAGAATAATAGAGTTAAATGAAGTGATGGACACGTATGTATGTCTGCTGTTCCATGTAAATGGTAGAACACAGGTCCCCATCCTTGTGATCGCTAGGAGCCCCAATGGCCTCCAAGTTGTCTATCCTGTGGATAGGGGATTAGTTGTAATGAGTTTAATAACTATCTGTAGCATGAGCAAATAAACCTTCTTCTGTTTGCATGCATATGGTTTTATGGCCTTAGAGTAATATCCCAACTTTATGTGCTGATAGCTTTCTTCATTTTTTTTATTATAGAGAGCGTTTCTATTCCTTTATATTATTTTATATCAGAGTTCCATTTTTTTCAGATACATAACTCCAAATCTTATGCATGGGTATAGAGATAAATAATACAATTCTAACTATTTGGATACACCACTAGGGGGAGACAAGAGGCTTACTGCATACTCTTTCTAAAGCAATACATTATATACAAATTAGATAATAGTATTGTATGCCTAGGCTCCTCAAGTGGTGGCTGCAGGCAGCCAAAAGGGATTTGGAGTGGAATGGCATGGAAAGTATTTTTACTACATGATTTACAAATGACACTTCAAAGAACTAACATGAAAACCATGCTGGCCTTTTCTATCAGGGATGGAAAGCACAAGTCAGGGAGAATAGAGGCATCCACTAGCAGTAGTAAGGAACAAGGACCATGCAATTTTTAATCTCTTATATGTACACCCCCAAAAGTGGGTTGTCAAAGTGAGTTACATGCTTTGATATCTATATATTCTCTTCAGCTATTTCTATGGACTCTCCAAAGTATCATTGAACAAAATGTAATACTAAGTATTTGCAGAATAGTTCAGGTCATATTTTTACAGTTTGGGCTTTCTTTGGTGACTAATATACAGCATCAATGGTGACAAGTTAGGCAACAACAATTTATTGCATTAAATCCGCACTCACAAGTGAGAAAATCTTCGCTATTAGCAGCTGGACCATGTTATTGTTTTACGGTTCACAAATCCTTACAGCATAATTGAAAGCTATTCTTTTTTCACTGCTTGCAGAAAGATCTATCAGTGTTGATTTATAAACTGTCATTAATCATATAATAGGTGTTGCCATCTAAGTCGTAGAAAAAAAGGAAGGAAAATGTTTTTGCTCACAAAATTAAATAGGGATTAAGAGATAATATAACTGGAACACAGTGAATTATATATAAAATACTGTACATGGATTTCCTCCTTTTCTTTAAACAAGAGTATGCTTACAAAAGATCATTTTGGCTGCTCTGGTGACCATTACTGGCGGACACAAAGTTCAGTTATATTCCTCCCCAGGCCACAGTACTCACTTTCATGTGTGTTATACTTCGTTAAAAAAAAAAAAAAATACATATTTCCACTTTGCCAAATTGCCAAGAACTTGATCAGGGGCTAGATTAAGAAAATTTAGGGTTCACAGAAAGTTCAGTACTATAGCTAAGGTCCGCTGACATGTGTTGAGGTGTTTATTCATAATAGAAGCCTCAACATTGTGTCAAATCCATCACAAGACTCATTCCAACTGCTCTTGATGGAAATCATTGACTTATAATGGGGTCCATAACGGTTCTCTTGTGGTTTCCAGGTTTTCTGATGGGACTACTGACAGAGGTCTATTGTATTTGGCTTTATCTCAAGTCTACTACCATAGGAGAAAGGGTGGTGCCAAGATCATGTTTAGTAGACATTCATGAACTTAGTAGGAAGAGATAAGCTAAACAATCTTATGCAGAAAATTAGACATGTGCAAATAAAAATATTATTTATTGTGTATTCAAAATCAATAACCTTTTATGTAAATATGCTTCCCTAATTATTAAATTGCACAGTTTACCTTTACTTAAAATTTCACCAACAATTCTTCCTGATCGGTTTTGTACTGTAATGCATATACATAAGTTCAGTGTCGGACTGGGGTGCCTAGGGCCCACCAGTAAAATCTATTTTGCGGGCCCACCATACAGAAACATTCAAATATTACCTGCTCACGCAGCAGCAAGGTGCTACCAGATGATTGATCCCCCCCACCTGCAGTAACTTTGAGAAGGTAGGTCCTGGGAGAAAGAGGACAACGGCCAGCTTTCCTCTATACCTAGAAGACATCTCAGCTATCTGATCGTGTCTATAATAATAAACTGGGGAGTTTCATTCATGATCTATCAAGTTTCTTATATGAACATAGGCTGGTGGAGGTGCTGTACATTGAATATATGTATGTAGTGCAGTTTTATGCCAATTGTGCAGGGGGTGGGAGACTAGGGCCCCAACTTGCTCAGGGGCCCACCAGAGAATTCACCTGTACCCCTGTGGGCCAGTCCGAGCCTGAATAAGCTACAGCGACCCCAAAGATAATTGTCCTTTAATTTCACATTCATAGCAGTGGCGACAAAGGGTTTGGATTTATTGCGGTGTAAAATGGTCAGGGAATGATAACTCATATAATGGATTTACCTATTATCTCACTGTAAACAAGAATTGAATGTTTGAACTTTGCATGATGATAGCGAGTGCACGCCATGGATGGCATTTGTTCCAGTTGACCTTATGCAATTATTTAGTATTAGGGCATTCATTTACTTTCCTGGATAAATGAAAACTATTAGCAAAGAGACAATTAGGGAGATTTATCAAAACTGGTCGAAGAGAAAAATGTAGAGCACTTTCTGTCATCAACCGCTCAGGCCCTGAACGATGAACTCTGGTCTCTTGTTATATGTGTCAGCCTTGATGATACCACCCCCTCAAACTAAACCCGTGCTCTGGACCACCCTTTATTAGCCATAGGGTCTGGAAGAACTATTCATTTTAATTAAGGATAAGAGAATTGATTTATTAGAGTCAAAATGTTATGCAAATTTTGAAAATAATTGGATTCTATAGAATCAGAATTACTAAAGATGTGTTAGGATATAACTTTTCCAGAGATAGAGGGAAAGTGATTGAGAGATAGGGAGACAGAGAGAGAGATTTTCTAGGCATTTGGAAGAGAGAGATTGGCCAATTTGGAAGAAATTGCTGGTTTTAAAAAGTCCTGTAGCTGGTGGTGGATCGCCGAAGTTATGTAGAGGCACCGGCCTCTAAATAACTTTAGCGCATCCAGCGCTGGTTCTAAGCGTAAGATAGCTTCCTAGTTGACTTACATTTAGACCATTTTGTATGCATAAATGGTACTTCCCCATCAACACCATGCCCACTTTTTTAGACCTGGCATAAGCGGGAAAAAAGTTGCAGATTCTGCTGCACCATGGTATTTGACAGAATATACCCCAGATATATGCCACAAAAGTGGCATATATCTGGTCATAAATAAACCCCTGTGTGAAAGCCAAAGATAGGTCTTTGTTCCCAGCAATAGGTTGGTGATCCCCACCTTTTAGAGAATATCCTAGACATACAGTATGTTATGACTGGCTATTATTTGAATAAACCCTTTAAAGAGCTCTCATCAGCAGGATCAACCTTATTAAACCAGACATACTAGCTGGTAAGGTTGATCCTGTAATTAAATTGATATCTGCCTCAGCTTGTCAGTGCTGGTGATGCCTCTAATTTTACTGAATTCATTTTTGCATAAAGATTAAAAAACTTTTGGAGTTATTTATCAAACTGGTGTAGGCCATAGCAACCAATCAGATTCCACCTTTCATTTTTGACAGTTCCTTTGGAAAATGAAAGGTGGAATCTGATTTGTTGCTATGGTCAACTAAGCCAGTTCTACTTTACACCAGTTTGATAACCGGGACGACACAGCTAATTGTCATTTAAATCAGTTGGACCAACCCTACCAGGCAGTATTAGTGTTTTTATATGAATTATCCTGATGACAGTTGTGCTTTAAGGTTTTCTCTTACTGAATACAGAGGATGGGCCCCCACTGGCTGTGGACCTTCCACATAGCCTTACTACCTAAAACGGTCAGTCCACCCTTGGATCTATCAATAATAACATGTGGGGAGTCTGAAAATGAACTGTCTAAGACACTGATAGCTATGGCTTGCACCAAAGTGGTCTACAGCATCTATTTCAGTATGGGCCTTGATGTACTCTATGATACACGGAGAAATGGGCAGATGACCAGTTTGCAATGCTCTACAAACTTTGTCTTGATGGGAAGGAAGGGGAATAGATCAAAACCACACACATTGTACAACTACCCATATATCATTTTAATTAAAGTGACCTAGTTTGTCCTTATAATTAGATACATTGGACAATTTAAAATCTTTTTTATTTTAGTCAACACATTAAGTATTGTATCTTTCCAGTTACCTTCCATTCAAACAAATTACCTTGCAATAGCAAGCTCCAAATGGATTTCAATGTTTTATTCCATTATTAATCAAATAATGTATTTTAACAATTAAGTTCTAGATCATTAAGTTTCCAGAAACTGTTCAGGAAAAATGTGCCAAAGTGTCATTAAAAAATCTGAAACGTTTCATTCTTCACACTCCTTATCCATTTTCTGTGTAGTTGAGCTTGGAAAACATTCATAAATGGAGCTAAATGAATTATGTATGCTTATTCACACAATGCACTGCTAAGTTGTCAATAACAAGAGTGACAGTTAGATATCTCCATGTAGTCAGATAAATAGCTGACAGACTGGTGTGGCATGTGCAAAATTGATGCTGGACAACCCTGTCACCACACAGTCTAAACATAGGCAAACACACAGCAACCATATGACAACATTGTAGAGGTGAAAAATATATACCATGCTAATTAAGTGAAATCTTTCTAAACAAAAAAACAAAAAAACAAAACAAAGGAAGCTACAGAAAATATATTGTTCTCAAGATTTATTTATCTATATATTTAAATAAAGTATTTATTTATTAACTATGGTTTTATTTTATTTTTTATTGTTATTTAAATATGTATTTCATTGAATTTAAATAAATATGTATTTCATTTGATTTATATAGGTTTTTATTTTCCCCTGTATATCAATTGAATTTATTTATTTTACTTATTTCTTGTACTATAGCTGTTCAATGTGGGAATCCTGGAACCACGGCAAATGGAAGAGTATTTCGTGTCGATGGAACAACTTTCTCCAGCTCTGTGATATACTCATGTGTGGATGGCTATATACTTTCTGGATCAAACGTTAGACAATGCACAGCTAATGGCACATGGTCAGGGGCACTGCCCAACTGCACAAGTGAGTATGTTGGTATAAAGAATTCAGGCATGGGATATTTTGGAGGCTAAAATTGGTAAAAATAAATGGCATGTAACATTTGCAGTAAATATGCTGGTTTTTGGTTTTCCTCTTTCTTGCTAGATAATAAGTTTAATATTTTGGTAAGGTATTAAAATGAATGTAAATTACAATGGTTTAGATTGGAACCATGGGCTTAGTGAGTAAGTCAATTTTAGACCCTTCCAAGAAAAACATACATTTTTTTTTTTAATAGTTGAAATGCATTAATATTTCATAACTAAGCTGATATTTTTTTTGTAATAAATGCTTTTTATCCCTTTCCCGACCAGCACCGTACATGTATTGCGCTGGCGGGGACTTTAAAGAAGGAGCCCGCTAGTGAGCGCGGCAGGCGCAATAGCCGTCGGTGCCTGCTGTTCTATATGCGGGTGGTGGACATTTAACCATTCAGATACTGTGAGCAAACATGACCACAACATCTGGATGCGCTTAGCGGAGATCGGGCGAGCCAGATGCATTGTGCGGCTGCATCAGTCCTCCAGCATGAACTGAAGCTGCTTCACATTAGTTCCCATGGAGCCCCTCCTATACTCCAATGCTAATGCATTGGAGTGCATGAGAAAGGAAATCTAATGATTGCTTGTTATAGTTCTATACTATTAAAATATAAAAACATTTATCCTATACGGAAAATGGCGAAACGGAAAAAAAAATAAATCAAAATTGCCATTTCGCCAGGTTGCTTCTCCCACAAAAAAATTCTATAAAAAGTGATCAAAAAGTTGCACACTCCAAAATAGTATTAATGAAAAGTACAGATCACCCCGCAAAAAATTAGCCATCACACAGCTCCATATATATAATTACAAAAAAGTTATAAGGTTCTGAATATGGCGATGAAAATAAAAAAATATATTTTTCAAGGTTTTTATTTTTTTAAGCATAAAAACGCAAGAAAAACTATACATATTTGTATCCCCATAATCATACTGACTAGAAAAATGAAAGCAACTTGTCATAGCCCTCATATGACTATGTGAATGGAAAAATAAAAGAGCTATGGCCCCAGAAAGGGAGGGAGTGAAAACGTAAATGCAAAAACGAAAAGACCACTTGGGCTGAAAAGTTCAAATCTACAATGGGAGAAATTTATCTCGAGGATAATATTTGAAGCCTGTTTCCCATCATTTGTTAAATTTGGCTTATCTTTAAACCTAATGCTTCTGTCTAGAAATGTTATTATAGTTTTCTGCACCATCCATCTGTGTTGCATTGGAACTTTTTTGCTACTTTTTGAAAAAGTGATAGTCTTAAAGCTAAAGTGAACTTATTAAGAGCTTGTTCACATCACCGTTATGGATTCCGTTATTGCATTCCGTTGTAACATGGTTAGAACAGAAAATAATGGAATCCATAAGACGGAAATCAAAACGGAAGCCAAGTCATTCGGAATTGATCCGTCAAAATAGAAGTCTATGGGCAGCATAACGGATCCGCCTGGTTTCCGTTATGCAAGATGGAAAACAAAGTCCTTTCAACAGGACTTTTTTTTTTCCTTTCTGCATAACGGAAACCAGACGGACCCGTTATGATTGCCCATAGACTTCTATTATGATGGATGAAAACGGAATGTCTTTTAAAGGCTTCCGTTTTGACTTCCATCATAATACAAGTCTGTGGGCAGCATAACGGATCCGTCCTGTTTCCCGTTATGCCGGACTGGACTCCTGAATAATGGCAACCAGGACAGATCCGTTATGCTGCCCACAGACTTGTATTATGAAGGATCAAAATAGAATACCTCTATAGGTTTTCGTTTTGACTTCCGTCTTATGGATTCCGTTATTTTCCGTTATAACCATATTATAACGGAAAACAATAACGGAATCCATAACGGTTATGTGAAACCGGCCTAACATAGATAAACAAACTCACTTTTCCACCCACTTAGCTGCTACCACCACTAGATGGAGATTGCTATTTGTAATAGGCACTTCTCAGTGGTGGCCATGAACATTCCTGTATCAAATAAAAGGGCCCCCATTTTGAAATACTATAAAAATCTAATGACTCTCACTTAGACAATGAATTGAATTAATTGTAACTCTCTGTAATTTCATATACAGTCATTAGCTGTGGAGACCCAGGTGTCCCAGCCAATGGTATCAAGTATGGAGAAGATTACATTGTTGGACAGAATGTTACATATATTTGTCAACCTGGATACACAATGGATCCCAAGAGTTCAGTTACACGGACATGTACAAGTAATGGGACTTGGAGTGGAGTTATCCCAGTTTGTAAGGGTAAGATTTCTCTGTTTCTGCTTCAATTCACCTTTTACTTCTTTTCCCCTGCGGCCGTAGACATTAGTTTCATGTAAGATATGCAAAGCTGAAAACTGGCAAAACGACATTTATAGATTTCCTCTAGCATATAGGAGAGAACTATGTGATTACTTGATACTGGACAGATTTAGTACCACTATAGTAAAGACACATTCTAATGTAGTGTCAAAAAGACGATTACAGGGTAAACAATTTCCACAGAAAATGCCTTACAAACAAACCCTGTGTAGTCTGATTCTGCAGAGATTATTTACTCTACTCCACCGATCCCCTGTTATATTAGGTTAGCAAGACTGATGATCAAAAGATCACCATAGGGTTTGATGCTAAAAGGGTTATCCAATTTGTAAAAAAATTAAATAAATTAAAGACAACTGCAAGAAGATAAAACAAAACAAAAAGGAAAGAGCAATCACTCTTTAACCATGGTGGCCTAGTGCTGGCGCTCCTGCATGCTTCTGATCTTGGTTTACAAGCGGCCAGCCTGCGATAGTTGGAAATAATCAATGGCTGCAGTAATCATGTCCTGTACTTTCTCTAGCTTAGTGCTGTGACATGATGCCAGTATTATAGCACATGATGCTGGTTGGTTTTAATAAAAGATAGAGAGGACTACTGGACCACCTGCTGGATCGCCAGGGAAAAGAAGAGGCGAGTAAGATATATTCTTTATTTTATAACATTTGCAGCTGTTTTTATTTTTATTTTTTAATAAGTTGCATAACCCATTTAAGTAGGACTGCAGAGTAGGAGCGGTCCAACTGTTGCAACCTTATTGCCCACTCCTTTAAAATTGATCTTCTATCCTCAGGAGTTGATAGTCCACCTTGATCCATCATACAGTCCTGATCAAAAGTTTAAGACCACTTGGAAAAATGGCAAAAAATCATATTTTACATTGTTGGATCTTAACAAGGTTCCAAGTAGAGCTTCAACATGCAATAAGAAGAAATGAGAGAGAGATAAAACATTTTTTGAGCATTCAATTAATTGAAAATAACAATTAAACTGAAACAGAATGTTTTTCAGCTGATCCAAAATTTAGGACCACATGCCTTTAAAAGGACAAATCTGCGCAAAGATGTGGATTCATAGTCATTTTCTGTCAGGTAGTCACACGTTGTGATGGCAAAGGCAAAAAAACTCTCTTTTTTGAACGTGGTCGGGTTGTTGAACTGCATAAGCAGGGTCTCTCACAGCGCGCCATCGCTGCTGAGGTGGGACCCAGTAAGACAGTCTTATGGAATTTCTTAAATGATCCTGAGGGTTATGTAACAAAAAAGTAAAGTGGAAGACCCAAAAAAATTTCATCAGCACTGAGCCGGAGGATCCAATTGGCTGTCCGTCAAGACACTGGATGATCCTCAACCCAAATTAAGGCCCTTACTGGTGCTGACTGCAGCCCCAAAACAAAAAACATCTTCAAAGACCTCGTCTCCTTGAACGCCACAGAACTGCTCGTTTTGACTTTGCAAGAAAGCACCAAACATGGGACATTCAAAGGTGGAAGAAATTTTTTATTCTCTGATGAGAAAAAAAATTAACCTTGATGGTCCTGAGGGTTTCCAACGTTACTGGCATGACAAGCAGATCCCACCTGAGATGTTTTCTACGCAGTGGAGGGGACGCTATAATGATCTGGGGTGCTTTTTCCTTCAGTGGAACAATGGAGCTTCAGGAAGTGCAAGGGCGTCAAACAGCCGCTGGCTATGTCCAGATGTTGCAGAGAGCATTCTTCATGACTGAGGGCCCTCGTCTGTATGGTAACGACTGGGTTTTTCAACAGGACAACGCTACAGTACACAATGCCCGCAGGACAAGGGACTTCTTCCAGGCGAATAACATCACTCTTTTGGCCCATCATGCATGTTCCCCTGATCTAAATCCAATTGAGAGCCTTTGGGGATGGATGGCAAGGGAAGTTTACAAACAGTTCCAGACAGTAGATGGCCTTCGTGCGGCTGTTATCACCACTTGGAGAAATGTTCCCATTCACCTCATGGAAACGCTTGCATCAAGGATGCCGAAACGAATTTTGGAAGTGATAAACAATAACGGCGGAGCTACACATTACTGAGTTCATGTTTAGAAGTTGGATTTCTGTTTTTGGGGGGTGTCGTTTTTTTTTTTAGGTGTGGTCCTAAACTTTTGATCAGCTGAAAAACAGCCTGTTTCAGTTTATTTGTTGTTTTCATTAAATTGAATACTCAAAAAATGTTTTGTCTCACTCCCATTTGTTCTTGTTGCATGTTGAAGCTCTACGTGGAATATTGTTAAGATGCAGCCATGCTAAATATGATTTTTGGCCATTTTTCAAGTGGTCTTAAACTTTGGATCAGGACTGCAAGTAAGGCCCAACATGCAAGTAAGGCCCAAGGCCCTGACAGATCATTTTACTGAGGCACACAAAAGCACATAATTTTTTGGTACACAGGCTTTTGTAAACCTTTATTTTAGTCTGAAGATGCAATCCTGCAGCTCCTTTGCTTTAGCCATAGGTGGTGGTTCAAGAAGTCAGACTTCCTCTGGCAACACAATAAGGTCATAAAACTTGAATATCATTCATATCATATCACAAGTGTCTGGGGTGAGAAATCCACTTTTTGGTGAATTGTGCCATTTTTGTGGTATATATTAAATGAAAACAATGCCAGGTCATATTAGTCAAATATGCCAACTTATATTTTGTCTTGTCCTCTTGCAGCTGTTACTTGCCCATATCCACCTCAGGTTTCTAATGGAAGGCTTGAGGGAACAAATTTTGACTGGGGTTTTAGTATTAGCTATGCCTGCTTTCCGGGTTATGAACTGTCCTTCCCTGCAGTGCTGACCTGTGTTGGCAATGGCACCTGGAGTGGAGAAGTTCCACAGTGTTTACGTAAGTAATATTCAAGTGTTTCCTGATTCTTTTATTTTATTTTTTATCATGCTTTCTTTGCATTATGAAATGTGATCATCACTTCATATTGAAGCCAATTTAAAGTCTACTGCAGAACTGCCTAGAAATAACATCTAATTTTAGTCAAGTATTTTTATTTTATTTTTTACTTTTATGGAGATTACCTTTACGGTATATCTATACTTGGTAAAGGAATTGTTTAAAAATAGTACTGAGCAATTTCTTGAAATTTGATTCAGACTTAATTTGGCTCAATCAGTTGATTGATTTGGGTCCAAAATATTCAACCTGAATGGAAAGTGCTCTGATTGCCATGAAAAGTCATGTATCACACTCTGAGGTTTCCTAGGATTCCATGCAACTAATTTCAAGCTTTCTAAAATGAAGACAGCTTTAGTAATCTTAAAGTGACAGTGACCTATATGGCTATGGGTAATCACATGGCTGATGGTGGTAACACACAGCCTCTTTAAGGGTTAAGTGCACCTTAGGAGTTTTTTTTTTGTTTAAAAAAGAAATGGTCTGAAAAATTTTCAATTTTTGGCAGAAAATTCCTGCTGGGGGGTGTATTCAATTCAGACACAGCCTGGAGCCATGCAATCCTCCTTCTTTATCTGTACTGCCTTCTGATCTGAAACATTTTGAGAAATTAGCTCAAATAAAATCATCAAAGTTTCAGATTTGATGAGAATTTTTTAGCAAATTGGGGTCAAATTTAACTCCTTTATCATCAATTTCCTCACCTCACCAAAAATTCCTCCTGCCCCACACTTTAAGCTAAGCTCACACATAAGGGATTTGTATCAGCACATTTATGCAGCAAATCTGTTGAAAGCAACAGGGAAAGTTACAGTGATTAATCCTTAGGTACAAATCTACCTACTTAAAGAGGACCTTTCACTAGTATACAAACTAAAAACTAACTCTATCTGTGGGCAGAGCGGCGCCCAGGGGTCCCCCTGCACTTACTAGTAAGTCTGGGCGCCGCTCCGTTCGCCCAGTATAGGCTCCGGTGTCTGCGCTCCCTCTGACTGATTTCTTGTAGGAGGCGTGTCCCTTGCTGCACTGCTGGCCAATCGCAGCGCACAGCTTATAGCCTGGCTATGAGCTGTGCACTGCGATTGGCCAGTGCTGCAGCAAGGGACACGCCTCCTACAAAAAATCAGTCCAGTACAACAGACGGAGCTGAGACACCGGAGCCTATACCGGGCGAACGGAGCGGCGCCCAGGCATACTAGTAAGTGCAGGGGGACCCCTGGGCACCGCTCTGCCCACAGATAGAGTTAGTTTTTAGTTTGTATACTAGTGAAAGGTCCTCTTTAACAATCATCTGCCATTCCCACGGTGGGATTTCTGTGGTCCTCCATCATCTCTTTCATGGCCTCTAGCGATGGTATTTTGACCCATGTGACTGCAGAAGCCTGTGGTTGGCTGTTGCAGTCCCTTTTGGAAACAATATATTATCTTTGGAGTTTAAGAGACAGAAATTGATGGGAACCATAAAATATTGATCATGGTAGCAGCCAAGAATTAATAGGTATGCATACTGTGCAAATCCATAGGGGAAATCCACAACATTTTCAGTATGTATGGCCACATCCTTATTTTGTATTACATTTTTCTGATAATGTTCCTTCAAGATCCTGAAACTGAAGTCAAAACTGCAGTGGGGGGAATCTGGCTGCACTCCAGATGCCAGAGGAGGTTGCAACAAGAAACCTTTTCCACTACAATATTGTATAGTTTTAAGATTGTAGGGCAACAAACTGGATATTTGTCTCAGACAAAGGAAGGCCTAGCTATGCTTCTGGTGAAATGAAAATCTTTTATTCATGGCCAAGCAAACAGATATAATCCATTTTCAACTACTGACTGAAGACAGAACTATGCATTTTTTCAAAATGTCATTAATTTATTTCTTGGGTCAATAGACTATGAAAAAATTCTAACTAAATTTAATGTAAGATATAGTAAGGGTCAGGTTTCTGCATGTAGTTTTAGAAGCCAAAATCAGCAGTGATTTTTAAAAAAGCAGGAGATATTCTATCTGTCCTTTATACTTTTTCTCCTCTTACAGTATGATGCATTCCCGATTTTACACTGTTCTGTTATAGAAGAGATTAATATAATAAAAGACAAAAATTGAGCAGTTATTTTGAGAATTAGATATGCTCCATTAGCATCAGTTTCCTCAAAAATAACTGATCCATTTTTTGGAGCATCAGTTATGATCAGTTTGTGTCACTTCCATCAAAGATCCGTTATTGTAAACGGCAGAAAAAGTCCTGAAAAAAGTGCTTTTTCTTCCACAATTTTTTTTTAATCTCTGACAGTAGAGACCCAAACTGATGATCATAACTGATGCTTATAAATTAATACATTTTGTTTTATTTTTCTGTTCTTCTGAAAGATTGAAAATCTAAACGGTGATGTGAACTTGGTCTACATAATGCAAATAGTATACATTTAAAAAAGCATTCGGTTAAATCCTCCTGCTCAGGATGGTGTCCATATTTTGGTCTGCAAACTACGGAAATGCGAATGCAGATACCTTTCTTGTACACTATTCTCTTCTGAAATATGGACAGAATAGGACATGTTCTATCATTTTTGAAAATGCTACATGGATCATCAAAAAATGCAGATGTGTGCATGGCTCAATAGCAATGAATTGGTCAGTGTGCTTATACGCCCAAAAAATAAAAATAAAAATGTGGATACCATAAGAATGAAAAATGTGGTTGTAAGTGAGGCCTAAATTGTGGCTTTTATATTTTGAGTGCAGGGCTTAAAGCTATAGCAGCAGTCCTTAGCAGCTCCAACAAAGGCATCGTCTTTTCACAGTTTATTCAGGAGTCCCTATACCTGATACTATCTAATAACGTCTTCCAGTTTGGAAGTCAGTGGTACCACCAGATACTAGGTACAGCAATGGGCACTCCAGTATCGTGCACCTTTGCTAACCTGTATCTGGCGGTATTCGAAGAGACTTACGTCTTCTCTATGCAGAACCCCTTTCTTAGATATGTCCACCTCTACTTGCAGTATGTGGATGAAGTGTTCCTGGTCTGGTCGGGGAGTGAAGCCCAGTGTGGGCAGTTTGTGGAGTATATCAATGAGACAAACCACATGAAGTTCACCCTCAACTTTGGGGGCAACAGTCTAGAATTCCTGGACGTGAAGGTCACCGTTGTTGATGGCACTTTGCGGACCACTGGTTTCCACAAGCCCACAGCCACTAATTCGCTGCTCCACCAGACCAGTTTCCATCCCCCCACTGTTAAGGAAGCCATCCCGTATGGGCAGTTTATACGCCTCCGTAGGATTAACAGTACAGAGGAGGACTACTTTAGGCAGGCCCACCAACTGAAAGACAGGCTGCTTGAGAGGGGTTATCCTAAAAGAGACGTCATTGATGCGCTATATCGAGCAGCTCTTCGCCCCGACATAGTCTCCTCAGCGATCAGGTCCAAAATGACAACAAAGATAGATTCACCTTTATCTTTAAATTCAGTCCAGCTGCAGATATTGTAAAACGAGCAATGCTTAGCAACTGGGATCTCTTGAAGGGTGATCCAGCCTTGGGGGATTTGGTCTCTCAGCGACCTTTAATCACCTTCAGAAAATGTCACACGTTAAGGCACAGGTTAGTTCATAGCGCACTAGGGCAGACCAAACTGTCCAATTGGCTCCAAAGTAGGAGACCAGACCCCAGGGTAACTTTAAATGTGGGATGTGTTTATTTTGTCCCTATAACTCACAGGGAAAGTCCTTGTTCCTAGGGGGCGTCACACATAGGGTTCATGATTTCATCATGTGTCGCACCACCCATGTGGTCTATGTCATATCATGTACCTGCAACGGGTTCTACATTGGCAAAACTATTAGGCCCTTGTTTGAGCGCATACGGGAACACCTTGGTTCTATAAGGACGGGACGGGACGCAGCTCGCCCCGCCTCATTGACCATGTTCGCTCAATTCATAATGGTGATCCATCCAGCCTCTCCTTTTCTGCAGCCTTTTGTTGCAGCGGGAGGCTTGATGGATCATCAAAACGGGAGCCATGGGACCACACGGTCTGAATGACAAAAATGACATGGCTGTTTTTCTTTAAGGCCCTTTCCTTTCTGAACACGTTAGTACACCTAAGGATTTACCAATCCCTAGCGCCCGTGCCAAAACTTGACTACCCGTGGCTCTAGATATTCATTTCCCACTTTCTCCCTTTGTGCTCTATCTCCCCTATGCACTATATAGCGTTAGGGAATCAGCACTTATGTAACAACTCCCATGTATACTCTCTTACTTATTTATTTAGCATCTCCCCTTCTTGCTAGCGTAACTTGTCTCCTCCATGATTTGACAGTGTGTTGCAAAATGTTTCTCTGCAGAGTTCTGCAGTCTGTTTGTGTAATATCGCAATTTTCCCTTTCTGTATTGTTCACAGTGCGCACCTGGGGAGCGTCTACGGTCGTCATGGTGATGACCTAGGTTTGCCCTTAAATGCACGTCTGTGCGCCTGCACGTCAGTAGCGGTCCAAGGAAGCGCGATTCAGCGCGAAACGGCCGTCACCGCCTATCCACACCTGGGCCGTTCCGCTCCCCAGCCTGTGCACCTTACACTACCCTGCTAACTAGCAATAAAAGCATCAATGAAGATTCAACCCTGGTGAGTGCCACGTGTCTGTTATCTACATTCCTTGTTGCATATTACTCACATCACGCTGAGCACCACACCATCCCGGTCCGTTCGTGCAGCTGCAGGTTCAGGAGTTCTGGATCGTAGGAGGCGAGGGTGTTTTCTCCAAAGGAGCAGTGCCGCTGTATTTCCTTATCTTTCTCCCTACCATTCATTTATATTTTGAGTGTTGAGTTTTTTGCTTTCGAGGTGGAGCATGTAGTATTCTTTAAAGCAAGCTTTAACCAGTTATGTTCACTGTCGGTCAAAAATGAATAGAATGGTGCATAACAGACCAGTCAACCCTACAACACACAGTGGATTGTGTATTTTACTGATATAAACATAGGCAGCAGATTTGTTGTCAAAAATTTAGCTAAAAATCTGATCCATACATGTTTATAGGGTTGTTTATACAGCAACACATGGATTTCTGCAGGTCCCATTAAGGCCTCTTTCACACGACAGTATGTCCATTTCAGTGTTTTGCGGTCCGTTTTTCACGGATCCGTTGTTCCGTTTTTTGCTTCCGTTGTGGTTCCGTTTCCGTTCCGTTGTTCCGTTCCGTTTTTCCGTATGGCAAATACAGTATACAGTAATTTCATATTAAAAATTGGGCTGGGCATAACATTTTCAATAGATGGTTCCGCAAAAAACGGAACGGATACGGAAGACATACGGATGCATTTCCGTATGCATTCCGTTTTTTTGCGGACCCATAGACTTTAATGGAGCCACGGAACGTGATTTGCGGCCAAATATAGGACATGTTCTATCTTTAAACGGAACGGAAAAACGGAAATACGGAAACGGAATGCACACGGAGTACATTCCGTTTTTTTTGCGGAACCATTGAAATGAATGGTTCCGTATACGGACCGTATACGGACCGCAAAAAACGGCCCGCAAAACGGAAAAAAAAAACGGTCGTGTGAAAGAGGCCTAAGATGAATGGGATAGTCGCAGAAGTTTCTATAAAAAATCTGCCATATGTGAATAAACCCTTAGGCCTCTTTCACACGGGTGAGATTTCCACATGGGTGCAATGCGTGAGGTGAACGCATTGCACCCGCACTGAATCCGACCCATTCATTTCTATGGGGCTGTGCACATGAGCGGTGATTTTCACGCATCACTTGTGGGTTGTGTGAAATTCGCAGCATGCTCTATATTGTGCGTTTTTCACGCAACGGAGGCACTATAGAAGTGAATGGGGCTGCGTGAAAGTTGCAAGCATCCGCAAGCAAGTGCGGATGTGGTGCGATTTTCCTGCAT
Organism: Bufo gargarizans; assembly: GCF_014858855.1. Taxonomy (NCBI): domain Eukaryota; kingdom Metazoa; phylum Chordata; class Amphibia; order Anura; family Bufonidae; genus Bufo; species Bufo gargarizans. The sequence goes on from NC_058084.1 coordinate 43,309,242, forward strand.
GGTTGCTAGGAGATAATCGAGATTCCGATCATTATTATTTTCCCTTATAACATGGTTATAAGGGAAAATAATAGCATTCTTCATACAGAATGCTTAGTAAAATTGGGCTGGAGGGGTTAAAAAATAATAATAATAATTTAAATCACCTCATCCACTTGTTCACGCAGCCCGGCTTTTCTTCTGTCTTCTTCTTTGCTGTCCAGGAGGAAAAGGACCTGTGGCGACGTCACTGCGCTCATCACATGGTCCGTCACATGATCCATCACTATGGTGATGGATCATGTGATGAGCGCAGTGACGTCACCACAGGTCCTTTTCCTCAAAGAAGAAGAAAGAAGAGAAGCCGGGCTGCGTAAAACAAGTGAATTAAGGTGAGTAAAAAATGTTGAATTTTTTTTTAACCCCTCCATCACTGTTTTACTAAGCATTCTATATGAAGAATGCTATTATTTTCCCTTATTACCATGTTATAAGGGAAAATAATAAAACCTACAGAACACCGATACCAAACCCGAACTTCTGTGAAGAAGTCCGGGTTCGGGTCTGGGTACCAAACATGCAGATTTTTCTCACGTGCGTGCAAAACGCATTAAAACGCTTTGCACTCGCGGGGGAAAATCGTGCATGTTCCCGCAACGCACCCACATCTTTTCCCACAACGCACCTGCAACGCCGTGTGAACCCAGCCTAAGGTTGCTGGACAGGGACACCAGCTGCCCTAGTGAAATCTCTTTAAGGGCAATGTGATAACAAAAAATGAACTGCAGCTGCAATACAGACATTAAAATACAGATAATCAAATGGTCTGAATTAGCATTTAGAAGCAATTTTTATTTTATTGTGCTGTTCTAGAGAATGCAATGTAAGTCATTGGAAAAAATATCTGCAAACATTTTTAACAATAGTTCAAAAACACAAGGAACATCTTTGTAATGGCAAAAGCTCTTAGGGTCATCTTTATTTTTTATATTTTTTTAATTCTTTTTTTTAAATAAATGTAAAGTTTTAAAATTGAAATAAATAACACAGTGAAGGAAAAAAATGAAAATATCTAAAAAGTGTATATATATATATATATATATATATATATATATAATTTCTGAAAAATATAAAGCTTGAGAAATAGAACAGTTATGTGAATGACTTGTCAATTTATTATGTATCATTTTTGGTCTGTTCAACAGGGACCTTGATAAAGATAAAAAATAGTCCACTGGATTTATGACATGTCCTTTGTGAATCGCATCAGTTAAAGTTGACGTTTTGGTCCTTCATATATTGAAAGGCACAATCCTTTAATGTAGCAGGTTAGCAGTCTCTGGGCTGTTGCTAGGGAATATTCTAATTACGCACACCATTAAGGTTTCCATAGAAAGCAGCAGTTGTGGAACTCAAGGCTCCTGTATTGTCTCCTCTAGTCACATATCATTAGCCCAAACAGAGGCCTTTATGGCTCTTGCTTTTCCAGGAAATATTGTGCTTTGGTAGTATGTATATTGATCTGGTACTAAACTGTTCCTTTCTGTTTAGTAACTAATTTATGCAACAATCCCCAAATCACATCCTCTAAGTTTATTTCTTTGTAACTACATGTCATCTGAAAAATTAAGCTGATGTTGTGCTGTAAAATATCAGAAAAATAAATGGATTTCTCAATGTTGAGCAATTGATTTTTAGATTTTCTTAGCAATGTGCTTCTTTTGAGAGTCCCTACAGCAGATCCATGTAAAAAAACAAAAAAAAACATGGCTATATAGCAATAACATAAGGGGCCCTATCAATGGAGTTTAGGTAGTTTTGTGTGACTGCACTATACATATAAAAGATAAATAATATATCAAGTATCTATTTGCATAGTCTTATAGAGCTTTATCTGTCTCTATGGTTACAGACTACAAATAAACCTTTCTGTAGTCTTATCAGTTAGACTGTATTATCCCCTGAATCTTCCTTCCCTTCTAGTGTATGTAGATTAACAAAAGAGACGAGAAAGAAGTGACAAATTAATGTAGGATCAGAATGGACAGTATTTGTGGTCATTCTTCACAGACACAGGTGTGTTTCCAGAGATTTTTGAGGAAGACAAGTTAAAATTAGTTAATATTGTTTACTTTTTCATCCTATTTTTGATCTATCTATCTATCTATCTATAAATTCAACTATCTAGAATAAAAAAAGTTTTTCCAGTCCTTGTGGAACTACAATGTTAATCAATATGGACTTTGTTATAAATTCCACTAACATAATTAGTACATGTCTAAAAAAAGACTATTCTGAAGGCTGGATTGGTTTTATACATGGAGACAGATGAGTGACAAACATGATCAATCTAATTACTGATCTTTCATTGTGACATTTCATAGCAGGCCCGTATCTGTACATACTTGGCAGTTTCCTCTTTTTCTGAAATTATAAAAATGCCCAACAAACACACATACTGTACAAGCATTTATTTAATTCAGCATTAATAGAAAACAAAATGTGTATTACTAACCTTTCCAGATTATTAGCAGTACCAGCATGCAACAATTCAGTTGATAAATAATTGAAGAAATCCTCCAAGAATAAATGCAGCCCAATAAAATTGTGTCCACTGATGGAAATATAATAATCCTGGCATGTAAAATCCTCATAGCTATTTTTTGCACTGCTAACTATTGGATGCTGGATTAAGTACATTTTCACAGTAAATATTTTAGCTTGGATAAATTAATTGCAGTTGTAATTGTAAGATATTGGTCATGCGACTTGATCATAAAATCATAAAGTCTGTAAATTTAAAATATACCTCAGTCCTGGAGACCATATCTCCAGAAGGATATTGATACTTTGGAGAGAGTTCAGAGAAGAGATACTAAACTAGTACATGGATTGCAGGATAAAACTTACCAGTAGAGTTGAGCGAACACCTGGATGTTCGGGTTCGAGAAGTTTGGCCGAACTTCCCGAAAATGTTCGGGTTCGGGATCCGAACCCGATCCGAACTTCGTCCCGAACCCGAACCCCATTGAAGTCAATGGGGACCCGAACTTTTCAGCACTAAAAAGGCTGTAAAACAGCCCAGGAAAGGGCTAGAGGGCTGCAAAAGGCAGCAACATGTAGGTAAATCCCCTGCAAACAAATGTGGATAGGGAAATGAATTAAAATAAAAATTAAATAAATAAAAATTAACCAAAATCAATTGGAGAGAGGTCCCATAGCAGAGAATCTGGCATTCCCGTCACCCACCACTGGAACAGTCCATTCTCAGATATTTAGGCCCCGGAACCCAGGCAGAGGAGAGAGGTCCCGTAACAGAGAATCTGGCTTCATGTCAGCAGAGAATCAGTCTGCATGTCATAGCAGAGAATCAGGCTTCACGTCAGCCACCACTGCAACAGTCCATTGTCATAAATTTAGGCCAAGCACCCAGGCAGAGGAGAGAGGTCCCATAACAGACAATCTGGCTTCATGTCAGCAGAGAATCAGTCTTCATATCATAGCAGAGAATCAGGCTTCACGTCACCCACCACTGTAAGAGTCCATTTTCATAAATTTAGGCCCAGCACCCAGGCAGAGGAGAGAGGTCCCGTAACAGACAATCTGGCTTCATGTCAGCAGAGAATCAGTCTTCATGTCATAGCAGAGAATCAGGCTTCACGTCACCCACCACTGTAAGAGTCCATTTTCATAAATTTAGGCCCAGCACCCAGGCAGAGGAGAGAGGTCCCGTAACAGAGGATCTGGCTTCATGTCAGCAGAGAATTAGTCTGCATGTCATAGCAGAGAGTGAGGCTTCACGTCAGCCACCACTGCAACAGTCCATTGGCATATATTTAGGCCCAGCACCCAGGCAGAGGAGAGAGGTCCCGTAACAGACAATCTGGCTTCATGTCAGCAGAGAATCAGTCTTCATGTCATAGCAGAGAATCAGGCTTCACGTCACCCACCACTGTAAGAGTCCATTTTCATAAATTTAGGCCCAGCACCCAGGCAGAGGAGAGAGGTCCCGTAACAGAGGATCTGGCTTCATGTCAGCAGAGAATCAGTCTGCATGTCATAGCAGAGAATCAGGCTTCACGTCACCCAACATTGGAACAGTCCATTGGCATATATTTAGGCCCCGGCACCCAGACAGAGGAGAGGTTCATTCAACTTTGGGTAGCCTCGCAATATAATGGTAAAATGAAAATAAAAATAGGATTGAATGAGGAAGTGCCCTGGAGTCCAATAATATATGGTTAAGGGGAGGTAGTTAATAGTCTAATCTGGACAAGGGACGGACAGATCCTGTGGGATCCATGCCTGGTTCATTTTTATGAACGTCAGCTTGTCCACATTGGCTGTAGACAGGCGGCTGCAGTTTGTCTGTAATGACGCCCCCTGCCGTGCTGAATACACGTTCAGACAAAACGCTGGCCGCCGGGCAGGCCAGCACCTCCAAGGCATAAAAGGCTAGCTCTGGCCACGTGGACAATTTAGAGACCCAGAAGTTGAATGGGGCCGAACCATCAGTCAGGGGTGTGCACATGTACTGTTCCACCATGTTAGTGAAATGTTGCCTCCTGCTAACACGTTGCGTATCAGGTGGTGGTGCAGTTAGCTGTGGCGTGTTGACAAAAGTTTTCCACATCTCTGCCGTGCTAACCCTGCCCTCAGAGGAGCTGGCATTGACACAGCTGCCTTGGCGACCTCTTGCTCCTCCTCTGCCTTGGCCTTGGGCTTCCACTTGTTCCCCTGTGACATTTGGGAATGCTCTCAGTAGCGCGTCTACCAACGTGCGCTTGTACTCGCGCATCTTCCTATCACGCTCCAGTGCAGGAAGTAAGGTGGGCACATTGTCTTTGTAGCGTGGATCCAGCAGGGTGGCAACCCAGTAGTCCGCACAGGTTAAAATGTGGGCAACTCTGCTGTCGTTGCGCAGGCACTGCAGCATGTAGTCGCTCATGTGTGCCAGGCTGCCCAGGGGTAAGGACAAGCTGTCCTCTGTGGGAGGCGTATCGTCATCGTCGTGCCTTTCCCCCCAGCCACGCACCAGTGATGGACCCGAGCTGCGTTGGGTGCCACCCCGCTGTGACCATGCTTCATCCTCATCCTCCTCCACCTCCTCCTCATCCTCGTCCTCCTCGTCCTCCAGTAGTGGGCCCTGGCTGGCCACATTTGTACCTGGCCTCTGCTGTTGCCAAAAACCTCCCTCTGAGTCACTTCGAAGAGACTGGCCTGAAAGTGCTAAAAATGACCCCTCTTCCTCCTCCTCCTCCTCCTCCTCCTCCTGGGCCACCTCCTCTTCCATCATCGCCCTAAGTGTTTTCTCAAGGAGACATAGAAGTGGTATTGTAACGCTGATAACGGCGTCATCGCCACTGGCCATGTTGGTGGAGTACTCGAAACAGCGCAACAGGGCACACAGGTCTCGCATGGAGGCCCAGTCATTGGTGGTGAAGTGGTGCTGTTCTGTAGTGCGACTGACCCGTGCGTGCTGCAGCTGAAACTCCACTATGGCCTGCTGCTGCTCGCACAGTCTGTCCAGCATGTGCAAGGTGGAGTTCCACCTGGTGGGCACGTCGCATATGAGGCGGTGAGCGGGAAGGCCGAAGTTACGCTGTAGCGCAGACAGGCGAGCAGCAGCAGGATGTGAACGCCGGAAGCGCGAACAGACGGCCCGCACTTTATGCAGCAGCTCTGACATGTCGGGGTAGTTGTGTATGAACTTCTGCACCACCAAATTCAGCACATGCGCCAAGCAAGGGATGTGCGTCAAATTGGCTAGTCCCAGAGCTGCAACGAGATTTCGCCCATTATCACACACCACCAGGCCGGGCTTGAGGCTCACCGGCAGCAACCACTCGTCGGTCTGTTGTTCTATACCCCGCCACAACTCCTGTGCGGTGTGGGGCCTGTCCCCCAAACATATGAGTTTCAGAATGGCCTGCTGACGTTTACCCCGGGCTGTGCTGAAGTTGGTGGTGAAGGTGTGTGGCTGACTGGATGAGCAGGTGGAAGAAGAGGAGGAGGAAGCCGAGAAGGAGGAGGTGGCAACAGGAGGCAAAGAATGTTGCCCTGCGATCCTTGGCGGCGGAAGGACGTGCGCCAAACAGCTCTCCGCCTGGGGCCCAGCTGCCACTACATTTACCCAGTGTGCAGTTAGGGAGATATAGCGTCCCTGGCCGTGCTTACTGGTCCACGTATCTGTGGTTAGGTGGACCTTGCTATAGATGGCGTTGCGCAGTGCACACTTGATTTTATCGGATACTTGGTTGTGCAGGGAAGGCACGGCTCTCTTGGAGAAGTAGTGGCGGCTGGGAACAACATACTGTGGGACAGCAAGCGACATGAGCTGTTTGAAGCTGTCTGTGTCCACCAGCCTAAATGACAGCATTTCATAGGCCAGTAGTTTAGAAATGCTGGCATTCAGGGCCAGGGATCGAGGGTGGCTTTGTGGGAATTTACGCTTTCTCTCAAATGTTTGTGAGATGGAGAGCTGAACGCTGCCGTGTGACATGGTTGAGACGCTTGGTGACGGAGGTGGTGGTGGTGGTGTTGGTGGTACATCCCCTGTTTGCTGGGCGGCAGGTGCCAACGTTCCTCCAGAGGCGGAGGAAGAGGCCGAGGCGGCAGCAGCAGAAGAGGCCGAGGCGGCAGCAGCAGAAGAGGTAGCAGGGGGAGCCTGAGTGACTTCCTTGGTTTTAAGGTGTTTACTCCACTGCAGTTCATGCTTTGCATGCAGGTGCCTGGTCATGCAGGTTGTGCTCAGGTTCAGAACGTTAATGCCTCGCTTCAGGCTCTGATGGCACAGCGTGCAAACCACTCGGGTCTTGTCGTCAGCACATTGTTTGAAGAAGTGCCATGCCAGGGAACTCCTTGAAGCTGCCTTTGGGGTGCTCGGTCCCAGATGGCGGCGGTCAGTAGCAGGCGGAGTCTCTTGGCGGCGGGTGTTCTGCTTTTGCCCACTGCTCCCTCTTTTGCTACGCTGTTGGCTCGGTCTCACCACTGCCTCTTCCTCCGAACTGTGAAAGTCAGTGGCACGACCTTCATTCCATGTGGGGTCTAGGACCTCATCGTCCCCTGCATCGTCTTCCACCCAGTCTTGATCCCTGACCTCCTGTTCAGTCTGCACACTGCAGAAAGACGCAGCAGTTGGCACCTGTGTTTCGTCATCATTCAGAGACATGCTGAGGTGGTATTCCCATGTCCTCATCATCAGGAAACATAAGTGGTTGTGCGTCAGTGCATTCTATGTCTTTCACCGCTGGGGAAGGGCTAGGTGGATGCCCTTGGGAAACCCTGCCAGCGGAGTCTTCAAACAGCATAAGAGACTGCTGCATAACTTGAGGCTGAGACAGTTTCCCTGGTATGCATGGGGGTGATGTGACAGACTGATGGGGTTGGTTTTCAGGCGCCATCTGTGCGCTTTCTGCAGAAGACTGGGTGGGAGATAATGTGAACGTGCTGGATCCACTGTCGGCCACCCAATTGACTAATGCCTGTACCTGCTCAGGCCTTACCATCCTTAGAACGGCATTGGGCCCCACCATATATCGCTGTAAATTCTGGCGGCTACTGGGACCTGAGGTAGTTGGTACACTAGGACGTGTGGATGTGGCAGAACGGCCACGTCCTCTCCCAGCACCAGAGGGTCCACTAACACCACCACGACCATGTCCACGTCCGCGTCCCTTACTAGATGTTTTCCTCATTGTTATGGTTCACCACAACAACAAAAATATTATTTGGCCCAATGTATTGTATTCAAATTCAGCGGGATATAAATTTGAGGCCTAGTATTTAGGCGCTGGGTGACCGGTATGGATTTAGTGACAGAATTAGACTTGGAAATGCACAGTAGTGTGTGTGTGAAGTTATTCTGAATGACCCTATGTGCACCTTGAATGTTATATACCCTTTTAGGGATAGATTTCAAATAGCTCTGATATAGCAGAAACCACTAAATGATGAAATTGCTAAATTGGGAATTGTATTTCAACCCAGAACAAAAAATGTGCTTTGACGGACACTAAATAACTTTCCCAGCCACAACAGGACAGCGGTAACGAGAGATTTAGCGGGATATAAATTTGAGGCCTAGTATTTAGGCGCTGGGTGACCGGTATGGATTTACTAACAGAATTGGACTTGGAAATGCACAGTAGCGTGTGTGTGTGAAGTTATTCTGAATGACCCTATGTGCACCTTGAATATTATATACCCTTTTAGGGATAGATTTCAAATAGCTCTGATATAGCAGAAACCACTAAATTATGAAATTGCTAAATTGGGAATTGTATTTCAACCCAGAACAAAAAATGTGCTTTGACGGACACTAAATAACTTGCCCAGCCACAACAGTACAGCGGTAACGAGAGATTTAGCGGGATATAAATTTGAGGCCTAGTATTTAGGCGCTGGGTGACCGGTATGGATTTAGTGACAGAATTAGACTGGGATATGGCCAAAAAATAACCACACTATTGCTGGTTAAATGCACTTGGTGACGGGCGCAGCTTGCCCCTGATGTAGTATATGGCCAAAAAATGAACAGACTATTGCTGGTTAAATGCACTTGGTGTCACAGCTTGACCAACCACACTACTGAGGGTTAAATGCACTTGGTGACGGGCGCAGCTTGCCCCTGATGTAGTATATGGCCAAAAAATGAACAGACTATTGCTGGTTAAATGCACTTTGTGTCACAGCTTGACCAACCACACTACTGAGGGTTAAATGCACTTGGTGACGGGCGCAGCTTGCCCCTGATGTAGTATATTGCCAAAAAATGAACAGACTATTGCTGGTTAAATGCACTTGGTGACGGGCGCAGCTTGCCCCTGATTTAGTATATGGCCAAAAAATGAACAGACTATTGCTGGTTAAATGCACTTGGTGTGATAGCTTGACCAACCACACTACTGAGGGTTAAATGCACTTGGTGACGGGCGCAGCTTGCCCCTGATTTAGTATATGGCCAAAAAATGAACAGACTATTGCTGGTTAAATGCACTTGGTGTCACAGCTCGACCAACCACACTACTGAGGGTTAAATGCACTTGGTGACTGGCGCAGCTTGCCCCTGATGTAGTATATGGCCAAAAAATGAACAGACTATTGCTGGTTAAATGCACTTGGTGTCACAGCTTGACCAACCACACTACTGAGAGTTAAATGCACTTGGTGACGGGCGCAGCTTGCCCCTGATGTAGTATATGGCCAAAAAATGAACAGACTATTGCTGGTTAAATGCACTTGGTGTCACAGGTTGACCAACCACTCTACTGAGGGTTAAATGCACTTGGTGACGGGCGCAGCTTGCCCCTGATGTAGTATATGGCCAAAAAATGAACAGACTATTGCTGGTTAAATGCACTTGGTGTCACAGCTTGACCAACCACACTACTGAGAGTTAAATGCACTTGGTGACGGGCGCAGCTTGCCCCTGATGTAGTATATGGCCAAAAAATGAACAGACTATTGCTGGTTAAATGCACTTGGTGTCACAGCTTGACCAACCACACTACTGAGGGTTAAATGCACTTGGTGACGGGCGCAGCTTGCCCCTGATGTAGTATATGGCCAAAAAATGAACAGACTATTGCTGGTTAAATGCACTTGGTGACGGGCGCAGCTTGCCCCTGATTTACTATATGGCCAAAAAATGAACAGACTATTGCTGGTTAAATGCACTTGGTGTCACAGCTTGACCAACCACACTACTGAGGGTTAAATGCACTTGGTGACGGGCGCAGCTTGCCCCTGATGTAGTATATGGCCAAAAAATGAACAGACTATTGCTGGTTAAATGCACTTGGTGTCACAGCTTGACCAACCACACTACTGAGGGTTAAATGCACTTGGTGACGGGCGCAGCTTGCCCCTGATGTAGTATATTGCCAAAAAATGAACAGACTATTGCTGGTTAAATGCACTTGGTGACGGGCGCAGCTTGCCCCTGATTTAGTATATGGCCAAAAAATGAACAGACTATTGCTGGTTAAATGCACTTGGTGTGATAGCTTGACCAACCACACTACTGAGGGTTAAATGCACTTGGTGACGGGCGCAGCTTGCCCCTGATGTAGTATATGGCCAAAAAATGAACAGACTATTGCTGGTTAAATGCACTTGGTGTGATAGCTTGACCAACCACACTACTGAGGGTTAAATGCACTTGGTGACGGGCGCAGCTTGCCCCTGATGTAGTATATGGCCAAAAAATGAACAGACTATTGCTGGTTAAATGCACTTGGTGACGGGCGCAGCTTGCCCCTGATTTAGTATATGGCCAAAAAATGAACAGACTATTGCTGGTTAAATGCACTTGGTGTGATAGCTTGACCAACCACACTACTGAGGGTTAAATGCACTTGGTGATGGGCGCAGCTTGCCCCTGATGTAGTATATGGCCAAAAAATAAACAGACTATTGCTGGTTAAATGCACTTGGTGTGACAGCTTCACCCTGATGTAGGCTTTAGCCAAAAAACAACCACACCATTGAGGGTTAAATGCACTTGGTCGCAGCTTGTGCTGGCGCACCACAAGACACAAAATGGCCGCCGATCACCCCAGAAAAATGTGACTGACAAACAGTCTGGGCAGCCTAAAAACAGTGAGCAATTGAGTATCAGCAGCTCAATGATCCACAGCTGCAGATCGATCAATAATCAAGTCCTTTGGAGGAGTTAATCTGCCTAATTTCGCCCTACTGTCGCAGCCGCAACCTCTCCCTACGCTAATCAGAGCAGAGTGACGGGCGGCGCTATGTGACTCCAGCTTAAATAGAGGCTGGGTCACATGGTGCTCTGGCCAATCACAGCCATGCCAATAGTAGGCATGGCTGTGATGGCCTCTTGGGGCAAGTAGTACGACGCTTGTTGATTGGCTGCTTTGCAGCCTTTCAAAAAGCGCCAAGAAAGCGTCACAAAAGCGCCAAGATAGCGACGAACACCGAACCCGAACCCGGACTTTTACGAAAATGTCCGGGTTCGGGTCCGTGTCACGGACACCCCAAAATTCGGTACGAACCCGAACTATACAGTTCGAGTTCGCTCATCCCTACTTACCAGGAAAGAGTAAAAGACCTTAACATGTATAGCTTGGAAGAAAGACGAGACAGAGGGGATATGATAGAAACTTTTAAATACATAACGGGAATCAACAAGGTAAAAGAGGAGAGAATATTTAAAAGTAGAAAAACTGCTACAAGAGGACATCGTTTTAAATTAGAGGGGCAAAGGTTTAAAAGTAATATCAGGAAGTATTACTTTACTGAGAGAGTAGTGGATGCATGGAATAGCCTTCCTGCAGAAGTGGTAGCTGCAAATACAGTGAAGGAGTTTAAGCATGCATGGGATAGGCATGAGGCCATCCTTCATATAAGATAGGGCCAGGGGCTAGCCATAGTATTTAGTATATTGGGCAGACTAGATGGGCCAAATGGTTCTTATCTGCCGACACATTCTATGTTTCTATGTTTCAATTATTATACCTCATTACATAAATGTGTGGTATGTCTATCTATCTATCTAAAATAGCAAAAAGGCAGCACTCAAAGAATATAAAAATGCAAAAAGTTTATTCACCCATGTGGATACGTGAGGTTTCAGCTCAACCTTAGAGCCATTTTCAAACTTTGAGAAATGTTGTGTATCCCCATGGGTGAATAATCTTTTTGCATTTTTGTATTTTTTTTAGAGCTGCCTTTTTGCTATTTTGTATATTGGGCAATGGTCTAATCCCTTCATGCGTGCACCCATTTTGCTATCCATGATTTTTTTACTTTAGTGCTGCCATATATTTGCTTTTCTTTCTATCTATTTATTTCTCTTCTTTTGGGTTTAATAGTCTAAAGTTCCTGTTTTCCATCCTGTAGGCTATAGATAAGATAAGATGTCTTTATTGTATAGATAAGATAAGATGGCTATAGGATAAGATGGCTATAGTGACTATGTGAAGGTCTACTTAGTAGAGATGAGCGAATCTTCCAAGATTAGTTTCATTTCAGATTCACTGAATTCGTTCCAAACCAAAGCTGCTCCAATTGCCCCGGAAATTGGTAAATAACCCCTCTAGTGCTCTAATACACAGATTATTATATTTTTTTTATTGAAAGCTTCTTTCTTGTTTCGTTATTTTTTTTATATTTTTTTTTCATGTTTGCTCGCCTGTACATACTTTTATCATTGCTGTCGCAAACTGACCTAAATTTCCTCCTGCCTGGTGGTGATAGAACACTATTGATTGTTCATGCATTGGGCGCTGTTCTCAAGATTCATCTGAATCAAACCAGAAAATATTCAGGTTTGATTTGTGGCCATAAAAAAACCTGAGATTTGGAACTAATCTCCGTATTTTCGAATAGATTTGCTCATCTTTACTCCTCAGGCTTAAAAAAAAGTAAATATAGAGTAAACCAGTAAATAGGAAACAGAGATGAGGAGAGGAATGTGGCTGAAGCAGTATCTCTCTTCCAGTCTGTGTCTAATGCGAGGGGGTCCATCTGACTGGCTTAGAGCACACGGCTCTGAAATCACTACAAGAAAAGTCAATCCACTTAATAAACATGGAGAGAGGAAAATAACATTTTTAGGAACCAGCAGGGGAGAAAAAAAGACTTCAAATATGCTGTTAGCATGCAACATTTCTGACTCTACTACAATCCAATCTACAGCTGGCTTTTTGTTTGGAAACAATAGGCACTCTAAATATCTATTAAAAAACAAAAACATATTGAATCTGCTCTTTTTCTTGATATTAAGCTGCATGTTTCATATAAAGAAATCAAAACGGGTGCATTTTTCTTTCAAGTAGTCTCCATAAAAATCAATTTAGAAACTTCCCAAGGTTAGAGAGAGAGAATTTATTTTGTCTCACCCTGGCTGAAACAATAAATTTGTCATTTAGTAAACGTAACCTGGTGACTTCTGTAACAATAGAACTTTAGTACTGCAGTTGTAAGCGACAAAAAAATAATTTTACAACTTGTATCAATAAGATAATAGAAAAATCAATGACAATGGAATTGTCATTTGTTATTTTGTATCCAGGAGCAAATTATTGGTGTGGTTGTGATTTGCAGACATAAAAGTCAAATAATGAGACGTAATAAAAATGCAATAGATGGCTTGATTTTAAAATATTAGATTTTAAAGTTTATGTTCATTTGAGATTTTAAAGTTTTCTTACTCTTACAACTTTACAAAGAAAAAATAGACTTTGTTCTTAGGAATACTCGAACAGTTTTCACTGAAATAAATAGGGTAGAATGCATCATTTGGTGCACAAAAGTCAAAATTTTTGATACAAGTGCTATTTTGCAGTACAATTTGCGCCTTTTTGAATTTTTAAATCATCCTTACGACTTAAAAAATAAATAAATGGTGCAGTCATGGAACAGAGAAGACAGACCGCCGAGGAAATACTCACAGCCTGACTCATTTACCAACATGTATGCCAGGAGTTTATCCAGTTAAGATACTGTGCATGGCTGTGCTGGGAGGAGCCATGCCGGCGAGTCAAGTCCTGGCTTGTTGACCTATCTGTGAAGCTGGAAGCTGCAGCTGGATCAGTGTCCAATCTCAGAACTAGGCTGGCGATGTAAGTCTGCTACTGCGATTGCTTATAGTGCCCTGGCTATGTTTGTACTTTTGTGCTTTGTGTCTGAGCATGAGACCTGCTCGTTAATCCTCTGTATACTGACCTTTCCTTGTTTTCTTGATTTACCCCTTGTCTGTTGATTCGGCTTTGCCGAATCCTCCTGGTATGCTGACAGTGGCTGGATTCTGGATTAACTTTTCATCTGTTGATTTGGCTTCCACTGATTCTCCTGCTTTTCTGACAGGGCTAGTTTCTGAATGAACTCCTCATGTGCTGTTATGACTCCAGTTCTTTCTCCGGGTTCTGACTCTGCCTGTCTACTTTTTGCATCACAGTCATTCTTGTTGGTCTTCTTCTAGATAGATCAAACCAGTTTTTCTGAGACCCAGACATAACCTGGCTCCCTAGCATCCAATTCCATCCTAGGTTGAGGCAGGCTCTGGTGTATAACCTAGGAATAGCCTTAGCTTCCTGCCAACCAGAGTGGTTAAGAAAGACTGGTAGCAGTTTCTGAGTTTTCTGTCTGTGGTTCTAGATGATGATCATAACATTTCCCTACAACATGTACCAGTGAACCAGCAAAGCTATGGCTCTCAGACTATGGAGATACTAAAACATAATTTTTTTGGTTTAAAAAATGCTATAAATAAAAAAATATATACATATTAGGTATTGCCACATCCGTAACGACCTGATCTATAAAAATATCACATGACCTAACCCTTTAGGTGAACAGTGTATGAATACATAAATACAAACTGTGCCAAAACAACCAATTTGTTTGGTCACCTTGCCCCAAGTGTAATAATGAATGATCAAAAAATCATATGTATCCAAAAATGGTTAGCAATAAAAACATTAACTTTCCTGCAAAAATTGAGCCCCTGCACAAGACGTTTGGCATAAAAAATAAAAAATATGGCGTTCAGAAAATGAAGACACAAAAACATTTGTTTTTCAAAAATGCTTTATTATGTAAAACTGAAACAAAGAAAGTAGACATTTGATATCACCGCATCTGTAACAACCTGCTCTGTAAAAAGAGTGCATGATCTAACCTGTCAACTGAATGTTGTAAAACATAAAAACAGTGCCAAAACTAAAAAATTTTGGTTCCCTTACCTCACAAATATGTAATATAGAGCGAATAAATATCATATGTACCCCAAATTAGTACCAATAAAACTATCAACTTATCCCCTAGTTTCCAAAATGGTGTCACTTTTGGGGGTTTCTACTGCAGGGGTGAATCTGGGGGGCTTCAAATGGGACATGGTGTCTAAAAACCAGTCCAGCAAAATTTGCCATCCTGTGTTAATGAAAAAAATTGATTAAAAGTGTCATTTTTACATTTTATCAGCATTTTCCTTTTTTGTGGAACACCTAAAGGGTTAACAAAGTTTGTAAAATCAGTTTTGAGTAACTTGAGGGGTGTATTTTCTAAAATGGGGTCATTTATGGGGGGTTTCCAGATCTGTAAGGCCCACAAAGTGACTTCACACCTGAACTGGTCCTTAAAAAGTGGGTTTTAGAAATTTTTTAGAATTGCTTTTAAAATTCTAAGTCTTCTAATGTCCCTCCCCCCCTGAAAAAATAAAAAATGATGCAAACATAAATTAGACTCTTTCACTTTCTGTTTTAAAAGCAGAGAAATATATTTTTTTTTCATAAATGAAGGTGAACTATGTTGACTCAAATTTATGACTGTCATACAATGTGTCACAAGAAAACACTATCAGCATAGCTTGGATGAGTAAAAGTGTTCCAAAGTTATTACCACATAACTTGAGATGTGATATTTGCAAAAAAATGGCCTGGGCAGAAAGGTGAAAATTGGCCGTGGGTAGAAGGGGTTAAGAACTCACAAGATTACTAAGTGAGAAAAAGGAGTCTGAAGGCAAATTTATGCAGAAAGTTAATACCCTCCCTGTGACTTAATCAAGGAATGAAGTTTTACGTGCAATTATCAATTAAATTACATTGGATCATCATCTTTATGTACTACAGACTACACTACGTACAGAATTATTAGGCAAATGAGTATTTTGACCACATCATCCTCTTTATGCATGTTGTCTTACTCCAAGCTGTATAGGCTCGAAAGCCTACTACCAATTAAGCATATTAGGTACCCCGGCTTGGTTGCGGCTGCCTTTGGGGGGTGACGGACGCCTCCTCCATAATTCATGATGACTAGTAATAGAGTCATGATATGGAATGTGCGTGGACTGGCTGATAGAATGAAAAGGGTAGTGGTCTTTGATTTAATTACTCGACACCTCCCCGCAATAGTTGCTTTATTAGAAACGCATGCCACACCGAATATCCCTGAGTATTTAATAAAGAGATGGGCTGGACATCAATTTCACTCTGGTCTCTCGGCATATTCCCGAGGGATCAGTGTGTATATACACCATAGCATCGACTTTATCCTGCTAGACCAGTCGATCGATAGAGATGGGAGATATATCTTCCTCTTCGCCCAATGGAATGGTAGTAGGTGCGTCCTTGCTTTCTTGTATATTCCCCCACCGTTCACAATGACAGTTTTAAAGCAGCTGGCACTCTTTATACATAATAGAGAGCGCTCTCCGATATTAATATGTGGTGACTTTAACTGCGTGCTCGACCCGGCGCTGGATAGATTTTCAACCGCCCGGAAAAGTGCGCAGGATAAACATGTTCTACTTCGCGGGTTCTGTGAGGAGATGGGTTTAACCGACGTCTGGCGATGGCTTTACGGCAACAAACAGGTGTTCTCCTGCTTTAGCAAAGCGTATAGCGCTATGTCTAGGATCGATATGGCCTTGGCCAACGAGCAGATGCTTGAATCTATCTCAAAAATGACATACGAGACCCATGGCATATCCGACCATTCACCGATCCTACTGGTGATGAAGACCGGACAAAAAACCGGGATCAGCAGATCGTTCAGATTGAACGAACACTGGCTAACTATATTAAATGATTCCGCTGGGATAGATAAAGAACTCTCACAATTTTGGCAAGAAAATATCGGTACAGCTCACATTCATTTTGTTTGGGATGCCATGAAGGCATTTATGCGTGGGCTGTATTTTTCTAGAATAAAAACGAAAAAAAATGATTTCTCTGCCGAACAAAAAAAGCTGGAGGCAAATATTGCATATCTGGAGGGCTGTATCCGAGTACGAAATGATATGAATACGCGTACTAAGCTAAAATCTGCCAAAGATCATTACATTACCTTTATGAAGGAAAAAGCACAGAATCAACTATTTTTCATGGGCTATAAAGATTTCTGCGAGGCGGGTACCCCGAGTAAGCTATTGGTTTCTATTATAGCAAATCAAAAACCCCCCCAAAGAATTAGACAGATACTGACGGGGGATGGGCGTAGATTGGAAAGAGGAATGGAGATGGTAGCAGAGTTTTTTAATCACTTTGATAATTTATATCGATCTGAGGCGGTAGATATAGTGACCGAAATAGATGCCTTTTTGGAACAAGTCAGGATCCCGGCGCTCTCGGTCTCCGATTCCGCCTCTTTGTGTGCCCCCATCTTATTGGAGGAATTACAAACGGCCCTGCAGGGGACTCGGGGTTCTTCTGCGCCGGGTCCGGATGGACTTCCATTTGGCATCTATAAGCGCCATGCGGAGATACTCTTGCCCGGACTGTTGCTTGTTCTAAATGAGTCTAGTAAACGCGGAAAGCTGCCCCCGTCTCTGGCCGAAGCAACGGTTACATTGATCCTTAAAAAGGGGAAACTGGGAAATAAAGTTGAGGACTATCGCCCAATATCACTGCTCAATGCAGATTATAAAATAATTGCAAAAGTCCTTTCCAATCGCTTAAAAAAAGTAATAGCGCGCCTGATACATGTGGACCAGACAGGGTTCATTCCTGGGCGACAGATACAGACCAATATACGGCGGACCTTTCTTAATATCCAGATTGGCGGAGGGGAGGACCGCTCGATACTATCATTGGACGCCGCTAAAGCGTTCGATCGTGTCGAGTGGCCCTTCCTCTGGCGTGTTATGTATAGGATGAATCTGGGCCAGGAATTTATTGGATGGGTTAAACTGCTATATAGTGAAACAACTGCTAGAATTAAAGTCAATGAGGTGCTTACCCCTGCTGTTTCCCTAAAGCGGGGAACACGCCAGGGCTGCCCCCTTTCTCCTCTCCTCTTCGCAATCTTTATGGAACCCCTTGCCTGCAGGATACGGACTGAACCTGGCATATCCGGCTTCGGGGGGAGAGGGACGGACGATAAGATTTGCTTATATGCAGATGACGTCTTACTCTACCTGAATGATGGTTGGAGAAGCGTCCCCAATGTTATGCGGATAACAGAGGAATTCGGCAGAATTGCTGGGTATGAGATAAACTGGTCTAAGTCTGTACTCTTCCCCCTGAACCGGATGCCCCCCCCTAACGATCTTAGGATCAGAATTATTCCCCCGACAGATCATTTAGATTATCTCGGGATAAAAATCAGCAATAATATCAGGGAATATAATCAGTTAAATATTTCCCCTTTAGTGGGGAGAATAAAAGACAAAATAAGAGTGTGGCAGAAACTCCCACTTTCGCAGATCAATAAGATTGCGTTGATTAAAATGGTTTTGTTACCCTGGATATTGTATACGGTCAGCTCCTGCCCCACTTGGATTGAGGATAGCGTCTTCAATCTGATTGACCGCTTGATAAATGATCTGATATGGGGCAGAAAAAGGGTCCGCATCAAACTACAATACCTGCGAATGGCCGTAAGTAACGGGGGCCTAGGCCTGCCCCATTTTCAAATCTATTATCTCTGTGCACAATTACAATGGTGCGTCAATGTCGGGGATGGTGTATTAATATCACATATCCTAGGTCAACGCCCACTACACTCCAATAACATTTTTAGTATATTGGAATCCGGAATGTTTCAACGTACAGATTACTTTTGCCCCATCGGAGTCGCGCTACAGAAAGTTTGGAATAAAATTAAGATATTGATCCATGCCCCTCAAATTCTGGATTTCTCCCCCTTATGGGACAACCCTGCCCTAACTGAATTTTTGACACTTAACGAAAACGAATTCTGGACTCGAAAAGGTATTTCATTATTTTCACATATATACACAAAAGGGAATAGCAAATCAATACGGGAATTGATAAAACAAGCACCAATAACTGCACTAGAGCACTATAGATATTGTCAACTACAACATGCACTATCATACACTCTCAAAAAAACACCCTTGATAAAAGTTACTCCGGGGTTCTTATCCTTTTGCTATAACATAGTAGGGAATAAAGTTAAGATTTCACTAATATATAGGAGATTCATCGAGGAAATAAGCACTATCACTAAATTTAAAAGTGTGGATAAATGGAAGACAGATATTGGGGAATGTAACCCCTCACAATGGCAGGAAATATATCAAAATATAAAGAAGGCCTCTCTTTCACGACAACACCGATTGATACAATTCAAAATAATACATCGCTTATATGTTACTCCGAGCCTGTTGACTAAAATGTACACTAACAAGGGTCAAGAATTTAGCTGCCTTAAATGTTCTTGTGTAGCCGCAGGGCTTGTACATATGCTGTGGGACTGTCCAGCTATTAGGACTTTCTGGGGCTGCATATTTCAGACAATGGTGGCAAACAGCAGGAACAGTCCTCCCATGACTATTCAAGTAGCAGTTCTTGGATTGCTTCCTCCTGAGTATAAAAACAAAACCACTAAAAATGAACAGGTATACTGGTTAAAGGGGTTTCTTTTGGCCAAAGTGATAATCTTGAGACAGTGGGTGAAAGATAGACCCCCAACAATCAATGATTGGCAAAGTTTAATGACGCGAATAACACATTTTGAGGGCATGAAACGACGTGGATTAAACGACGCTACCGGAATGGGCCCATAGAGAAGGGAAATAGCCAGCCGTAATACCCCAGAGCAGAATTGATGGCTAGTAACTGGGGAGACCACTGATATACCCCAACAAACCATTATATATTCCTAAATAAACTCTATCAACACAGCCCACGCCAGAATACGTGTGAAATTGTAAAGGCTCTAATGAAAATCCTTATGAGGGGGGCAGGAATACTCCGCCGCCCCTCGCGGCGGCCGCACCAAGCCGGGTGGAAACGGGTGGGGGGTGAGGGGGCGGGGCGGAGGGGGGTTGGGTTTATGGTTTTTTTTTTTTTTTTCTTGTGTGTTTTTTTTTTTTTGGGTTGTGGATCCCATGCCTATGTACTGGTATTAGAGCTGACTCCTCTGGTCACAGATTGTTTTGTTGTATGTGTCCGATATATGGCATGGAGACGATACACTGTCTAATGTGCGCTATTATATTATATCTGATTGGAAATTTGCTTTTATATTGTCTGTAAAATAAAAATACAAATAAAAAAAAAAAAAAAAAAAAAAAAAAAAAAAAAAATTAAGCATATTAGGTGATGTGCATCTCTGTAATGAGAAGGGGTGTGGTCTAATGACATCAACACCCTATATCAGGTGTGCATAATTATTAGGCAACTTCCTTTCCTTTGGCAAAATGGGTCAAAAGAAGGACTTGACAGGCTCAGAAAAGTCAAAAATAGTGAGATATCTTGCAGAGGGATGCAGCACTCTTAAAATTGCAAAGCTTCTGAAGCGTGATCATCGAACAATCAAGCGTTTCATTCAAAATAGTCAACAGGGTCGCAAGAAGCGTGTGGAAAAACCAAGGCGCAAAATAACTGCCCATGAACTGAGAAAAGTCAAGCGTGCAGCTGCCAAGATGCCACTTGCCACCAGTTTGGCCATATTTCAGAGCTGCAACATCACTGGAGTGCCCAAAAGCACAAGGTGTGCAATACTCAGAGACATGGCCAAGGTAAGAAAGGCTTAAAGACGACCACCACTGAACAAGACACACAAGCTGAAACGTCAAGACTGGGCCAAGAAATATCTCAAGACTGATTTTTCTAAGGTTTTATGGACTGATGAAATGAGAGTGAGTCTTGATGGGCCAGATGGCTGGATTGGTAAAGGGCAGAGAGCTCCAGTCCGACTCAGACGCCAGCAAGGTGGAGGTGGAGTACTGGTTTGGGCTGGTATCATCAAAGATGAGCTTGTGGGGCCTTTTGGGGTTGAGGATGGAGTCAAGCTCAACTCCCAGTCCTACTGCCAGTTTCTGGAAGACACCTTATTCAAGCAGTGGTACAGGAAGAAGTCTGCAAGGTAAGAAAAACATGATTTTCATGCAGGACAATGCTCCATCACACGCGTCCAAGTACTCCACAACGTGGCTGGCAAGAAAGGGTATAAAAGAAGAAAATCTAATGACACGGCCTCCTTGTTCACCTGATCTGAACCCCATTGAGAACCTGTGGTCCATCATCAAATGTGAGATTTACAAGGAGGGAAAACAGTACACCTCTCTGAACAGTGTCTGGGAGGCTGTTGTTGCTGCTGCACGCAATGTTGATGGTGAACAGATCAAAACACTGACAGAATCCATGGATGGCAGGCTTTTGAGTGTCCTTGCAAAGAAAGGTGGCTATATTGGTCACTGATTTGTTTTTGCTTTGTTTTTGAATGTCAGAAATGTATATTTGTGAATGTTGAGATGTTATATTGGTTTCACTGGTAAAAATAAATAATTGAAATGGGTATATATTTGTTTTTTGTTAAGTTGCCTAATAATTATGTACAGTAATAGTCACCTGCACACACAGATATCCCCCTAAAATAGCTAAAACTAAAAACAAACTAAAAACTACTTCCAAAAATATTCAGCTTTGATATTAATGATTTTTTTTGGGTTCATTGAGAACATGGTTGTTGTTCAATAATAAAATTAATCCTCAAAAATACAACTTGCCTAATAATTCTGCACTCCCTGTAGACATCTGATCACTGCTGATCAAAGGATATTTAAAAATGAAATTATACAAGGTTTCCTTCGCACATTGTATTTTTATTGTGGGGGGATTTTTTTTTGGATTTTTTAAGCTTTTTTAAGCTTTTTATTTTACAATTTTATGGTGATTTTATATATTTTTTTGTTTGTTTAGTTTTTTTGTGTTTTTGGTGTGATTTTTTAAATATAGTTTTTGCTGCTTTTTTTAGGCCTACATTGTGTTTTTTGGAACAGTGAAATTTTTTTAAAATCGCAGTATGCTCTTGGTGTGGAGTTTTATTTTTTGCTTTTTTTCCTGGTAATCCATTGATATCCATTTGTTTTGTTTGGACACTTAAAAATATGTAAGCAGCAATGTGTGCTGTCTTTTTTTTTTCCATTGCATTTTTGGTCAGCAAATTTAGGCTTAGTTCACACGAACGTGTGTGATCTGTGGCCGTATTGCGGCCCGCAATACACGGCCACAGTTCCGGCCACAGTTTGCGGACCCAGTCACTTCAATGGGTCCGCAAATCCGGAATCGCGGAACAGCCGCACGGGACGGAACCCCTCGGAAGCACTACGGAGTGCTTCCGTGGGGTTACGTCCCGTACCTCTGTTCCGCAAAAAGATAGAACATGTCCTATCTTTTAGCGGAACGGGCGGATCGCGGACCCATTAAAGTGAATGGGTCCGCGATCCGATGCGGCTGACCTACGGCCGGCGATCGTGCATTGCGGCCCGCTATTTGCGGGCCACAGCACGAGCACGGGTCACACACGTTCGTGTGAACTCGGCCTTAGAAGAATAAAAAGTTTGAATTGGATTGGAAAATAGTCATAAAACTGTATTTGTTTAAAAAAAAGCATAAAAGGGGGCGCATGCGCGCGGCTCACGAGGAGGTCATGCTTCAGTGAGCTCCGCTCCGCACATCGAGAATACCCTAATCACAGTGCCTTTTACCGGGCTCCATTTAGCCTGAAATCTGATGCAGGGGTCCCTGAAGATGACCCGCACCAAGGGGAGAACTAGAATACAGGGCACCCCCGTCCCGTCGCAGACCTTGCCGGAGATCTTCCGACAGACCAGGCAGACTGTCATGGCGGATGCGCCAGATACTCCCGCCAGCCCAGCTTCATCGGATGGCGGTGATCCGCCCCAAGACACAGCAGACAGTCGGTTGGGTCAGGACGACTTGTACAAGAATATTGCGGCACTATTTAAAGCAGAGTTGTCCCAAGCTGTCTTAGACTTTACACGCCAGATACAAGATCTCGGCAACAGAGTCTCAGACTTGGAGGCGAGAACAGACGATTTGTCTGACGCTTTAGGCCGCGATCGGGAGGACATTGATTCCCATGAAAGTCAACTAGCAGAGTTGGAACTTAAGATAGAAGACCTCGAGAACAGGTCCCGGAGGGGTAACCTAAGAGTTAGAGGTTTACCGGAATCGTTTAATGATCTACAATCCACTCTGTCTGCTTTATTCACTACCCTACTCCCTCAATCAGAACCGCATTTCCTGAAAATGGACCGTGTCCACAGGTCTTTGGGGAAACCTTGGAACCCGGATCTCCTCAGGGATGTAATCCTGAAGTTCCACCATCCTGACACAAGGGACAAGGTCCTCTCAGCAGCAAGAGACAATCTGGACCTACCTGGACTCCCGCAGTCAGTCCACCTTTACGCTGACCTAGCGCCATCCACACTCCGTAGGCGCAGAGAAATGAGGCCGGTCACTCAAGCCTTACAGAAGGCTAACATCAGATACCGGTGGGGATTTCCCTTCAACCTATCTTTCCAACTGAACTTGCACCCTCACACTATCCGTTCTGTGGCAGAGGGCCTGGAGGCACTAAAACGGGCTGGGGTCCCGTATGATCATCAAGATTTACCGTCTTCATCGCCGAAACCGCAGAGACCAGCAAGGGTCTGGACAAAAGTACCACCAGCCTCCGGTGGCCCGACCAGACTGCGGAACACCTGACTTACCATTTATTCTCAACTAGAGAGCGCTAACAGGTATGTTTGTCTGCACAGGTCTCCTGCGGGGTCTCTTGTTTTATTCCCATAACTACTACGTCGGGCCAGTTTTACTACTATAGGGCCTCGATAATGCGGACTTTCATGTTGTCCCTGATTATGGGATGTTGCGAGAGAGGGCTGCTAGACGTTACTAGGCTGCATCTTCTTTCCTATTTCCCGCCATTTTTTACTCTTAGGTTGGGGCCTTTTAGTCCCACTTTATGTTGCCTGTTCACTCAGGTTGTTATGATGTTCCATTGTATTGATGTTTTGCTCTTGGATAGTATTGTCACGATTGTCAATGTATGTACTGGAGTGAGAGGGAAGGCCAGAGTGGAGATACTTCGGGGTGTAGGTGACTTCTGGCGGATACCACCATAGAGATGTTGTCATTATATTGCTAATATGTGTAAACTAATAACTCATAATGTAAGGGGTTTAAATCCCCCTAGGAAAAGGAAAACTGCCTTTGCAATCTATCTCAAACACGCGCCTGACGTCATCTGTCTCCAAGAGACGCATTTCACACCAACGTCACACCCAAAGTATTTCCACCCACAATATTCTAGCTTTCATTCTTCTACCTGTAGAGGGGTGGTTACGTTGCTAAGAAACTCCTTTTATTTTACTGTAACTCAGACATGTATTGATCCTAACGGGAAGTATGTGCATTGTTAATTCCTATGCACCTACAGATAATCCCATTCATTTTTTCGAATCTGTCAGTAATTGAGAAGCTCACATTTCAGAAATTAATATGGTGTGGGGACTTTAATTTCACGTTCCATCCAGTATTAGACCGTTCTGTCCCCCCTGCAACCCCATGCCCGGCAACTCAGGTGACGCTGATCAATCAGGTTATGCAATCATTGGCTCTGGCTGACACGTGGAGGGAACACAATGGTCCGCAAAGAGAATATACTTATTACTCACCAGCTCATCAGACCTATACACGTATTGACATGATTTTGGCGTCCACCACTCTTTTACCCTATATGTCTTATTCTAGGCATGTTGTGTCGTCTTGGTCAGACCATGATTTAGTTATTTCTGAATTTATGACATCCCATCAAATAACTACCCCTTATCACTGGAGGTTGAATGAATCTCTTCTGACTAACCCGACCATATTTTCCCAATTGCAGGAAGACCTCTCAAACTTCTTCACTGAAAACAATACCCCTGAAGTTAACCCTATGATGCTTTGGCTGACCCACAAAGCCTTTATGAGGGGTAGGTTAATAAGAGTTGCCTCCAGGAGGAAGAAGGAAAGGACCCAAGCTCAGATAGGTTTGGAGGCCAAAATTAATAGGTTGGTCTGGGCTCACCAAAGATCCCCGTCATTGTACCTACTCAAGGCAATAAAAGAAGTTAAGCAACAACTGAATATGGTTCTCTCGAACAATACAGAAAAAGCTCTTCTGTGGACTAACTCCTTTTATTATAAATATGCAAACAAGCCAGACAAGCTACTAGCCAACCAACTTAAAACTAAACAAAGGACCAACCATGTATTTCAAATACGTACAAGGATGGGCCATAACACCTCTAATCCAGACACCATCTATACAACCTTCCAAAGATATTATAGATCCCTTTTAGGTCTGCTCCTGTAGGTGACTCCAGCACTCAGATTGATAGTTTCCTAACGTCTATACGACTTCCCTCATTAACTCCGGAAGCTCAATCTGAGCTAAGTAATCCTATTACTACTGAGGAAGTGACATATGCCATTAGCTCCCTGAAATTAGGCAAAGCCCCAGGCCCAGATGGGTATTCTGCGTTATATTACAAAAAGTTTAGCCAGAATATTATACCTCATGTAACAAATTACTGTAACCAGCTGATGCAAGGGACTACTCCTCCAGAGGAGTTTCTAAAAGCGTCCATCGCGGTCATCCCTAAACCCAATAGAGATCCGTTACTCCCGTCCAATTACTGGCCACCCTCCAGATATCCGATATAGTATTTCCCTCTGATCTTATGTATGTCAGATTGATATATGACACTGATGCACTTTCTCTCCTCATGTAAGTGTTTTTTTATTCAGCCAAACATACATTGCTTACTGTGATATGTACCATGTATAACTCCAAGAGACATATTTGTTTTAGGTTACTTTTTACGCAAATTACCCATGTAATTGCTTTTCTTTTTAATATGCAAAAAAACCAATAAATGCTTCTTGAAACAAAAAAAAAGCCCAAAAAAATATAAAAGCATAAAAAAGCACAAGGCTGGCATTTTGGATGAAAAAATAAAATAAAATAAAATAATAATAGTAATAATAATAGATCAAAAGATCAATTTTATCCCCAAATGCTATCAATAAAAACTTTTGCTCACCCTACACAAACCAGGCAACTCTATCAGCAGAAAAATAAAGAAGTTATATGCCTGGCAGAATATGGCAGTACAAAGCAAATCTGGTATCGTACAGACCCACAGAATAAAGTTAAAATGTTATTATTACCCCTCGGTGAATACCAGCGAACACAAAACTCTAAAAACCATTGTGGGATTGAGTTGTTTTTACAAACACTCATTCCCATTTTTTTTTTTAACAATTTAACATTCTACTGATATATCCTATCCTAGGGCTACTAAAAAAATTACTAATTGATCCACATAAAACAATCTCTCATACGGCTATACTGACAGGAAAAAAATACTGTTAATAACAGTAATGATAATTATGAGTTTTGAAATGCGGAGTAATAAAAAAAAGAATTGCTGTCTTAAGTTACCAAACTAGACTGCATCCTTAAGTGGTTAAATCTGCATTTACAAGCTAAAATGTCAGTTTCCAGCACTTGGACCTACAGTGTGCAGATGCGATCTCCATCATTAGCCCACAATGCTTAACACCCTCGTTCTAATGAAGCTATACAGACTTGTAAAGCATCAAAGCACACATGACTGTCAAACCTTCTGCAGTAATAAATCACTATAAGACGGCTAATTGCTGTTAAAACAGTTCCCATTTTCAGAGCAACATTACAAAATTAATTGTGTGAGCTGGAAATCTAGGAATCTTTTCTGTACGCTTGTCCCACTCAGCTCTAACTATAGATCCAATTAGGAGGATACGAAACGCATTAACAGTTCACTTTATGCTTTACATCGAGAACAGAAAGTAAAGTTTCCATGGTCACTGTGAAGGACCATGACTTCTGCTAACAAGATTTCTTTAAATAAAAAAACAGCCTACTTGAAATAGACCAAATGGTGGTTCCACCCTCCATGTCTTCCCCACAAGGCTTAAACCACTTTTTCTAAGCAAACAAAAGAGTTGCAGGAATTGTAATACTTAGACCCCACAGATCAACCACTGATCACTTTTCTAAAAAGGGGTTTTCCAGGAGTTTTATACTGATGACCTATCCTCTGGATAGTTCATCAGTATCTGATTGGTGGGGGTCTGATGGCCAGGGCCACAACCAATCAGCTGTTTGAGAAGGCACCGGTGCTCAGAGTAGCACAGTGATCTTCTCCAGCTTTTTCTAGGCCATGTGACATCACATTCATCAGTGACAGGCGCAGGTCAGATCTGTTAAAGTGGATGGGGCTGAGCTGTGAAACCAAACAGAGCCACCATATAATGTAAGGCGTTGTGCTTGGTTTGCTGAGCGAAGGCCGCTGTGCTGTTTTAAGGGCCAGTGCCTTCTCATATAAGTGATCAGACCCTAACTGACCAGACACTTGTGACCTGAGTGTTGAGCAAAGCGAAGCATCTGAAGTGGAACTTGGTCTGAAGTTTAGGAAAACTTTGATTCTTAACAAAACCAAATTTGTGTACACTATGTTTTAGAAGATCAATTTTCCTAAAATAGCGGCTGCATGTGTTAGAAAGTAAAACTAATTGTAGAGAAGACAATACCGGGAATGTGAGATCACCCATAATGCCGTACGTTCATGCACTAGGGACAGTGTTGCTGCAAACTCTTAACAGAGAGTATAGGACAATATTGGAGAGGGAGAGTGCAGGGAGAGTGAAAGGGAGATTGTAGGAGACTGCTAAACTACAGACTCTGCTACAATTCACCCCATGTACTTAACTGTGCAGTGCATCAAAAGTCATAGCTAATCTAATCTGTTAGCTGTAAAGATACTGTGCAGACAGTATTACAGACAGGTCTAATTTATCGCCATGTACATAAGTGTGCAGTGCACCAATATTCATAGTTAATCCGTTCTGTTAGCTATAGAGCTACGGTTCTACTACAGCCACTGTTACTTTTAGGCAGATTGGGCTGGATATACCTGATTTATAACGATTTGTGACAAATTAATTGATTCAAAAATCAAATTTTTTGTCAAACTTTGGCAAAGTTGCTGAATCAAATTTTTCAAAACTTTGCTCATCTCTAGTCATCAGTATAAAGCTCACGGAAAAACCCTTTTAACAATAGTGTTAGGAGCAAAGGGTATCTCTTGTTGGTTTTTTACTATGTAGCTGCCTTACACCTGAATCTGATTCCGCTATCAACTTAAAAAAAAAAATCGGGTTCGGGACTCAAACTTGATCCGAACTTGAACCCGTACCCCATTGAAGTCAATGAAGACCCGAACTTAATTTTATTATTTTCCGTTATAACATGGTTATAACGGAAAATAATAGTATTAGCTTTTTCAGATCTGAGTTTTCACGATCGTGAAAACTCAAATGCGACAATAAATTCTAACACAGAGGCGTTCCCATGGTGATGGGGACTCTTCAAGTTAGAATATACTAAGAGCTGTGTACATAACTTCCCTGGCAGCACTCGATCTCTTACAGGGGGCTGTGATCTGCACAATTAACCCCTCAGGTGCTGCACTAGCCACCAATAATTTCAATAGGGGGTGGGGGGCCGCACTAGCCACCAATGATTTTAATAGGGAGGGGGGCTGCACTGGCCACCAATGATTTTAATACTGAGGAGGGAGGGGGGGTCTGGCCCCCTGCTGCCTTGCAGCACCTGATCTCTTACAGGGGGCTGTGATCCTCACAATTAACCCCTCAGGTACGGCACTTGAGGGGTTAATTGTGCAGATCACAGCCCCCTGTAAGAGATCAGGTGCTGCTACGCAGCAGGGAGCCGTTATGTCCACAGTTCTCAGTATATTCTAACTTGAAGCGTCCCCATCACTATGGGAACGCCTCTGTGTTAGAATATACTGTCGGATCTGAGTTTTCACGAACTAACTCAAATCCGATGGTATATTCTAACATAGAGGTGTTCCCATGGTGATGTGGATGCTTCAGGTTAAAATATACCATCGGATTGGATAAAACTCAGATCCGATGGTATATTAATATTACACGAACACCGAACCTGAACTTTTACTAAAATGTTCGGGTTCGGGTGCACCGTAAAGTTTACTTTACAGTTCGGGTTTTCTCAACCCTATTGGTGAGGTGTTTGCAGCGAAGTATTTTTTATTGTTTTGTCTTTGTTTTCTGTGCCTCTTTGTGGGTATAGTGAAAGCTTTGTGTAGTTGTTTCCAGAGTCTTGAATCCTAGTGGATTGTCTTTGTTTCAGTGCATCCTTGGATTTGTCGATCTACAGCGGTATTGTTGTCAGTTTTCAATTTCCTGTTTTAGATTTTATTTTTCTACTGTTTCTTTGGACTTACCAGGTCAGGGTCAGTTTCTACAAGGTTTTATTTCTCTCACTGCCCACCTATATCCTCATCCTCTGCCATCCTCTTCATTCATTTTTGTGTCATCTTTTGCTTAGTTTATTATTCTGCATTTGCCTGTCAATCTGATATATGCTTTTTATAACTTTTTTGCTACCATAGTTTGGTTGTCATGTAATTCTGCTCTACTCAATTCCTGGGGGTATATGAGTATCAAGAGCCATAATTAGGATTCAGAAAAAGCTATGGGTGATACATTTCTGTAGACTTGAATATAAAAATACCAGAAAATCCACGTAATGACTAAAAGGGTTTTCCAAGATCTTTATACTAATGACATATCCTCAGGCTAGGTCATCAGTATCTGATCAGAGCGGGTCCGACATCAGGGACCTCTGCCAATCAACTGTTTAATAAGGCAGGGACGCTCATATGCCACGGCCTTCTCCCTGCTCACCAAGTACAGAACCATCCATTTGATAATGGCTTTGCTTTATATCGCAGCTGAGCCCCATTCTCTTCTATGCAGCTGAGCTGCACTTAGGCCATGTGACCGATGAAAGTGATGTAACATGGCCTAGGGAAAGCTGTGAGAAGTCTGTGGCACTACTGCATTGGTGCCTTCTCAAATAGCTGATCGACAGGTGTCCCAGGTTTTGGACTCGCACCAATCAGATACATCAGTATAAAGATCTCGGAAAACACCTTTAATGATTGGAGACAAGCTGGTTGACAACTAATATGGCTACCATTATAGTTACTTAAGGATTATCACTTAGCAAATCTGCCTGGTTATGCAAATACACTAGAGATTAGCGAATTTCTCCAAAATTTGATATGTCCGGTTCACCAAAATTTTCGGCTTGTTTTATTTTCTGAATTTATTTGTGGTGAATTGTGTTAAAAAACAGCTATTTCCTGGCTGCAGAGAGCCATTATAGAAGTGTAGAACACTGTGCCTTGCAGTTAAATGCATAGGAAGTCTGCTAAGGTAGACAAACAATACTGTGAGTCAGTATGACATGTAGATGACAGGTGTCACTCTTAGAATCACTGCACACTTCACTTATTTGGGCAGTTATGGGGCCACAATGACCCAGTGTGGTGGTGGCAGCAGCATCATCAGGAGGCCACAGAATGGCACAATGACAGAGTGTTGAGGTGACAGCAGCATCAGGAGGCCACAGAGTGGCAAGGTGACATAGTGCTGAGTTATCAGCGGCATCAGGAGACCACAGAGTAGCAAGGTGACATAGTGTGGAGGTGGCAGCAGCATCAGGAGACCACAGAGTGGCAAGGTGACATAGCGTGGAGGTGACAGTAGCATCAGGAGACCACACAGTGGCAAGGCTACATAGCGTGGAGGTGGCAGCAGCGTTTGGAGACCTCAAAGTGACCCGGTAATAGAGTATTTAGGAGGAAGCAGAATCAGGAGACCACAGAGTGACCCGGTGACAGAGTGTGGAGGTGGAAGCAGCATCAGGAGACCAGAGAGCAACCCGGTGACAGAGTGGGGAGATGGGTGGCAATACCAGTACCAGCTGAAGATAGTGGGTTAAATTAGGTTAAATTCTACTGATATATCCTATCCTAGGGCTACTAAAAAAATTACTAATTGATCCACATAAAACAATCTCTCATACGGCTATACTGACAGGAAAAAAATACTGTTAATAACAGTAATGATAATTATGAGTTTTGAAATGCGGAGTAATAAAAAAAAGAATTGCTGTCTTAAGTTACCAAACTAGACTGCATCCTTAAGTGGTTAAATCTGCATTTACAAGCTAAAATGTCAGTTTCCAGCACTTGGACCTACAGTGTGCAGATGCGATCTCCATCATTAGCCCACAATGCTTAACACCCTCGTTCTAATGAAGCTATACAGACTTGTAAAGCATCAAAGCACACATGACTGTCAAACCTTCTGCAGTAATAAATCACTATAAGACGGCTAATTGCTGTTAAAACAGTTCCCATTTTCAGAGCAACATTACAAAATTAATTGTGTGAGCTGGAAATCTAGGAATCTTTTCTGTACGCTTGTCCCACTCAGCTCTAACTATAGATCCAATTAGGAGGATACGAAACGCATTAACAGTTCACTTTATGCTTTACATCGAGAACAGAAAGTAAAGTTTCCATGGTCACTGTGAAGGACCATGACTTCTGCTAACAAGATTTCTTTAAATAAAAAACAGCCTACTTGAAATAGACCAAATGGTGGTTCCACCCTCCATGTCTTCCCCACAAGGCTTAAACCACTTTTTCTAAGCAAACAAAAGAGTTGCAGGAATTGTAATACTTAGACCCCACAGATCAACCACTGATCACTTTTCTAAAAAGGGGTTTTCCAGGAGTTTTATACTGATGACCTATCCTCTGGATAGTTCATCAGTATCTGATTGGTGGGGGTCTGATGGCCAGGGCCACAACCAATCAGCTGTTTGAGAAGGCACCGGTGCTCAGAGTAGCACAGTGATCTTCTCCAGCTTTTTCTAGGCCATGTGACATCACATTCATCAGTGACAGGCGCAGGTCAGATCTGTTAAAGTGGATGGGGCTGAGCTGTGAAACCAAACAGAGCCACCATATAATGTAAGGCGTTGTGCTTGGTTTGCTGAGCGAAGGCCGCTGTGCTGTTTTAAGGGCCAGTGCCTTCTCATATAAGTGATCAGACCCTAACTGACCAGACACTTGTGACCTGAGTGTTGAGCAAAGCGAAGCATCTGAAGTGGAACTTGGTCTGAAGTTTAGGAAAACTTTGATTCTTAACAAAACCAAATTTGTGTACACTATGTTTTAGAAGATCAATTTTCCTAAAATAGCGGCTGCATGTGTTAGAAAGTAAAACTAATTGTAGAGAAGACAATACCGGGAATGTGAGATCACCCATAATGCCGTACGTTCATGCACTAGGGACAGTGTTGCTGCAAACTCTTAACAGAGAGTATAGGACAATATTGGAGAGGGAGAGTGCAGGGAGAGTGAAAGGGAGATTGTAGGAGACTGCTAAACTACAGACTCTGCTACAATTCACCCCATGTACTTAACTGTGCAGTGCATCAAAAGTCATAGCTAATCTAATCTGTTAGCTGTAAAGATACTGTGCAGACAGTATTACAGACAGGTCTAATTTATCGCCATGTACATAAGTGTGCAGTGCACCAATATTCATAGTTAATCCGTTCTGTTAGCTATAGAGCTACGGTTCTACTACAGCCACTGTTACTTTTAGGCAGATTGGGCTGGATATACCTGATTTATAACGATTTGTGACAAATTAATTGATTCAAAAATCAAATTTTTTGTCAAACTTTGGCAAAGTTGCTGAATCAAATTTTTCAAAACTTTGCTCATCTCTAGTCATCAGTATAAAGCTCACGGAAAACCCTTTTAACAATAGTGTTAGGAGCAAAGGGTATCTCTTGTTGGTTTTTTACTATGTAGCTGCCTTACACCTGAATCTGATTCCGCTATCAACTTAAAAAAAAAAATCGGGTTCGGGACTCAAACTTGATCCGAACTTGAACCCGTACCCCATTGAAGTCAATGAAGACCCGAACTTAATTTTATTATTTTCCGTTATAACATGGTTATAACGGAAAATAATAGTATTAGCTTTTTCAGATCTGAGTTTTCACGATCGTGAAAACTCAAATGCGACAATAAATTCTAACACAGAGGCGTTCCCATGGTGATGGGGACTCTTCAAGTTAGAATATACTAAGAGCTGTGTACATAACTTCCCTGGCAGCACTCGATCTCTTACAGGGGGCTGTGATCTGCACAATTAACCCCTCAGGTGCTGCACTAGCCACCAATAATTTCAATAGGGGGTGGGGGGCCGCACTAGCCACCAATGATTTTAATAGGGAGGGGGGCTGCACTGGCCACCAATGATTTTAATACTGAGGAGGGAGGGGGGGTCTGGCCCCCTGCTGCCTTGCAGCACCTGATCTCTTACAGGGGGCTGTGATCCTCACAATTAACCCCTCAGGTACGGCACTTGAGGGGTTAATTGTGCAGATCACAGCCCCCTGTAAGAGATCAGGTGCTGCTACGCAGCAGGGAGCCGTTATGTCCACAGTTCTCAGTATATTCTAACTTGAAGCGTCCCCATCACTATGGGAACGCCTCTGTGTTAGAATATACTGTCGGATCTGAGTTTTCACGAACTAACTCAAATCCGATGGTATATTCTAACATAGAGGTGTTCCCATGGTGATGTGGATGCTTCAGGTTAAAATATACCATCGGATTGGATAAAACTCAGATCCGATGGTATATTAATATTACACGAACACCGAACCTGAACTTTTACTAAAATGTTCGGGTTCGGGTGCACCGTAAAGTTTACTTTACAGTTCGGGTTTTCTCAACCCTATTGGTGAGGTGTTTGCAGCGAAGTATTTTTTATTGTTTTGTCTTTGTTTTCTGTGCCTCTTTGTGGGTATAGTGAAAGCTTTGTGTAGTTGTTTCCAGAGTCTTGAATCCTAGTGGATTGTCTTTGTTTCAGTGCATCCTTGGATTTGTCGATCTACAGCGGTATTGTTGTCAGTTTTCAATTTCCTGTTTTAGATTTTATTTTTCTACTGTTTCTTTGGACTTACCAGGTCAGGGTCAGTTTCTACAAGGTTTTATTTCTCTCACTGCCCACCTATATCCTCATCCTCTGCCATCCTCTTCATTCATTTTTGTGTCATCTTTTGCTTAGTTTATTATTCTGCATTTGCCTGTCAATCTGATATATGCTTTTTATAACTTTTTTGCTACCATAGTTTGGTTGTCATGTAATTCTGCTCTACTCAATTCCTGGGGGTATATGAGTATCAAGAGCCATAATTAGGATTCAGAAAAAGCTATGGGTGATACATTTCTGTAGACTTGAATATAAAAATACCAGAAAATCCACGTAATGACTAAAAGGGTTTTCCAAGATCTTTATACTAATGACATATCCTCAGGCTAGGTCATCAGTATCTGATCAGAGCGGGTCCGACATCAGGGACCTCTGCCAATCAACTGTTTAATAAGGCAGGGACGCTCATATGCCACGGCCTTCTCCCTGCTCACCAAGTACAGAACCATCCATTTGATAATGGCTTTGCTTTATATCGCAGCTGAGCCCCATTCTCTTCTATGCAGCTGAGCTGCACTTAGGCCATGTGACCGATGAAAGTGATGTAACATGGCCTAGGGAAAGCTGTGAGAAGTCTGTGGCACTACTGCATTGGTGCCTTCTCAAATAGCTGATCGACAGGTGTCCCAGGTTTTGGACTCGCACCAATCAGATACATCAGTATAAAGATCTCGGAAAACACCTTTAATGATTGGAGACAAGCTGGTTGACAACTAATATGGCTACCATTATAGTTACTTAAGGATTATCACTTAGCAAATCTGCCTGGTTATGCAAATACACTAGAGATTAGCGAATTTCTCCAAAATTTGATATGTCCGGTTCACCAAAATTTTCGGCTTGTTTTATTTTCTGAATTTATTTGTGGTGAATTGTGTTAAAAAACAGCTATTTCCTGGCTGCAGAGAGCCATTATAGAAGTGTAGAACACTGTGCCTTGCAGTTAAATGCATAGGAAGTCTGCTAAGGTAGACAAACAATACTGTGAGTCAGTATGACATGTAGATGACAGGTGTCACTCTTAGAATCACTGCACACTTCACTTATTTGGGCAGTTATGGGGCCACAATGACCCAGTGTGGTGGTGGCAGCAGCATCATCAGGAGGCCACAGAATGGCACAATGACAGAGTGTTGAGGTGACAGCAGCATCAGGAGGCCACAGAGTGGCAAGGTGACATAGTGCTGAGTTATCAGCGGCATCAGGAGACCACAGAGTAGCAAGGTGACATAGTGTGGAGGTGGCAGCAGCATCAGGAGACCACAGAGTGGCAAGGTGACATAGCGTGGAGGTGACAGTAGCATCAGGAGACCACACAGTGGCAAGGCTACATAGCGTGGAGGTGGAAGCAGCATCAGGAGACCACAGAGTGGCAAGGTGACATAGTGTGGAGGTGGCAGCAGCGTTTGGAGACCTCAAAGTGACCCGGTAATAGAGTATTTAGGAGGAAGCAGAATCAGGAGACCACAGAGTGACCCGGTGACAGAGTGTGGAGGTGGAAGCAGCATCAGGAGACCAGAGAGCAACCCGGTGACAGAGTGGGGAGATGGGTGGCAATACCAGTACCAGCTGAAGATAGTGGGTTAAATTAGGAGCACTTGGCATCAGATGTGTGGCATCAGGTGGGTGGCAGCATCAGAATAGTAGCTGAGGCAGGTAACCAGTAGAAACCGGTCACTTTTGCCAAAGTGTTGGTGTGGCACTATGGATGATCTAGTCTGATACATCAGGCATTGGTTGGTGGAAATCCTGGCTGATCCATGCCTGATTCATTTTGACAACGGTCAGTCTCTCCACATTTTGGGTGGATAGGTGAGTTTTTCTTGGAGTAACTATGGCACCCACCGCACTAAACACCCGCTCTGATGCCACACTACTGGCCGGGCAGGACAGCTTTTCAGGGCAAACTCTGATAGTTGTGGCTACAAATTTGGTTTGGCTGCCCATTAGTCCAGCAGATCTTCAATGTGGGGTGGCAGGGTGCTGTTCAAGTATTCCACCACCTGCTGGATCAGGTTCTGTTTCAGGTCTAGCTGCTGCTGGTGAGTAGTTTCTTCAATAGGCGGGTGAAGAAAGATGCTCATCAGCGAGTCTACCCTCAAGTTGCTGCTGATGGAGCTGGAACTGCTCCTACCCCCACCCTGCCATAGCAGCCATGGCAGAGAAACGTGAGTGCAGAGGGCCACCACGGTCAGACCTGCGAGAGGATGGACAATGGCGCAGATAGGCAGCGGCCAACTGACTACATAGGATGTCTCTGTAGTAGTTCAGTTTGTCCTCCCTCTCAGCGGGTGTATAAAAGGGCTTCATTTTGGACCGGTAGCAAGGGTCTAACAAGGTGGAGATACAGAAGTCATCCCTCTACTAAATTATGGCAATTCGGCTGTCACTATGCAAGCAAGTAAGCATGCATCGGGCCATTTGTTCAAGTGACTCGGAGAAATTCCCTGCTTCCATCTCCACTGCATACTGCCACGGTTTATCCCGTAGTCCTGGCAACTGACAAATAACGTGGCCTCCTCAAAGCGCCTGAGCAAACTGCAGTTTTCACGCATGAGCTGCCACTGGCTGACATCGAAGTTACACAGGGGATTACTACTGTCAGCCTTAATCATCAAGAAATTGTTTATGGCCTTTTTCTGTTTGTATAGTCGGTCCAACATATGGAGGGTTGAATTCCAACGGATGGAAGCGTCACATATCAGCCTATGTTGGGGGAGGCTGTTCTGCTTCTTCAGCACAAGGAGGGTGTGCTTTATGGTGTATGAGTGGCTGAAGTGCATGTAAAGTTTCCTGGCCATTTTAAGATATCTTGCAGATGGTGGAAGACTTCAGGAGCTGCTTAACAACCATATAGAACACGTGTGCAATGCAGGGCGCATGGCTCAGCCCTCCTTGACACAGAACTGATCGTTGTCGGTCAACATGTTTCCACGGAGAAAGCCAGGATTTGATTTCTTGATGAAGGACACAGAGCAGTCCCTCCCCTGTATGACTCAGTTTGCCCAGGCAAATGAGGTGCAGAACAGCTTGACACTGCCGTGCTCTGCACATGTGGTATGCTGAAGGAGCACTGTGAATTGTCCCTGCAGTTGAGGCTGAGGAAATGGTGGAGAATGAGGAGGTAGAGGCAGACATTGTCGCAGGACTAGCGGCGTGAGAGCGTGGAGGCAGAAGTGGCGTCACCTGTCCAAGTTGCTGGTGTGGCTATGCAGGAAACACATTTACCAAGTGGTCCGTTAAGGACATATATTGTTCTTGACCGTAGTTACAGCTCTACACGTTGGCGCTGCTGTGCACTTTGGCAGATACCGACAGGCTCAAAAACTGACTCACCTTCCATTCTACATGCGTGTGCAGGGCTGGTACTGCCTTTTTGGCAAAGAAATGATGGCTTGGGAATCTCCACCTCGGCTCAGCACACACCATCAGTTTTCTGAAAGGTGCAGAGTCCACCACTTGGAAAGGGAGTGAATGCAGCACCAGCAACTTGGCCAAGAACACATTCAACTTATGCGCAGTTGAATGAGTGCACACATACTGTTGTCTCTTGGCAATCGCTTTGGTGATCGATTGCTGACAGAATGACTGACGAGGAGTAGGAGAAGGAGCAGGAGAACCAGGACTAGCAGGGGATAGGAAGGAAAGACAGCTCCCTTCGGATGAGGTTGTGGAGCCTTGACTGCCTGAAATCGGCTGCATGCCACTGGGTGATGCAGCAGTTGCTGCGGCAGGCTGGACCACCACATCGGAGCCACGGTTCTCCCAGGCCATGCTATGGTGATGCTGCATATGATGACGCAGGGCCGTGGCACCCTGGCAATGCTTCACCTTCTGCCCACAGATTCTACAAATGGCCATGTTCACCCCCTCAGGCGGGTTAACAAAAAACTGCCACACCGCTGAGTAGGGGATTTTACCCCCAACACTTCACACTGACTGACTGCTACCGGTGCTGCTTCCATGAACCCCTGCACCACTAGTTTCCAGACACGTAGGCTCCTATAAAGCGAGTGGTCTACCCCGGGCATGTTTGGCTTCCGACCTCCCACTGATGCCACCCTGCTGACTCCCGGCCACGCTAGCGACTTGCTGACTCCGCCCCTGCCTCTCTTCTACCGATGATGATGAAGCCCCTAATTTACCCGGCTCCCAAGTGCGATCAGCTACATCATCATCATCAAGTACTGTCTGCACGTCACTGATATACTCCTCAACGGTCTCTGGGTCAGGAGCCTGACTGCTCTTAACACGAGCTCCCACGCCAATCTCATCATCACTACTTGCCCGCCTACCGGAGAAAGCAACAGATGTCTCCTCCACATTTTGACTGGCCAGTAGCTACTGACTGTCCTCTAGTAGCTCGCCCTTGCTGTATAATGGAATTGTGCCCGCAGCATATAATACTTGTCTGGTTGAGGGAACAGAAAAGGACAGAGGCAGGTTGAGGACAGTTGAGGGCACAGGGCCTGCTCCCGGGCCATGCCAACTATAGGTTGTGTCTGACGAACCCACCAACTCTTGGCTGGGGGTTTCTGATGTCACTTGGAACGATATGGATGACTGAGTCAATCATTCAAGAACTGCCAGGTTCATGGTCAAGACACGACTGCTAGATGACACCAGGAGCTCAGGCCCCTTGCAATGACTCCTGCTGCCATGTCTCCTTACTCTGTTGCATCCTGTGCCTGCGCCAGAAACATTTAGGCCCCTGCCACTCCCCTGTGCAGGGCCTGGCACTTCTCTGTCTGACATACTATTAGATCAAATAAATAAAAAGGAAATTAAAACACACCAAAAAGGTCTATAATTTTCTCACTTCACCACACAATGGCTAATAAGCCCTATTTTCCCCACTAATACAAGCCAAAAAGGGCTTTAGAATGTATAACTGCTGCTAAACGGCAAATGGGCTCTTATTTTTCCACTTATACATGCCACAAAAGTCTTTAGAACATTTAACTGCACCGCTGAACGGCAAATATATATTTTTTTGCCAATACACGCTAAAAAGGGCTTTAGAACATATAACTGCCCCGCTGAACAGCAAATAGTCCTTTACTTTTTTCCACTTATAAACTCCACAAAAGGCTTTCAAACAAATAACCGCACTGCTGAACAGCAAATAATATATATTTTTTTGCCACTAAAAGACGCCAAAAAGGGCTTTTAGAACATATAACTGCACCGCTGAATGGCAAATAATATATATATTTTTTACCATAATCCACCCCAAAAAGGGCTATAATTTTCTCACTTTACCACACAACAGCTAAAAGCCCTTTTTTCCCACTAATACAAGCCAAAAATGCTTTAGAACATATAACTGCATAGCACAAGGGCAAA
Source organism: Bufo gargarizans (assembly GCF_014858855.1). Taxonomy (NCBI): domain Eukaryota; kingdom Metazoa; phylum Chordata; class Amphibia; order Anura; family Bufonidae; genus Bufo; species Bufo gargarizans. The sequence continues at coordinate 43,348,322 of NC_058084.1, forward strand.
TAATACATATAAATATTTACTTGTAATAAACCCTGTTATTGGCTCTATCAAACAGCACTTGCACTCCAATAACAAGAACTATTTGCTGGAATTACAGAGGTATATAATGGCAATTTGGATCGCAGTAGTGCAGCAAGGTGTAATAGGATTGTTCCTATTACCCAGGCTGTAACCTCCCCTACTGAAACTGTGGATACTCCATATCCTTTCCCTGAACTTCTATACAGCAAAATAAAAGTTTTAGTCTTTTCCACCACTCTCCCTGCACTTAGTACACTGGAAAATGGCTGAATTTAAGATGGCTGAAGCTATTTATAGGCTGGCTAGCTACTGATTGGCTGCATGCATGGCATTGTGGGTGATCCCTCGCTCCTAGAGTTCCTTGCTCCATGTCCTAACATGTGCAGCAGCCATTTTAGGAAAAAATATGATTTGTTACCATGAAGAGTGAGGAAATTCGGATTCGGTGCAAATTGATTTTTTTATGAAATTCAGATTGAATTCCACTTTGTAAACTTTGATTTGATCATCTCTAGCGAACATAATGGAATAAGCAAATCTTATTTAGTACTTTTTGAAAGCTTGTCAATTTGATATATCTGTATTGAGATTCATATATTTACCATTAATGTGTCCTGGTAGTACTATCCAAAACATGTATACTCCCACACATCTGTCATGTACTTTGTAGGTGGGTGGGGAGTGGGCAAAACCCCCCACCGTACGATGACTGGGGGATAAGGAAAGCAACTAGGCCTGAACACAAGGATAAGGGAGCAGGTCACCCCTAATGCATCCCTATACCTAGCCCTAACTCCTCACCGTATGAGCTGACGATGGATAGTGGGACGGCTCATACCCTGGATACCTAAGGCCCTGAGTCGCCCCGAGAATCCCTCACAAAGGAGCTGAGGAGAGGCACCCTGTTCTTCCAGGACACGGAAGAACAGGAGTCTCAAAAGGCCTAGAAGCAGGGAAAGGAAAAGACAATATGCAGCAAGAGAATCGGCAGGTAAGAAAACAAGACGACACACTTACCTGCTGCTGCCACCACGACTGGGACCTGTGAATACGTACTGGAGCCCTAACACCAAACAGGACACCATACCAGCAACTCACACAAATATCAAGCACACCAGACTCCGCCAGGACCCCCATGCCTCAAGGTGCATGGCAGCCCCAGGTGGCACTGCATACAGGCTAGGAAGTCTAGCAACCATGCTGGAAGATATCACCAAACATACCAGACAAGGAACACCAGGCTAGAGATTACAAAACACCAAATCATAACCCCATACCAAACATACAACACAAGTAAGGGAGAGAAGACATCGCTGGAGACCTCAATGTCCCACTAGGAGGCCCTCAATCTAGGAGATGAAGTATGAAGACCAGGAGCATAACTCCAGCACACACCATGGCTGGAGTACTCCTGACTCCTGGCCTCTAGCCACAGGTAAGATAAACCACCTTGTGACCACGTCCAACAAGGTGGTTAACCCCTCCAGCACCAAACAGAGGAGGAAACAACGGACAGGGGAAGTGCACACACCAGCATAAAAAGGTACACATTGCTGCAGGCAACAACATGCAAGGCAACCATGTCACGGCACACACCACAAAGGCCATGACACTGCCCCCACATGCTGAAACAGCAACACGTTTCCACAGGCAACAGCAAGCGTGGCATAAGTGTCACAGCGCACACCAAAGGCAGTGACTGTCACTATGTCAGCAGGTGCTGTGACATCATTAGTGGCGATGTTAGCGAGCACAAGATTTGGCGAGTTTTCTTCAATCAAGATGGCCATGACAGCCTCTCCGCGATTAACCCGTGAAGGACTTGATGTGATTCTCACAATCAGTGTTGAACGCAGCATCTGAGGATCTGAGGGATTCAATGATGAGGTTCCGTGCCATCACCGTTCCCCATCATTGCACCTGTACCCGTGATGAGGAGGAGCTCTAGTACTGCTGTCTCTGTAGGAATCAGTGGGCATTTATTTTTGCCCTAATGGAAAGTGACTAGTTCATGCATAGACAGTTCTGTGGCAATATTTTTATTTATTTTTTATTTATTTTTTTACAAAAGCTTACCTCAAATATTTATTGCTTTGGATTACTTTTTCATTAAAGTGGAGTGCCCCTTTAAGCCTCATCTTACCATGTACTCCCCAGTGATCAATAGAGCTGGTGTCACAATGGAGACAACCAGGGTCCATACAAAGGTCCCAAGGAATGACCTAAAATAAGAATAGTCCTAAAAAGAATAGTGACAAATGTAAGTATTTGATATCCATATGTTGTAAGAAAAGAAAGGGTAACATTTATTTACATAGATAACACTGTAAATAAGAATGTTAGTTTGGTTCCAAAGGGGTTAAGTAACTTTTTTCCCATTATCAGCTGATTAAATAGATTTTATGAATGGACAACGCATCGTAAGAGCTAGATTTTACATTTTATCTGCACCCAAAATGAAATATTTAACTTTGGCTGCATGTCCAGGTTTCCTTGGCACCAACACACGAGCTGATGTCTGCCAATTCCAATGACTACGCTTCTATGTTAACAGATGGCAGTGCCTGGTGTTACCAAGCCCCATCTGCTGGCAGAGATCATTTATTACAATGTGCTTCACTTAAAAATATATTATAATGAAACACTTTTGTTTCAAAGGGAAGATTTACCTTTAGCGACCCTTGACTGATGCATTAGAGAGTCGTATTGCCAGAAGCTCCCTAATCTGCCCTATTACTGAACTCCAGCATTTGTGGAGAGGAGCTGAAGAGAAATAATCCCACTTGCAATGCAGTACTGTACACTGTCGATGGCTGGAGGGTTGTTATGGTGGCCTTCAGTGTATTGTAACCTTCTGTAGATATAGATATAATGCAGACATAAATATGTGCTGGGATAAGACGTTAAACTGTGTGGTGTCTTCTGCTATACTAATAATTATAACTTACAGTGCCTAATTAAAAATGCTAGAAATGCTAGCAAATGTTTGGAAATTCATTTCTGGTCCATTTTGCATGAATCAGTCTTCAGGATTGTTTTGGCCAGAATAAATTTGACTGCAATCGAATGTGCACTAGAGATGTCGTGAACATAAAATTTTCGGTTCGCGAACGGCGAACGCGAATTTCCGCAAATGTTCGCGAATTTGAAAACCCACAGGGACTCTTTGTGGCCACAATAGTGATGGAAAAGTTGTTTCAAGGGGACTAACACCTGGACTGTGGCATGCTGGAGGGGGATCCATGGCAAAACTCCCATGGAAAATAACGTAGTTGACGCAGAGTGTGGTAAGTTGAAATCACTATGCGATTTATAGAACTTGAATTAATCGCATTGCGATTTCAACTTTCTCAAATACGACAGTACATTCTAGAATGGAGTGGTTCCCATGGTGATGGGGACGCTCCATGAGCACGGAAGTCGGCAGAAGTTCTAAGTTGAAATCGCAATGCGATTTATAGAACTTGAATTAATCGCATTGCGAATTCAACTTAGCGCTGCTGGATTCCTATTGGTTGTATTGCTAGAATATAACGAAGATTGAGAATATAGTGCTATATTCGTTATATTCGTCAATTCTAGCAATACAACCATTAGGAACCCAGCAGCTCTAAGTTGAACTCGCAATGCGATTAATATAACCTGCATTATTCGCATTGCGATTACAACTTAGATCTGAGTTCCTAATGGTTGTATTGCTAGAATTGACAACGAATACAGCACTATATTCTCAATCTTCGTTATATTCTATCAATATAACCATTAGGAACCCAGCTCTAAGTTGTAATCGCAATGCGGATAATATAACCTGTATTAATCACATTGCGATTACAACTTTGTGACACTGCAGCTTCAGAATTAATCTAAGATGGATGCTGTCCTTGCTTTTTGATAGGCGGTGGGAGGGTCTGGGAGGGAGGGTCTGCTGATTGGCTGACTGTGAGGTACAGGGTCAAAGTTTGTTCAATGATGACGTATAGGAGGCGGACCGAACATCGCATATGTTCGCCCGCCGTGGCGAACGCGAACATGCAATATTCGCCGGGAACTGTTTGCCGGAGAATAGTTCGGGACATCTCTAATGTGTACCTATAGACCTGAAAAGTGGTGTACAATACTCTGGGGTCTCCTAGGATTGTATCTGCCCCCCTTCAAGATCTTTTACACCAATACATCTTTAGTAAATTCAAAGTGACAGTGATAAATTTGGCTATGGTTACATGGACAGTAACTGGTGGTAGCAAAAAGCCTGTTTAATAACGCAATGCACCTATGGATATTTTTTATTTATTGGTGACAGATGCTTCCTTCTCCGTCTTCTGATGTGTATAATGGTGGTATCCATTTTGAGCAATTTGTCCCAAATAATTTGCAAAAGTTTCAGCTTCTCTAGAATCAAAATATTTGTGGGAATTCGTAACAAATTAAATTAGTTTAAATCAATTCACTCATCTCTACAGTATGATGGGCAAATATCAGTGCCATATGTTGACCATATACAATAAGACCATACAGTGCTCAAATAATTTCAACATACTGTACAGTGACCAAATAATAGCTCCTAACATAAAATGATCCAATACCACTAGTCAATATAATAAATGAAATAAATGTAAGTACAACTGTTATACAATTAGTATGTGTAGTAGTCAAAAGGCTTGAGTGCAAAACCTTCTGTGATGTCCTCTTCAGAAATACATGGCTCATGCATGGCACTTCACATGCCTAATGCAAGCCATGCTTATGGTAGAAGAAGAGCATACGCTGGTATTTTATTTTAGCTGTTTTAGCCTGGTGGAAATGAATTGGTTAAAATAAATATATTAGAGAAAAGAGCATTCCTATACATACAGACATAGTGCTGTGATGTCACAAGTTCACAACAATACTTAGTGCACTAATCACTAATATGTAGTCAGACCTGTTAAAATGGGAAGTTGCACGTATTGCGAAAAAATATATCTGCATATAAAGCTATTGTAATGTTCTGCTGTGCCAACCATTTTCTCCAGTCTCAGGAAACTTCTAGCATCTTGAAAACTAGATGCCTGTATTGCGCACACATTAAGAATTTTCGCAATGAATACCATATTAGTGAATTCTGTAATATATGACGAATATTCTACCTAATATTTGTGAAATATTGCAAATTCGAATATTGCCCCTGCCGCTCATCACTATCCAGAACACAGATGTGTGCCCACCCTAAGACGGAGGAAAAATGGTAGTGCATCTTATGAAGCAAATACCAATGAGCGCCATTATAGTACTTATTAGGACACAGTAGAACTGGGGAGTGGTGAATGTAGCACTCCTGATGCTGGCTTTACTCACCGCTTCTTAGTATTCTGCTGGTGCCACATTGTGTTGTGTCCTGACTGCATACAACCTCAGGACTTAGTGCACATAAGCACGCACTATGACCTGATGCTGTGCGACTTCAGGTCACAGTGCTGCACTACAGGAAGAGCACCCTGGATCTCCAGAGTATCGGCACCATCTGCAGCAGGAGAGGTTTCTTCTTTCTGATTTGGGGTCTGATCAAGAGTGGGGGTCTGATCTGAGGTCTGATGTGAATCGGGGTCAATTTGGGGTCTGGTGAAGATTGGGGGGTCTTCTCTGAGATATGATAAAGATTGGGGGTCTGATCTGAGGTCATGACTCACCATGCTACTGCCTGCATGCTTCTACCTAGTACTCCAGTCTCAGTCTACTTAGGAATAGTTTGCATACTTCCAAATCCCTCCCCAGCCAATGGTTAGGGGTCTCTGGGTATATAAGGCACCCAGAGGGTGTAGAGAGCTTTAAGGTTCCTTTTAACCTGCAAAGGTGTTGAAGTTTAGTGCTTCTGCAATTCTCCTATGTTTACTCCTGTTGATGCACTACCACTGTACTTCCCCACATAAGTGCTCCTAAACTTCCAGTTTCAGTTCTGTACCATGTTTAGGTTAACCCTGTCCATCTGCCTTGTTCATGTTCCTGTCAAATACCCAGCTTGCCTGCTGTGCTTGTGTCTTCACTACCTCCCAGACTTCGACTTTGTCCTGTGCCTTAATTCATCTACACTACCAGTGTGCAGTCCAGATCCAATAACCTGCCTTTAAGCCTTAGTGGCTGTTCAGACTGCTCCTGCGGTTCTCCTGCCATTTTGGTGCATTTTCTATATCCTGAGCTCCCAATGCTCCCAGTCTCTAACCCCAGTGAATCATCTGCCATCTACATCAGGCCTATCCCAGGAGCTAGTGGTCCAGTTGCTCCCCTGCAGTAAAGATTAGATTCCTGTACAGGGATTAAAGAGTGTATATGAAGGTAGCGCTGTAACAATGCCCTTAGGGTTATCCCTACTGGTGCTAGACACGGTGGGTCCACACTTGCTGATCTGTAGCAATAGGTTCTATTTGTAACCACCTAACATACCCTTGAGACTTCAATAGGGTCTTTTGGAGTTTTTGTGCAGTTTCAGAGGCTGCTCTATTTCTGTCACAAAATCACAAAAAGTTAATTGAGCCCCAAAAAGTTGCAAATTGTGCAAAAAATGTAGCAGATCATGTAAAAAGTTCACTTTTTACTGTGTTTCACAAGATTAGGGATAATTACAAGTACTTCCCATGAATTTTGCTTTTAGACTGGCATATGAAACGTCAGTCTTAATAAATCTGTCCCAATGTGTTCATTTCATAACTTACCGAAAACTTTTAATTTATTTGTTACTCACATATTCTGTAGCCCTTTACAGACATTATAATAACTCACTGTTCCCAACAGAACTCTAAGCCTATTGAGTAGCATGGTGGCCTTGCAATTCTGGGGTCCTGGGTTCCAATCCGACCAATGGCAACATCTGCATGGAGTTTGTATGTTCTTCCAGTGTTTGTGTGGGTTTCTTCTGGGTACTCCGGTTTCCGCCCACACTCCAAAGGCATACTAAAAGGGACCTTAGATTGTGAGCCCCGTTGGGGGATAGTGTGATGATAATGTCTGTAAAGCAAAGCAGAATATGTCAATGCTATTACATGCTCTATAAGTGGGTAAAATAATAATATTTCAATGTACATATTGATTTCTATTAACAAACAAGGTCTTGCCCTGTTGGCTATAGATTTTTGAACCTGCAAATAATACAGGTCTGTGTGTTACTCATGGTGATATACCCCATCTGTATGAGTCCTACTAGATCATTACATTGCAAGACTCAATATGGAATGGTCAGTTAACCAAGACATTCCTTTCCAGCTATGACTTCTTGCCAGCTGCTATGTGATCTATTATTCAGCACAAGGAGATTATGTGATTTACTTTTAGAAATGAAGCAGTTTCTAGGACATGAGATGAATAGGAACAGCAACTCCGATCTTCATGTGTAATCTTCATGTAAATAAATGTATCAAGTCAATAAACAAAACCTTGAAATAAGTTCCTGCTGGTTTATGTGAATACAGCTAAATGCTTTTGTGGCTCAGCATACTGATTCTCGTGAGGAACAAGCATATAATCAACAAAGAAAAGCACAAAGCATTGTGAGGTCATACATACGCTTCTTTTATTCTATTCAACCTCCTGATAATAGATCATATTTACTAAAATAGCATTAAAAAAATAAATGCAAAAACTCAACATATACTGCCGCCTCCTACGCACGCATGAAAAGCTGAATGCTACAATTAATGAAAGGGTTAGTTTAAAGCATTGTTCTCCTTAAAGGGGTATTCCTATTCCAGACATTAATGGCATATCTCTAGGATATGCTATCCATGTCAGATAGGTGCAGGCCCCACCTCTGGGGCTCACACCTATCTCCTAACTGGGCACCAGAATTGAAGAAGAGGACACTGGCTTGGCTATTTTCTGAAATCCCATAACAGTGAATGGAGAGCACACCAGGGGTGCACAGCGACCTCTCTGTTCACCGCTATGGGACTGATGGGATTAGCCAAGTCAGCGCTATTTTTCGAACTCCTATAGCAGTGAAAAGAGAATGGTGCGCATGCACACTTGCTCCCGGTGAACTTTGGGGGTTCTGTTCTGGGGATAGGAGAAGGTCCAAGATGTGACATCAATGTCTAAGAAGGGCCATTCCCTTTGCTGATATCCTTCTTTACTTATTCTGCACCCTTGCATATGCTCTATTCCAGAGCTGACGTCAGTAGTGTACTGGTTTCCTTTTAACATCCATGCTGTATGATCTCACATTTCACTGCAACCCCCTGCTTGTTCAGCACCTTCAAAGAGCTTACTCTATTCTGCAGTGTTGTGACAGATAAGTTAGTAACTGCATTGGCAAATTGATGGCAGGAATCATGGGATAGCATGCTAATGCTTCTGACTCCCAAACAATATCATACAACTCAGTCGGGATACATAAGTAAAGGCGAATAGATACATGAAATATTGGTTTAATCAACTGTATAACTCTACGAGGTGCAGAGGTAACGGTTCATGTGAGTCCAAAGGCCCCTCCACCACATAAAGGTGTCTAATATTATAAAGGAGCTTCAAGTTAAGCTTCTAAGCGTGAAAAAAATAAAATAAAAAGCCAAGCAACTTAAGTTTTGATTTTACTAGCCTCTGTATAATAGTCTGAAAATCTAAGGGCAATAATTTGTATTGGAGACTTTGAAAATGCAATTTAGTTAAAGGTTTGTTAAGGTTTTATATATTTGGTATAAAAATCAGTTTTAGTTAAAGGGAACCTGTCACCTCTCCAGACAAGTGTGTTTTAGTAACTACTTGCATTTCCCATATAATAACAATTCTCTGCACAGGCTGACCCTGGCAGCACTGATTGGATAGTAGCAGGCTGTCCGGCAGGGACAACTCCCCAACTGGTAACAGCCAGATGGATTTTTATTGCAGACTTCTGGCAATTTACTCTTAAACTTCTAGAAATAATTTTAAAGGAATGAGACAGCATAGAGTCTAAAGAAACTACATGGACAACATAGACCAACATAGACATGAGATGCTCATTAACTTTATAGACATGATGTGTGATTTATGTAGAGGTCATTGTGCAGTAAGGGGGATCATATTAGCTGTGGCCCTTACCTATTGAGAATGGTGGTAGTTATACAGAGGTGTTATCTCTCATTGTAATCCTTCCTGTGATCATAAAGCAATGACTGGAAGCAGATCCTTATTAGACACCATGGTATGCCGCCTACAAACAATGATTTTTTAACCTGTCAATGGATTTGGATTGCAAACGCTAGTTTATTGGGCAATCAGCGGCAGTATTACAATGCCAGATGATCACTAATGAGCATTACCAAGACAGGTGTAACACACCCTTTATTGTTTGTATGTTTTATTGTTGAAAATATTCAATAAAACTTATCAGATTTTTGAAAAAATATATTTAACATAAAAACATGCTTTAAACAATAGGTCATTTTATCATGACTAATTTACTTTAAAGAGCATTTCTCTCAAATAAAGAAAATTAAGTGATATCCTGAATTTATCTTCTGCTGTGTTATTGATATTGAGACAAATTTTCTGAAAATGACCAACAACAAAAAATGGACTCCATTACAAGGGGTTGGACTCTAGCTGTACCAGATTTCTTAATGATGAACCTGGCTAGCCATGGAGAAATATGCAAATTTCACTAGATAACAAAAGGGTTAGATATTGTGGCATGGTATGAAGTCAACAGCTTTGACAGAAAAATCATTTTGCCTCAGGGGACATCTATGCTATATTACTGTATGTGTGGTTATTCAATGATTGTGATGGAAATTGTGTTTTTTTTTCTACATGTCAAGTTTCTCTATAAAACTTGTAACGTGAATAATTTGAGTTCTTAACACTGTTGAGGGTCGCTATCATACTGAAAGACCTTGCTGTCTTGGACCCACTGCACCAATTAATTGGTTTGGTTTTGGGCTAGTCCTGGCGATCCAATGGTGTTCATCCTTTAATAGATATACAGGGTTCAGACCTTTGCTTCAAAGGACACACCAGGCCGCTTTCTCTTGGAATAGTCCTTGTGTAGTTGGCAACTGACCCACAAAAGTCAGAGACACCAGTGCGAAGAGCCAAGTTGTTGGAACTATAAACCAAATGCTTTATATAAAAGAAAGGATCAAAGGAAGAATTTCAAAGCGAATTGATCCTAGAGGTGGACATATAAAACACCTCAAAAATAGTTTGTTGTTAATTTAAAATATATAGTGCAATCAGTAAAACATGGTACAAGCGTCTATGCAAAAATATAAATGATTTATTATACAATAACTTAAAATACAATCAAAGCTTGATCAATATAAAACTCAATAATATGCAATATTACACAGTAATATGCAGTGCCTAAATTCGCCACTAGATGGCTCTAACACAAATACCAGCATTCTATATTACCTCTCAAACATAAAATGTAATACATTTGTCTCGACCACAGTTATAAGATATGCTATCAGTTGACTATACACAGTAACTTAATAGTGATAAAGATAGATATGAACCCTTGCTCTGCTCAAACTATGACCAATCTTGGATATCAGGTAGTATTGCTACACAACTTATAAATTATCAGGCCTGATATTGACTATGGAATGTGAATATTCCAATCAGAGAGTTTCTCCGATATCAAAATTAGATCTTTTATTAAGTAATAAGCATCTTTAATGAATAGTAATAATATTGATGTACCAGATTTAACATTATACATCTGCACTAAAGCAGGGAGTTACTAAATATCAGGCTAATTAATTCAATCAGTAATCAATACTACACATAATAAAGTTATACGTTACCTAAGAATGCAGATGATATGCAGAGTCTATGGGAAGTCAGCTCTAAAGTCCGTTCTAATCATTGGGATTTTTCTCCAGGGTTGTTTCTCCTTTCTTTTATTTTCTCTCTTTCCTGTGTGTGGTTTAATTTCCCAAAACTTATCAGTTCGACACACCTTCCTAGCTTGGAGTTTTCCAATCATTGTCGGTTAGGCGTGTACATATGATAATGACTATGATGTCACTGTATTACCCAGAATGCATTTCTGCTGTTGGTGTAATGTTACTTATTTATACCTAGGTGGCACTATTGCATAATCTATTAGCATCATTACTAGTAAGGGTTAAATATCCAGGTCTGACTTCTTACATCTTACAGTCCATACACATAACATATGCAATTCTAAATCCGAGCTATGGGGATTAACTTTGACATATATACCAATTAAAGCATAGACATTAAGGTACCAGTTATACATTTCACAAACTATCAAATTTATGGTATTGATAAGAATATAATAGACCTTGTATTCTCACAGACATGTGTGTCTCCCCTGTCACTTCAACGGGTGATTGATTGTTAGTTAAAATAACACCGCCTTCGCTGAATGGAGACTCATTAACAAATTCTATACTTCAAATTTTCCTCATCATATTTTAGGAGTACATGTGTTCCTAGTGAGAAATATATAAGATAATAGATGTATTGACATCCTTCATAATATTCAACAATATAAAACAATACATATGTCCTATTGATTATCTTATATAAAAAAAAAACAAAAAAAACTAAGGTTCATTATATGTGTATACAGACACCACAGATTTTCAGCTTCACCAATAGACATCAACTGTAGGGGTAATAAGTACCAGATACATCTAGAGAATATCCTTATCTCAGTCATAAATCTATAAGGAGACAAGAATGACTCTTCTCAGACTGGCACATCTATAGAGAAGAAACCTTATGACCAGTGTCCTTTTCATGAATCTCTCTCAGACCGACTTTAAAAATACATACAAAAATGGTGGTATATCACAATATGGCCTCTTATATTTAATCAAATCCACTATAATTATAATATTTAGATATAAATGTTTCATACCTATGAAAAAGGCACAACAAAGTGGTCATGCAATACTTGTAGTTTGTAAACTCGCAGAGGTCAGGACAGGCAGAGTTTGTGCAATTACATAAAACTAATCTGAGATCAGGGCAGGCAGCAAAAATTCTGTATGGTAGACAAGCACAGGTCGAGGCAGGCAGCAGAGTGTCAGAGTTGGATCACAAGCAGAAGTTTTGTACATGGGCAGACAATCAGAAAAGCATGCCTTCACTGGTAAACTAGGAATGCAAGGATTGAGAGGGGCGACCAACATTTATGGCAGAAGCTGATTAACAATCAGAAACAGCTATGCAACTGCACACAGAGCAAGGAGAGGATGGGAATGGTAATAAAGACAAAAGGGGAGGAGTAGTAGTACACTAAATAATGTTCCAAAAAGTAGAGGGCAGCGACTGACACAGGCCACCAATGGTGGTTTAATGTTTTAACTAAATAAACTGGACAATATAGAGTGGCGTATTCCTCTTTCGAACAGTCACCCAGCACCAGGGGCAAATACCATGTAGAGATCATTGAAACTATTCTACAAGAGTTTAATTTGCTACCAAAAATGTCTAATTTTGGTGAATCCAAAACTTATCCGATTTGTCCTGTACAAATTTCTTAAAATAGCAGCCATATCAAAAGACAGAGAAGGCCACCAAAAAAGGATCATTTTTGGAATTGTTGGAATTTTTAAGGCAATTAGGATAGAATGTATTTGGACTGAATTAAATTTGATGGCAGAATTGATAGAATCAGACCTGAAACCATTTTTTGGGAAATTTGCTAAATTCAATTGCTACATCCCTGACATGAGAAAAGAAGACAATCGGGGTTAAAATTCACTGGTGAATTCTTGACTTAGGAATTGCTCATGTAGAAAAAGATAAATAAACCTAAAACAACAGAAAGGTTGAGGATTTTGAAGGACATGAATGGCAGGTTAGTCTCCAGTTTCCTAGTTACTGTCAGAGCAGGGAGATGGTAATTTATTCTAGTGTAGAGCATCTCGAGAAAGATGTTTCAAGTGTTCAGTGGCATGATGGCAGCTTGACAACCACCTCTGCCTTATAACCCTTATTTTCAAAATGCTACATTAATGTAAGATTACAGTTTCATTTTTCATCAAAAGAAGTCTTTGTAGTGGGTTCAGGCATTAACTACTTTTATTTTTCTTGTTTAAATCCAGAGGGATTCTTAAAACATTTAAATCTTTGGTTTGAAGGAACGATTAATGAGAACTAAGAATTACAGAAAAGGGAAATAAAAAAAAAATCCTGTCTTTTTTATGATGAATAATGAAGGAGAGAAAAGATAGTGTGTGGTATATCTGTCAGACTGAGGAGGGGGAATAGGGCTTTGCTATGATGGTATTAGGGGAGACCTTTTGGTGTTTTATCTAAAGATGGTATCTTAGGTGATATTATTGTAGTTTTAAGCTTCATTATATTAATATTATGGGGTTTTTTTGTAAATAGAGTCTATCAGCACACAAATTGTGCACAATGCTTGGTAGGACTGTCTCTCCATAATATAGGCATACCTTTAGCTGCCAATCTGATTCTGTTATCTTCAGAAAGCTCAACTGTCTGTTTAACTATCTGTCCCTGCCCTCTGCCTCTCTGTAGTGCAGACCCTCTTCAGGGTCTCCAACTTTTCCCAGTGGGTACAGTTGCCTGTGCTGCTCTGTACTTCTATGCAGGCTATGGCCTTCTTGCCGACTTAGCCTCTCTTCCTTCACCTGTAGGACATATACGTGCATTCTCCCTACTCTTTAAGAACCAGCACAGGCATACCCTAGTTCACACCAACCAATGGCTTAAGGTAAAAGTACAGTACTTTCCCCAATACAGCACAGAAGGTGTGCGTTATTTGTTTGTCTGCCCATGTGCCGACTTCTGCCTGTTTATTGGACCCTGACCCTCCTCTGCCTGACTGTGCTTGTATTGACTTTTTGCTTCTTTCCCTGACCTCAGACTGTTTACCATTAAGCACATACTCTACCTGCCCTGACCTCGGCCTTTTCCTGACTACAATTTTGGCTGAACTCTTGGTACCCTGAACCAATGTCTCTGACTCTCATGGCTTAGATGTTAACACACTATTACAGGTAAGGCTACTTTCACACCAATAATCTTGCTGGATCCATCATGGATCTGCAAAAAAAACTTCTGTCATGATAATACAGCTGACTTCATCCATTATGAACAGCTCTGGTTGTATTATCTTTAACATAGCAATGACAGGTCTGTCTCTAAATCCATTATAATTGGGGACTGAACAGTTTTCTTTTGTGTCAGAGAAAACGGATCCGTCTCTATCGACTTACATTGATCCTTCTTGCTCCACATCTCGGGATGAACTCAAGAGCGCTGCTTGCTGCACTTTTGTGTGGCATGACATGGAACAGAATGCAATACGTTCCCTTTAATTCAGTTTTGTCTCCATTGACAACAAAAGGGGACAAAACTGATGTGTTTTTCTCCGCTATTGAGACCCTATGACAGATCTCAATAGTGGAAAGGGAAAATGTTGGTGTGAAAGTAGCCTAACAGGTTGGTGGTTCCCATGCAGCAGGTTCCATATCTCTGTATAGGGGTTGAAGGGTGAATACCAGGGGACTAGCTAAGTCAAATTTGTTGTTTGTCACAGTGGTTCCACACCCACTGCCATAACAATTGGTTATCTTTGATCAGGTTTAAAACAGTATAGCATTCCTAATGTAATAGTTTGAGATTTTGTTGCTATTTCAATGAGAACCCCGCACAGGTTTTTAGCAAATACCAGCTATGTATTTCAATAATAAAATTACAGTTCAAATCTAAATGTAAAATCTCAGTGAATTAAGTAACTGTGAATTACACTGTGGCTTGTTCATAGTCTTAGCAGGCCAATCTCCACAGGACACCACTATAATAAAGTAGAGTTTGACAACAGACAAAAACCAAATGACCGATTTTCTCTGCCCTGTCTAATTAAAATGTGACTTAAATCTATCACTCTCAGTAGGCATTTGTACTAGCTCAGTGATATAGTATTGACGCCATACTCATCTACAAAGAGTCAGCCACGTCACTCTTCAGCCATACAAGAGCAGCCAGCCAAAATGGATAAATTACTACAGGCAATCCTACTTTTTCATTAAGATTGAAATTGCAGTAAGTCAAAGAGTAAACTTTGTACTAATCTATGTAGCTATAGTCACACATTATGGCTCCCTGCTTTCTCCTTTGTTCAAGAATTTACGAAAAAATATTCTGTATTTCATTATAAAGCTACTGAATTTATTATCTCTAAAAAGAAAATAGGGAAATATTTTAATCCAGGAATGATTTTTTTTTTTGCTATACAGTTAGAAAATTTTACTTATAGGGCTTCAGAAACATGCTAAGTAAACTGGCTGACATTAGACATATGAAGCTACCTGCGTTAGTCTTGTTTTCTAGATGCCTCCATTTTAGAAAAAAAAAAATACTTTTATTATATGCAAATGAAACTCTAGGACCAATCAGGGTGCTGCCTTAGGACCTAGAGGTTCCATTTTCTATCCCTCTGTCAGGTCCTGTTCTTCTTCAGTGTTCACATCATCCTGCCTTGCCTTGACTTCGGCGAAAATCTCACTCCTGCACTGAGCCATTCAGTGTACGGCACAGATGTAGTAAAGGAATTTACTGCCTCATCTCTCTGTTGTGAGGGATTAGCTCTATCTCCGTGGTCTCAGTCACAATATTCTCGCTGACAACCGTGTTGAATGTCCAAACAGTGCTTTTATTTTGATACCAGCACCAGCAAACACGATATAAAATGAAAACCTTCCCGTCTGGGCTCTACCTAAACATATAACATGATCCCTGACTCACCTATGCAGAGCGCTGTTCACACATGGACATGGATCCCACTTCCAATCCTATCTGCCAATTCAACTAAAATCTGGCCCAGACTACACCAACAAGAACCTTGTCTCAGCAACCTACATGCTGTTGAGACTATTACCTCCCGTATTTTAGCTATCCCACCCAGCTGAGGTATCTGAGTGGGATATACACCTCTTCCCGCACTGTCCACCTTATCACACTTATCACACCGTGTAATCAGGGATGTGCTTAATTGTGGATCTTACAAAATTTTATAATTGACAATAGACCATCCAATTTTTTTTCCAAATCCGTTAATTTTAGTAGATTCTATGTAATGTGTACGAGGGCCTCCCAATTACCCAAATATTGCAGATATCCGGGGGAGGAAACATGTTGGACTTCAATATGTGCAATCACCAGTGGCAGGAGGTATCTCTTTCCACAGTTAAACATACATGCATGCTTAGCTGAGCCAAGTTTCCACGTGTATGATGATGTAAGGTGAAATGCCTGTAATGTAAGGAACTCTTGGTTTTGACTATCTTTCCTCTGATAACACATCATTGGTGCTAATTTTCATTGGTTTGATTGCTCAGGCCAAAGGAAATTGAATGTGTGAGGAAGGATTGCTACCACAGTCGTTCCTCTCTCGATCTGTTTTATTATCGGCAGCACACCCCTGATCACACAAGGAGATGTGCTGCCTATATTTAGAGATTTTTCATTTGGATGAAAAAAGCCTATCAGCCAGTTGCCTTTTCATTGGCTGATCAGCTGATTTGATTATACAGGCCAATTGTCAGATACGAGAGTTCTTATGGATGCTTGTTCCAATAATTGCTAAAAATGTTGATTGTCTAATAGGGTTCTTTCTAAGTCTATTTTTTTAATAATTATGGGTGTCACTGGAAGGACTGGAAGTTTAAGGGTATAAGCATAAGTAGTAGCTTTGTATTATGCTCCCACACCAGCGATCCAGGCTCCACTTCTCTGACAACCCCTTGACCAACAGCTGTCACGTGCCATTCGTTAATCACTTGATTGCAGAAGCCACCGGCCTCAGTAGTCACATGCTGCTCATGAACACCTGACTACTGAGGCTTGTGATTGGCTGCAGTGGTCATGTGAATGGTATGTGACTTCATGTTGCAATCCCAGTGGGGACCGGAGAAATATGGACAGAAGTGGCAGTGTGAGGGTTGCAAGTCAGGGTTTTTTCTTTATGTCATACAACCCTTTGTTCTCTCTTGGAAAATCCTTTTAAATCTACTTTCACACTTGCTTTTTTGATGGGCCCGGCAGGGTTCAGCAAAAATGCTTCCATTACTGATAATACAACCATCTGCATCCGTTATGAACGGATCAGTTTGTATTATCTTTAACATACCCAAGACGGATCCGTCATGAACTCCATTGAAAGTCAATGGGGGACGGATTCTTTTTCTATTGTAGCATCCCATGCTGCGGTTTGCGCTCCAGTATGAGAATGGAATAGAATGCATTTTGAAGCATTCTTTTCTGTTCAGTTATGTTTTGTCCCCATTGACAATGGGGACAAAACTGAAGCGTTTTCAATAACAGGAAAATAGATCTCAATAACAGGAAAATAGAAACGCTAGTGTGAAAGTAGCCTAAGCTGCTGCATAATGAGAACAAGCTACCATAAAATACTTTCCATCAGATTATGGATTAAGGGTTTTAATGGATGAGTCCAAACTTTTTGGTAGATAGATATTAATCATTGTGAATGCTTCTTAATGATCAGTTCCTCTTTAACATTTTACACCTCTCTCTACAGCCAAATTTTGTGGTGATCCTGGGATACCTGCCAATGGAAAACGTGAAGGCAAAAGCTTTATCTTCCAGTCCGAAGTATCTTTTGTTTGCAATCCATCCTATATTCTGGTTGGTTCTGGCACTAGGATATGCCAAGCAGATGGAACCTGGAGCAGCTCACCTCCACGCTGTATAGGTAAATCTAATCTGCTATGCACGCTTATCCTAACCTTATATTTTAAGAAAGATCATAAGACCTGCAAAAGCTTCATAGATCTCATGTGTCAATGGTAGTCGATATTTTTTATGGAAACATCAATACTTTTTGGGTTGTGCATAGTGTTGCAGCTAACTTTGATTCAAGAGATTGGGGCTGACCCGAAATACCGGATACAACCTCTAGACAAGGCTAGTGATGTTTATGGTAATATTTTTTTTTTCTGGTTTTCTAAATGATAACAATATTTATAACTTCTTGCAACCTAATAGAATTTAAATGAAATAATGCATTGTTAGCACAGAAAGAACTAATTTAGCTGCTAATGTGAGGCTATTTATTAAGAGTTCCGAATTCCCATCACATTTTTAATAAGGAAAGCAGCTTTATATTTATACTTTAATTTGCCTGTTCTTTATTAAACCACTATACGTTTCTGATGAGAGTTATCAAACAACTCACTGTGATAGGAAAATTAAGTTATTTTGTGCAAGTATCACATTAAACACAAAATGTGAAATTGTCTTATCTAAATAGCTTCATTTCTTAAAGAGGACAAGTAATAGCTCCTGAGATGTCTATTTTTAGTAATTACCTGCCTACTCCTAATGCATTTTTAGCAGTCTGTAGTGAAGGTCCAGATACGTTTTACCAATTGGGGATGTGTCATTGCATAGTCTGACCCTGGCAGCACTGATTGGATAGGAAGGGGAAAATAAAAATGATATAGCTCTTGGAATGTGATCATGATATAGATAGATAGATAGATAGGATCCAAAATTAAAAATAATAGATCCAGGACTGATCCATTTAAAATCTCCAAACTTTAAGTAACCTTTTTAAAGCATGAAGAGAAAATGCTAAGATTAGATGCCAAAATGGTTTAATGTTTCAAATCTAAGTGGTTCTGTCTCATGGCATACGTTAGGCCAGGATCACTAGAAATCTGCACTGCCCAATGTTTGGCCAGTTCAATCACCTATCCATCTGTGCTCGTTTGCACTGGCCTGATTACATAGGCTGATGAAACCTGAATATGGGAAGTGCAATTGCTAAACCTTACTTTATTAAAATATAAACTTTAATATATGTATCTAAAAAGCCAAAGAATACCCCTAGATACCCCTAGATACAATACGTCTAATATTCAGACATATAGATATTAACCATAAGATTATCTCTGACAGACATTTTAACTGTGGTGGGACAAAGTGTGCTGTTCTTCTTACTCACAATTTGAAGTCTCAAGCATCATAGACAAGAGGATCAGTGGTGTAGGTTTTACTGGACAAGATAACCTCACTGTCCCTATTAGATCCCTCGCCTATCACTGCCTTTAGGCAGAGCATCCGCCCGAAAGGGGCAAACCCACCTCTTGGTGGCTAAGCTCTTTCTGATATCTATTGATGCCCTATCTGAAACTTGAGGTATATGTCCCAGAGAAAGAAAATTGTAAAAAAACATGTTGCAAATAATCCTGTTTTTTACTACTATTTTTTCTCTGGGACATATACCTCAAGTTTTAGATAGGTCATCAATAGATATCAGAAAGAGCTTAGCCACCGAGAGGTTGGGTCGCCCCTTTCAGGGCGGATGCTCTGCCTGTAGGCAGGGATAGTTGAGGGATCTAATAGGGACAGTGAGGTTATCTTGTCCAGTAAAACCTACACCACTGATCCTCTTCTCTAGGATGCTTGAGACTTCAAATTGTGAGTAAGAAGAACAACACACCTTGTCCCACCACAGTTAAAATGTCTGTCAGAGATAATCTTATGGTTAATATCTCTATGTCTGAATATTAGATGTATTGTATCTAGGGGTATTCTTTAGCTTTTTAATTAGATCAATGTATTAAAGGTTATATTTTAATAAGGGGAGGTTTTGTATGTTAAGTTATATTATAATACCCTTCGCTACATTTGCTTATTTAAGTGTAGTTTTGTAGAAGTGCAATTGCTACCACAATCATTTCTCCCTTATTCATTTCTAATGAATATTAGCAGTACATCCCAGATTACATAAGGGGATATGCTAATTGGCTGCTCGATTATAGGGGCCAATCAGGAGCGATAAGGGGCAAAAATCAGCTTTCCTATGAACACTTGTACCAAATAATTGGACCACAAATGCTGTCTAATAGGGTCATTACATACAGTATACTTTGGGAAACAATCACTTAGGTTGTGCCGGATCTTTTTTCTCTTTAATTTGGATTTTTTTACACCTCAAAAGCCAATGAGGCATTTGTGCATGCCAAGGGATTTCAGGGCATGGATAATATTTTGTAGAGGAGCAGGTTAACATAACTATATTTTTATGCATTCATTGATTAATTGAAGCTCAGTTTTGTCATTAAAATCAATCTAAAATTTTGTGTATTAAAAAATTATGGTGAGATTTACATTTTCATTCCTTTTTTATTTAAAAATTACATTTTTGAATATTGAAAATTGTATGATGACAACATTGCAGGCTTCAATCCTACAATTCTTCTAAAATGTATTATTTTATAATGTGTGTTGCTTTAAAAAAATGGTTCCACTAATATTCTAATTTCTTCATCTTTTCAGAACCTACCTTGACATCTTGTTTAAACCCAGGGACGCCACGTCATGGTTTCCAAAATAATACTTATGGTTTTCAGGTAAAATGTTGAATATCTTATTTAGATGACAAGTGTATCATTTAGTTACATATTTATTCTTGTAATAGACATTAAGCCCGTTACAGTAACGGGCGCTAGAACAGTAGCGCATAAATATTAGTAGGAACAATGTATATAAAATGGCACTGGCACTGACTGGTGGCTGTGGCTGGTGGCTGAGGCCGTTGACTGTGGCTGAGACTGACAGTGCAGCACACACAGCCCCCTCCCCCCAAGTTATGTGGCCATTTATTTCTGAACAGCTCTAAACGCCGGGCGCTCTCCCCCCTGTACACGCCTGTTGCATAGGTATGGGCAGCGCAGGTGGTGTCCGTGCATATGTGCCGATTGTCCGCCGCGTCGTGCATGTGCATTTTACATCTGCACACACGTACGGACACAACGCAGGCACAGAGGCTTTTATTATTATAGATTGTATGGGTTCTATTGGATTCTCAAACCCTGCCATCAGCTGTTATGGTCAGGGAATGCCACATCTCTTGCAAAAGAATTACAGCATTACATGGTGACCAGTCAAATTAATAGTTGACTGTGTAAGTACTGGACAGGTTAGGAGTACCAACTGGGAGAAGCTCTTTACAGAATTCTGGGTCATGAAGGGTATCCTACTACATGGTTGAGTCAGATTATTATGACCATTTCCTAAATGTTGACGTTGGCAGCGAGTAGCTCATGAAGAAAGTCATTTGTCATAAGCTGGCTCAGTGGGTATATAAGGTGTGCTATAGACTGTCTACATACATATCCCTCGTTGCGGTCATGGGTAAAAGGGCTGATTTATTAGAGTTGCAAAAAGAGATGATTATTGGCAATATTAACAATCCAGTTTGCAATACATATTAATTTTGTGGTTTTATCTTATTGTCAGGTTGGAAGAGTTGTTCAATTCTCATGCAAAAAAGGATATATCTTGCATGGATCCACCACTCGTACTTGTCTTCCAGACCTGACCTGGAGTGGCATGCCAACAGAGTGTATCCGTAAGTTTTGGAGAATGGTTGACATTGATATAATTATTTTTTAAATTCTAAATTTAAATTCACATCACTAATGTGAATTAGCATTTTCTTATACTCAACCCTCTACAAGAGTAACTAAGTGTATAGAGTGTGCTCACCGCAGCAGCCCGCTCCTTACAAATGCAGATAAATAATGCCATACATATATGTCATTATGCGTTAAGGGGATTAAGGGATTTAAACGAGGATAGGCAAATGCAGCAATGTGCAATACAGAGCTCCTGCCTGTCCTCACTGCGCTAAAGCCTGATATAGAGGTTTTAACCCTGGGTGGTTTAAAGATGGTGCCCGCTCCTGCCCACTGCAGGCGCCATAGCTGCCTGCTTCTTTTAGCCTGCGGCTCGTGTCCACAACCGTCAGTAATGCTGATCTCGGACATCTGAGCGTGCTGAAACCGAAAGTGCGCACTTTTGGCTGTGCTCCGGCTCCCCCATGTAGAGATCTGAGGAGTCGGAGCATGTATGCAGCAGCCCCTGTCTTTATGAATGACAGGAGGCTGCCGCAAAGTATTTCCTATGGAGCTCTTGCTTGTAATAGGGCTCCATAGGAAAGAAGTAAAATCATCATAGATTCCAATGCAAGTGCATTGGAGTTTATGATAATAGCAATCTAATGATTGCATGTTATAGTTCCCTATTGGAACTATTAAAAAAGTGTAAAAATAAATAAAAAAACATTAAAATTCAAATCACCCCCCTTTTCCCAAAATAAAAATAAAATAACTAAAAAAATAAAAATATCATGGGTGTCGCGATGTGGGATATAAAAATATATTTCCCATACGGCAAACAGCAAAAACGGAAAAAAGTTTCCAAATGGGCAATTCGCCGTTTTTTGTCGCTTCATTTACAAAAAAAAAAAAGTGACCAAAAAGTCATACACACCCCATAATAGTATCAATGAAAATTTCAGATCACCACGCAAAAATAAGCCCCCAAATAGCTCCATAGACATTATTAAAAAAATAGGGGTCAAAATATGGCGACAAAAAAATAAAACAGATTTTTTCCCACTTAATTTTTTTTTATCACTATTAAAACGCAAGAAAAACTGTATATACACTCACCTAAAGAATTATTAGGAACACCTGTTCTATTTCTCATTAATGCGATTATCTAGTCAACAAATCACATGGCAGTTGCTTCAATGCATGTAGGGTTGTGGTCCTGGTCAAGACAATCTCCTGAACTCCAAACTGAATGTCAGAATGGGAAAGAAAGGTGGGCTACAACAGCAGAAGACCACACCGGGTACCACTCATCTCCACTACAAATAGGAAAAAGAGGCTACAATTTGCACGAGCTCACCAAAATTGGACTGTTGAACTCTGGAAAAATGTTGCCTGGTCTGATGAGTCTCGATTTCTGTTGAGATTCAAATGGTAGAGTCCGAATTTGGTGTAAACAGAATGAGAACATGTATCCATCATGCCTTGTTACCACTGTGCAGGCTGGTGGTGGTGGTGTAATGGTGTGGGGGATGTTTTCTGGGCACACTTTAGGCCCCTAAGTGCCAATTGGCCATCGTTTAAATGCCATGGGCTACCTGAGCATTGTTTCTGACCATCTCCATCCCTTCATGACCACCATGTACCCATCCTCTGATGGCTACTTCCAGCAGGATAATGCACCATGTCACAAAGCTTGAATCAATTCAAATTGGTTTCTTGAACATGACAATGAGTTCACTGTACTAAAATGGCCCCCACAGTCACCAGATCTCAACCCAATAGAGTAGCTTTGGGATGTGGTGGAACGGGAGCTTCGTGCCCTGGATGTGCATCCCTCAAATCTCCATCAACTGAAAGATGCTATCCTATCAATATGGGCCAACATTTCTAAAGAATGCTATCGGCACCTTGTTGAATCAATGCCACTTAGAATTAAGGCAGTTCTGAAGGTAAAAGGGGGTCCAACACCGTATTAGTATGGTGTTCCTAATAATTCTTTAGGTTAGTGTATATATATATATATATATATATATATATATATGGTATCTCCGGATTTGTACTGACCTGTAGAATAAAAGTAACTGGTCAGTTTTATCGCACATCGAACGTCGCAAATAAAAAACCCTTAAAGCTGTAATGTAGTACTACATCATATGCCATATTAAATGGTGGCGTTGGAAAGTAAAACTTGTCCTGAAAAAACAAGCCCTCATATGGCTATGTGAACAGACAAATAAAAAAGTTATGGCTCAGGGAAGGCCGGGAGTGCAAAACTAAAACAGCATTTACTGCGACATAGCACATACTGTATAACACAGAATCTGTTCTCCGCATATAGGGCTAAGTTGTACATATTCTGTATGCTCTGCAATGAAAAGCACTGCAGAAAGACCTAAACCTCAGGGGCCTCTTTTGCTTGTAAAACTATAAAATCAATAAAGAAAGTATATTAAGAAAAATTATTAGGACATTTCTGGCCGTTAAAAAATGGCCATTTTTGTATAATCATTTTTTAACCATATTTTCTTAAGCAACATATCCATAATATTTGATCTCTGCTCTTGACCCCAATATGTCACTCCTCCCATCTCACCAAGCTGAGACTTGAGGTGATATCTAAATGGGTCTTCCCACAATCAAAGTGTATCCCCTATCCATAATATGAGTATCTGATTGATGGGAATGGTGTCCCCCCTCATGAAAAAGTGGGCACCCCTGTTTGAATGGCTTGCAGATCGAGTAGGAACACTGCCCATCCATTCAGAGTCTCTGGTACTGACGGAGGTAGCCTTGTGCAGAGCTTTGCCTATCTTTTGTTCTTATTAAGCAGGTTCCTACTATGTCATTTTGGAGATGTATTCCACATTGCATCTAAATGATCCAAGTTCTTCCATCAACTATAAAGCATTGTCGCAATTTCCTAGATAAATAATAGTAATGAGTTTTAGCTCTGTCGCTTACCACTTGTTTATTCTACAGCCCACAGCTGCAAGCAGCCAGAATCTCCATCACATTCAAATGTTGTTGGAATAGATCTTCCGTCACTTGGTTATACATTAATTTACACTTGCCAGCCGGGATATCTTCTCTCGGGAGGGACTGAGCACAGAATTTGCCAGCCAGATAACACATGGAGCGGAAAAGTTCCAGTTTGCACAGGTAATGTAATATTACTTGTCTTGAAACATTTGAATTATTTGTACTTGGCAGAAAAATCTAATGTGAGATTTTTGTTTTTTTAATGCATTCATTCATCACAATGAGCTCCATGTAAAATGAAGAAAATGGAAATCCGACTTTAACATTTTTATTTAAAAATGTCTAGTATTATGAGCCAGATATTACCCCCTTAAGGACGCAACATATATTGGACATCATGGGAGAGCAGGGGTGTACGCAGATCTCATAGGGCCCCATAGCAAAACTTAGTATGGGCTCCCTGCATCTATTTTCCTGGTGTATGTGCATCAGTCACTCTTAGACAATGCCGAACATGTGTAATGCGCCAGATTTCTGACCCAAATATTTTTTTTTTAAATCAAGTGGAAGAAATTTTACATACTAATATAGTATATTTAATTAAATACAAATTGTAATAAAAAAACATTGCTTTTGGCCTCACTCACTTTATCCGACTATATCACATAAAGTGGAACAGATGCTTCAAATATATGGAGCTCATATTCTGAGCACCAAACTTCTCAATGCATTTACACCAGAAAGCTGGAAAAAAATACACTGATACAGGGCTTTTTTTCTCAAAGAAAAGGTGGTGGAACTCCCCCCCTCCCCTGGCCACGCCCCTACCCACCCCTAGGACCGCCCCCTAAAACTGCCCCTTTAGAGAACAGGGATGCAAGTAAAATTTTGGGGGGGGGGGGGGGCTATAAAAGTCCAGCCCAGCAAAGAAACCCCCCAGATGGGGATGGCACTGTTAATGGGGAATCTGGGGATGGCACTGTTAATGGGGGATCTGGGGATGGCATCCACAGATCCCCCATCCCATAACAGTGCCATCCACAGACCCCCCCACCCCATAAAAGTGCCATCCACAGACCCCCCACCCCATAACAGTGCCATCCACAGACCCCCCCACCCCATAACAGTGCCATCCACAGACCCCCCCACCCCATAACAGTGCCATCCACAGACCCCCCACCCCATAACGGTGCCATCCACAGACCCCCCCCTTAACAGTGCCATCCACAGACCCCCCCCACCCCATAACAGTGCCATCCACAGACCCCCCCCATAACAGTGCAATCCACAGACCCCCCCATAACAGTGCCATCCACAGACCCCCCCATTACGGCTCCAGTACAGACTAGTTATAAAATGTGTACAATTAATAAGGATTCTATTCATGAGGCCCCCTCTGTAGTAGAACATTCAATATAGCCATCCTACTCACAGGGCTGTTATCTTAATGCAGGGCGGCCGGGCAGACGAGCGGCAGCGTCACTGACTGACGTCACGTGCCTGCGCCGCCTACTTCATTAATAAAGTAGGCGGCGCAGGCACGTGACGTCAGTCAGTGACGCTGCCGCTCGTCTGCCCGGCCGCCCTGCATTAAGATAACAGCCCTGTGAGTAGGATGGCTATATTGAATGTTCTACTACAGAGGGGGCCTCATGAATAGAATCCTTATTAATTGTACACATTTTATAACTAGTCTGGAGCTGGGGGCCGGAGCACAGTGAACGCACCGGCCCCCAGCTCCTCCTCCCAGTCCCTCCCCGCTGATACATCGCAGCCTGCGATGCTGGAGCATAGCAGGCTGCGATGTCAAAAGGTGGCGGAACGCCGTTCCGGTGCGTTCCGCCAGAAAAAAAGCCCTGGATACATCTCTTCTATTGTAGCCACCACTAGGGGAAGCTACAATGGAAGCTACAATATTATTTTTGCATTTAACTTTCCCTAGTGGTGGCTGCATGAAAATGCAGTGTTTTTAAGCAGGGAACAGTTCAGTACCCTCTCCCCAATATAGCCATCGTGTGGTCTACCGTTTTTGCAGATTGGCCACTGGGACTAAGTATTTTCTTTCACCTCTTTGCATTTCAAAAGTTATGCAAGCCTTAATGTTTTCCCATCGAAATATCCATATTAGGACTTGTTTTATTTGGGAGAAAGTTTTTTTGTCTGTTTTTAATGTCACCTTTTTGGGATACATATAATGTATCATTTAGTTAGTTAGGTAGTTAGTTTTGATGTTCAGCATGAAAAAAAACAATTCTGCAATTTTTTTCTGGGTGTTCACCAGGTGGTATAAATCACATATTCATTTTATTCTACATTTTATTCTACGAGTCAGTACAGTGTATTACATTTGTATAGTTTTTATGATATTCTACTTGCATAATAAAAGTATTTGATTTTGATGCTGTTTTGCTGCATTTAAAGACCCATAACTTTTCTATTTTCCCATTGACAGAGATGTGTGAGCTTCATTTTTGCAAATGGGTCAAATGGGTAAATTTTCAATTCTTTTGGTGCTATTTCTGGGTACATACAACTTTTTTATTCATGTTTTATGAGAGATCATTTGAACAAAAACCACAAATTGTGGCATTATTTTTTATATCTTTTTTTCAATGTTCATCTTATGAGAATATTGATTTAATTTTCTTGCATGGCCTTTACAAATTTGGCCATTTAAAAAAAAAAAAAGTTATATATTGGCATCTGAAAGGGAGAAAATGTGACTTTTATTTTTTTCTACTTTAATTTGTTTGATTTAATTAATTTTTTAAGTCTTAGTAGGGGACTACCAGAACTGCCATGTCAACTCCCTCCTGTTTATACTAATGATCACATCAACAGGGAGTCTTCTACATATTTTTTGTTAGATGCCATGTGCAGCATTGACTATGGCATATAAAAGATTAAACTTAAAGAATCAGCACCAGCTCCAGAGTGAGAGCGAGGTGCCAGCTAGCACCTACATGTGATGCTATGAGGAAAGCTCCTGAGTCCATGTCATCTCTGCAATAGATAGTAGATATGTACTACTATAATGGTGCTAGGCAGGAAAAGGTTAATATTCAATTACCAATTATTTAATATTTATATTTAGTATCTACAAACTTTTTTAAATATTTTGTCATTTTTGACAATCACATTTGATTCTTTTGATTAGATTTTATTTGGATATTTACTTTTCTTCTAGCTAGTACATTTTTGGGGCACTTGAATCCCTTGAATAATGTATAGAGCCAAAATGTTAGCATTGTGTCGATGTCCCAATATTTATGGACCTGACTGTAGTTGGTTCAAGAATGGTGTGGATGTCTTTCCTGAAAGTAATAATATTACAAACAACGAGTACCAGATTCTGGAGATGAGATGTTGATTTAGCAATTTATTCCAAATGAGGAGTCAGGAAGGAATTTCCATATGGGACAATTGTCATCTGCCTCATTGGGACTCTTACCTTTTTCAACAAAGCAGGATTATAGTTGGGACTAGATGGACCTGCAACTTTTTTATTCTTATTGTCTATGTACTTGTATAAGATAGTGATTCCTTTAGTACAAAAGTAGAGTTAATATATAATTAATTAAAGGCAAGGGACCTGTCTTCATGTTATAGGCAGAAATCGGGCATGTTAAAGGAGTTGTTTCATGAAAAATATTCTACAGTATTCAAACCAGGACCTGGATCTGAATAGTTTTGTACATGTAAAGAAAAATTTAGTATAGCCCTAAGATATTCAATAAAATGTATTTGTATAGAGCCACCTGTTGATTGTTCTTTTCTTCACTTATCTGTCCACCTTACTGAGGTGGTTGCTAGTGTTTAGAGAAGTTCTTGAAAATTTTATTCAGCTGCTTTGCTAAATTTTACAAAAGAAATTTCTTTGTGAGGATTTACTTGTCATGAAGTGCATTTCTTTGCAAGTAGTGGGTGCAATGACAGGAAATGGCGATTCTACCGCTCATATGCCGCCTTTATCGCTGATTGCGGCATCTGACATTAATATTAAGGACGGTATCGCAAAGAGTCCGCCCCTGCCATCTTGATTGAATATCCAGTGCAAAATCTCCCGCAGTGTGTGATGACATCATTACGTCGGCTGGCATGGTGATGTCATACGTCAGTTACAGATATTTATGTGCATCAAAACTTGACTAGAATGGCTCGTATGAGATGAATCTGAGATGTTGTATCCGCTGATATGCTGGCAGTGCGCAACCAGCAGGGAAATTATGTATCCATCCTGCTATGAGATAATAGTAGGAACATCCACTATCCAGATAGAGTAAACTGAGTGACTAGCTAAAGTTTTAAATTGCTTTTCTAAATGACTGACTACTATAGTAAAATAAAATAAAAGTTAAGTTTTAATGTTATAAAGGTGTAGGAATAAGCGGTGTTAAAATTAGTCCACACGGACACCAGTAGTAGTAATACAATAAGTATAAACACTGCATCCTCCATTATAAGGGAAAAATATCAATAAAAAAGTTTGGTAAAGAAGACCCACAGAATTTACAAGAGGAAAAAGATTAGAGGCATAGAGGTTTAGGACTAGGGAAAAGGAAGGAGATGAATTAAAGGTATTGGGATTAAGGTCAAGTAGGTGGGGAAGGAGATACATATTTGAATTCTGTAGGATCGGAGGAGTATGGATTTGTGAAATACTTATTATGGGAATTGAATATGTAATCCATATTAGGAATTAGGAATAAGCGGTGTTAGAATTAGTCCACACGGACTCCAGTAGTAGTAATACAATAAGTATAAACACTGCATCCTCCATCATAAGGGAAAAATATCAATAAAAAAGTTTGGTAAAGAAGACCCACAGAATTTACAAGAGGAAAAAGATTAGAGGCATAGAGGTTTAGGACTAGGGTTTAGGACTAGGGAAAAGGAAGGAGATGAATTAAAGGTATTGGGATTAAGGTCAAGTAGGTGGGGAAGGAGATACATATTTGAATTCTGTAGGATCGGAGGAGTATGGATTTGTGAAATACTTATTATGGGAATTGAATATGTAATCCATACATTTGACTAATTTTGCTGCAATTCATCTCCAGGTTACAAATATTTAAGAAATACATTTAATATGATAAATACAAATATGATATTGTATGCAATGCATATAACTAAAACCAGCATCCTATAAATGTTTTACTGAACTAATAATTTATATCGTTTTCTAGCTGGTTCTAAGCCATTCGAGAATAAAACAAAGCCAGTTATGGGGACTTCAGGTCCAAAACTAAGTGGTAAGTATAGTAAACCTTTAGTAGCTTTTAAGACTAAAGGTCAAAATCTAAAAGGTTTCAAACAAGTTTTGTTTATTGTTTAGTATTGTCTTTTTAATAATGTTTGCTAATTTTTAATAAATATATTGCTTTCCATTTACAAGGGAACTCATGAAGAAATCAACACACATTGCCATTTCGGTTCACTAACATTTCCTTAAATCATGCGCAAAGCTGTGAATCTAACACACCATGAAATGTGAAAACGATTTTCCCACATAGCATCAAGTTAATTAGTCACAAAATGGGCTAATTGATTTGCTCATCACCGGTACTTACCAGGTTTACAGTTTTAAAAGTTAAGAATAAAAAATCTTCCAGTTCAAAGGATTACAACCAAGTGTTATTCTAGTGTGAACAGCTTGTTGAACAATTGACCTACAATGTGCAGATTATTTTTATTTTTTTGTAGTTGTAGTGATATAGTTTTACTTATTTGCATTTCTTGTTTTGGCTGAATACATTAGGTACATTTAGTTTGTAAATTATGCAGATAAAAAAGAGACAGTGTCTTGATACATAATTCATTTGGTCAATATGATTACAGTAATGGAATAAAAACGTAAAGCTTTTAGGATAATTGGTAAATGAAATTCTATTCTTATGTGTTGTATACATTTATGGCGACTGAACAGAAAAGAAACATGTATGACCACTTACTTATGCCTTGTAAAGTCCATTTCAATTCTCAAAAGCTTGATTGGGTGCCCCACTAGCTGCTGTCAATGTCTAAATGTGTTCAGAGGTTTCCTAGCCACATCAGAAAATGTCCTATTGTTAACTAATGCCAATCGCAGAATTTCTATAAGAGGAAAAATGGGGGGAAAAAATTATAAAATGAAGGCAAGTTTCACCCTTGAAAACAGATGTTTTCTGGCAGAAAATGCAGGGAATTGGCCAGACAAAAAATGCTGCATGCAGCAGTTTTTTCCCCGGACGATATCCGGTTAATTCCATGTTCTATGCCGAAACAGCCCACCAGAGAGGCAGCCAAAAGTGGAAAACTAGCCTAACTTCAAAAATAGTATTTTTGCTTTTTTCCCATGAAAAAAAAGCTAACAACATTTTTAAAATTGTAAAACTAAATAGGAGGCTGTATATACAAAAGGTTAACTATAAACTATGGTACACTGTGAGCTCTTAGGCCTCTTATCAGGCCTTGTGACGTTGCATTCATTGGTCATGTGGCCTAGGTGCAGCTCATTCCCATTCAAGTGAAATGGACTAAGCTGCAATAGTAAGCGTTGACGTTATACAATGGTCGGCACTGGGTAGGCTGCAAGGAGGCCACAGGTGAAGGGGTTTTCTAGTGACATGATGAACAGTGCTCAACAAATTTGGTGCTAAAAAGCACAAATGTGAATCACTGAAGTTCATTTGTAGTGACTGTGATCCCCACATTTAGATGTGTAATTTGTTGATTGCCATTCACCTTGCCAAATCCATGTCACACTGTCCACCATTTTGTATGGGTGTTTTTAAAACTTTTTTGTAAAGCTGTAATTTTGGGGTACATAACACTTTTTGGTCGCTTTCTTTTTTTTTGTGGCAAATAAGAAAAAAAACCACAATGGTGTATTTTTTGTTAACAATGTTCACTTTGTGGGATAAATTATTTGATAATTGTGGGTCCTTACAGATGCGGTGACACCATATATGAAGGGGACTTTTTTTTGCATTTATTTTATTTAATAAAACTTTATTTTTACTTTTTTTTTTAACCATTGACTAGTCCCACAAGGGGACCATAGCAGACAATCTTTTGATGTCTGCTATAATGCATTGTACAGTTTATGCTGTACAATGCATTATTTTGTGCCATACTGACAATCACCATCAGGGTGTTCAAAGCGGCGCAGCCTGATGTGAAAGACTGTAGGCAGGCCTTCATTAGATCCCAGTCTGTTGTGCACAGACTTTGGTACCCTGTTTGCTTATTCATGGGTTACTGATGGGAGACAGAGGGAGTCTGGTCTCTCTGTAACTACTTAGATACTGTGGTCACTATACGGACCAGATTGGCATTTCTACTGATTGTAGCCATTAGAGCAGGAACAAGACTCTCATGAGAGAGCTAAGTCCCCACTGCACTGGAGATCTACGTTTCGCTTAGACTGGGCCCAGTCTAGGACCCTTTAATACCATAAAAAGGTGTATTGGCAGGGGCATAGATAAAAATCACTGGGCCCCAGAGCAAGAATCTAAATTGGTCCCCCATGACCTATTCATAGCCCCTGCCCTTACCCTTTCTTGGCCAGTATATATAGCAGTTTACTGATATGTGAGGTATAACTTGCAGCTTTTACCTCACATCACATCAGTACACTACTGTATATACTATATATCTGAACACACTGCATCTTTAATACCTTGTACCTCACATGTCAGTACACTGCTTTATATATTGCATATCTTAACACACTGCCTCTATTATACCTTGTATATCACATAACAGTACACTGCTGTGTATGCTACATACCTGTGTCCACTGCATCTATTATACTGTATAATAGATACAGTGTGTACTGATATGAGAAGTACATGCAAAGTATAATAGATTCAGTGTGTACATACATATGTGGTCAGTTATATATTATGGTTATTGTGTGAGGTACATGTGAGGTACATGAGTTAACAGTGGTTATAACTGTCTGCAGTACTATATATATGAGTGAGCAGTGGCGTACATAGAGATGTAAGGGCCCCATAGCAAGGATCAAACCAGGCCCCCCACACAGGACAGAAGAATTTCCACCTAAACCAATTCAATGACCCTTGGGCCATTTTTTCCACTGCCTCGTTTGCTAAAAGTTATTCCTTTAGAGGGTAGAGTCCTGACCAAGTTTTTACCTCCAGTAGAAGAGGGAATGATTCACAACAGGGCCCCATCTTGCCCTGGGGCCCATAGCAGTCGCATTGTCTGCCACTATGGTAGTTACGCCCCTGTGAGTGAGATATGAGTAAAAATAGGGAATGGTGTGAAAATGAAGAGAAAGGAGGAGGACCTCCATTACCATTCCATTCTAGTCTTAGTGAAGAGCTCATCCTGCTCAACGCTGTTGTTAGTTGAAGGACCTGTGATCATGCTTTGTGCAGTTCCTTTGATGATGTAATTACAGGGCCTGGCAGATGCTCGTATCTAACTAAGGAACTACACCATGCTCTGTGCTGTTCCTTTACTAGATATACAGAACCTGTGATATTGAGGATGATGTAACCACAGGTCCTGGCAGATGCTCCTATCTAACCTGGGTACTTTTTTGTGCTTCTGTTATTCATTCTTGTAAGAGATATAGACATTTGGAAATAAATTGACAATTGGGTGTTACAGTTTTTGTTGTCAGTGGGGTATTTTCATGCAGTCTGATAGTGTCCCATTAGTGCTGACAGTGTTAGAATGTGTAGGAAGCGACATATCCTATTGACAAGGAGAATGGTAACAACTGGTTGTCAATTTAGTTATGCATTTTTGAGAAGAACAGACTCTAAAGACGCTAAGAAAAACAGGACTCACTCTAAGAAAATATGCCATATCATTTTATGGGAAATATAAGTATTTCCTGAAAGAGACACTTCAGGTAAGTTTACAGATCCTTTTTAAACATGAAAAACATTGAATGGGGGATGTCCTTCTTTGTAAGTACTGTCTTTCTAAAAAAATAATTTGAATACGTTTGTCTATTGCTTGAATCACAAGCAATTGTTTATAATCTGATTGAAAATTTGCCAGAAAGTTTTTTTTGGGCAGAAATTTTATTGTAGTACCACGTCCTTGGAAGTTGAGAATTACATGGTTCCATCTTCATATATTATACTCACATAAAGCTCAATATTAATTATGGTTCTTCTTGTCTCAACTTTTTTACGTTGACCCAATATTCTTCATTTTTTAACCTATAAGCTTCATTCCATTAAAGGATTTCAGTCTCTGCTAACACTCTCTCCGTTTGAATGAACATTTTTAATAGTTGCCTTAATATAATGAATATTTCTTCTGGTTCTCCAGTTCCAGATGATGTGTTCTCTCGGAATTATATATGGAAAGGCTTTTACAATTTGAAAGGAAAGAATCAACCAATGAATTTGACAGTTAACAGCTACAATGTATCAACAGGGAAGGTGAATGCAACGCTTATCAACAGCAACACTCAGTTCCTTTTGTCAGGTAATTATTGCTATTCCAGTTAATGCATAGTCCGACTATACTTTATTATACATTGTCACTTTCATAATTCATTTTTTCTTTGCTAGGTTCAATTTGGAATTGTTTCCTAATTATATGGCACATGCTATTTAACATGTAATGACGACTCTCGTAGAATGCTATGGTTGCATTTTTGCTCCTGTGACATTTTTTAGCAAAGTTTTAAACCTTCTAAAAAGGGATAAAACTTTACAACTAATGATCTTTCTTTTTTTTTTCTTTTTTGTATTTGATTTCAAGCCATTTACTTATCTGAAATAGGTTCCTTTTGGGTTATTTGGAGTATAAATGGATCTCTGTTCAGTGACATTTATAGAATACTTTTTCCAGTTGAAGCTATCAAACTTGAATATGCAAGCCGCTCCATGCTATCTACAATAAAAATGTCTCTGCAACCTAATTAAATTGTTCACACTTTTCCTTAAAAAAATCTATATATTTCTTATGAGTGAAATACATTATATTCTTTTAGACTGCACATCAGTACTCTGTTCATGAAGGCCAGTTAGCTCCTGATCCAATTCCATGGGCAATAAAGTCTAAGGTGCCTTTTTTTGTAAGACAAATTTTATATATTTTAATTTATTAAAAAATGTTATGTTTGGATAAGTTGGAAAGAAACACTTCTGCCTATACAAATTTTGACAGCAAACAATTCATTTCACCAAAAAAACACCAAGCTATGAGTAGGAATAAATGCCAAAAGAACTCAAAGACAGAATTATGCAGAGGTATAGGTCTGGAGAAGGGTACAAAAAGTTCTGCTTCACTGAACGCTCCCAAACACACCGTGGCTTCCATATTTCGTAAATGGAAAAAATGAAAAAAACTAGGACTCTTCCAAAACCCTGCCAACCCACCAAACTAAGTAATCAGGGGGAAGGTCCTTGGAAAGAGAGGTGGCCAAGAACTCAATAGTCACTCTGGCTGAGCTCAAAAGATACTGGGGAAGATTTATCAAACTGATGTAAAGTAGAACTGGCTTAGTTGCCCCTAGCAACCAGACTCTAACTTTCATTTTTCACAGCTACTTTTTAAATTGAAAGGTGGAATCTGATTGGTTGCTATAGGAAAATAAGCCAGTTATACTTTACACCAGTTTGATAGCTCGCCCCCACTGTGTGCTATTGGAAGAAACTTTTGGAAGGTCAAACATTACTGCAGCCCTCCACCAATCTGGGCTTTATGGTAAAGTGTCCAGGCAGAAACATCTTAAAAGACACATTAAATCCTGGTAGGAGTTTGCAAAAAAGCAACTAAAGAAACAGCCAAGACAATATAGGAGCGACGTAGATGCAACTTTGTGAATTGTCCTTGAGTGGCCCAGCCAGAGCCCAGACATAGTAACATAGTACATAACATAGTACATAGTACATAACATAGTAAAAAGTTTGAGTAAAGTGCTAAATTTATTTCAGTGCTAAATTTATTTCAGTAATTTTTTGCTTCATGTTTGAATAAAAAATTTATTTTTCAGGAGTTTACAAAAGCCAAGAAGCACGCTTGATTCTGCACATACATTCAGTAAAATCATCAACTCAAACTTCCATGAGCAAGATAAAAGACGAGAAATGGGCAATGGACGGATTTGTAAGCATAAATCTATTATAACATGTTTACTATGCTTGGGTAGTTATGAAATTGCTTCACTGAATCAAGATGAATTAACTTGGTATAAATAGAGTAGAGGAAGAGGAGAAAACATGCAAGTATTTATGGGTGAAACTCGAAAAATTTGAATATCGTGCAAAAGTTCATTTATTTCAGTAATGCAACTTAAAAGGTGAAACTAATATATGAGATAGACTCGTTACATGCAAAGCAAGATATTACAAGCCTTCATTTGTTATAATTTGGATAATTATGGCTTACAGCTTATGAAAACCCCAAAATCACAATCTCAGAAAATTAGAATATTGTGAAAAGGTTTACTATTCTATGCTCAAAGTGTCACACTTTAGTCAGCTAATTAATCCATAACACCTGCAAAGGGTTACTGAGCCTTTAAATTGTCTCTCAGTCTGGTTCAGTAGGAATCACAATCATGGGAAAGACTGCTGACCTGACAGTTGTGCAGAACACCATCATTGACACCCTCCAAAAGGAGGGAAAGCCTCAAAAGATAATTGAAAAATAAGTTGGATGTTCCCGAAGTGCTGTATCAAAGCGCATTAATAGAAAGTTATGTGGAAGGGACAAGTGTGGAAGAAAAAGGTGCACAAGCAGCAGGGATGACGGAAGCCTGGAGAGGATTGTCAGGAAAAGGAAATCTAAAAGTGTTGGGGACTGAGGCTGGACTTAGTGCATCAGGAGCCACCACACACAGAGAGATCCTGGGGATTCAAATGTCGTATTCCTCTTGTCAAGCCTCTCCTGAACAACAAAGGACATCATAAGAGACATGAGACCGAACAATGCAGAAGAGCTGGAGGCTGCTATTAAAGCATTCTGGTCTTCTATAACAGCTCAGCAGTGCCATAGGTTGATAGCATCCATGTCACGCCACATTGAGGCAGTAATTTATGCAAAAGGGGCCCAAACCAAGTAGTGATTATATATGCATGATTATTCTTTTCAGAGGTCCTGCATTTTTCTATTTAACATCCTTTTTTATTGATTTCATGTAATATTCTAATTTTCTGAGATTGTGAATTTGGGGTTTTCATAAGCTGTAAGCCATAATCATCCAAATGATAACAAATAAAGACTTGAAATATCTTGCTTTGCATGTAATGAGTCTATCCTATATATTAGTTTCACCTTTTAAGTTGCATTACTGAAAAAAAATGAACTTTTGCACGATATTCTAGTTTTTCGAGTTTCACCTGAGCCTCAAATGCCACCCTCTCCTATTATAGTCTTAAAGGGTCCCTACTGCTCTCGTCTTGCTCCAGGCACACTTCATTGAACTTCCAGTCCCCATTCATCAACTTTTTGCACAGAGGGGGTTTTGTCACCATTGAGGCCAGTCATTTGCTACAGCTGTACATGTAATCCCTTTCCATACAGAAAGTTAACAAATGGGACCAGAAGTCAAGAAAGAAAGCCATGGAGCCAGAACAGAGTGCTGGAGACCAGATGAGTATGGGTTACTCAACAGGTCCTACTGGTTTGTGTGCAGAATTGGATTACACCTTTAAGCTGGATGTACACGATAGACTGTCAGCCGGACCTTCCATCCAATGTGTATTAGATTTTTGGACATCATATTTTCATCAGATGTTATGGAACTAAATGATTGGCCATGTTGACCTTTAGCATTTCCAACCTTATTTTTCTCATGGTAGACAAACCACTGCTAGACTGGCTGAATATCACTTCACAAATCCTGGTCGGCCAAACATAGACTTTATATAGGATAGACATCTCTTGAGAAAGTATTGTGATTTTTTTTATATTTTTTTTAAACTGGTAATCTTGTTCCACACACCTTAGGATATGTTCAGCAAAGATGATTGCTCCCCTTGTTCTGGTGTAAAGTTGACCAAGGTCAAAATAATATATTTTTACCAATGTATTTTTGTATATAGCAAAAAGGAATAGAATAGCATTTTTGTTTTACAATTGAAGCTTATGTATGACACATTCTTTGAGCTTTTCCCAGTGTATATATATATATATATATATATATATATAGATAGATAGATAGATAGAAGAAAAAGTATGTGAACCCTTTGGAATTAAATGGATTTCTGCACAAATTGGTCATAAAATGTGATCTGATCTTCATCTAAGTCATAACAATAGACAATCACAGTCTGCTTAAACTAATAACACACAAAGAATTAAATGTTACCATGTTTTTATTGAACACACCCTGTAAACATTCACAGTGTAGGTGGAAAAAGTATGTGAACCCTTGATTTTAATAACTGGTTGAACCTCCTTTGGCAGTAATAACTTCAACCAAACGTTTCCTGTAGTTGCAGATCAGACGTGCACAACGGTCAGGAGTGATTCTTGACCATTCCTCTTTACAGAACTGTTTCAGTTCAGCAATATTCTTGGGATGTCTGGTGTGAATCACTTTCTTGAGGTCATGCCACAGCATCTCAATCGGGTCTCCACTCCAGAAGGCGTATTTTCTTCTGTTTAAGCCATTCTGTTGTTGATTTACTTCTATACTATGGGTCGTTGTCCTGTTGCAACACCCATCTTCTGTTGAGCTTCAGCTGGTGAACAAATGGCCTTAAAGAGAGTCTGTCACCAAACTTGAGCATATTAGACTGATCAAATAGCGTTATATGTGCCACGAGAACTTAAAAACTGTACCTTTGTTGTATCTAATGGAGTTTTCTTTCAGCCAAAAATGAACTTTTAAGATTCTGTAAATGCGCCCTCTCAAGTGCCCAGAGCGGCGTCTCAATCGTCCGAGCCCCAGGCAGCACCTCCTCATCGGCTCATAACCCCGCCCTCCGTGTGCCTCTGCCCGCCCGTTTACTCTCCTCCTCTCTCCTTTTCCACTGCGGCTGCGCGGTCAAATTCGTAGCGGGTGCAGTGGAAAAGGAGAGAGGAGGAGAGTAAACGGATGGGCAGAGGCACACGGAGGGCGGGGTTATGAGCCGTTGAGAAGGTGCTGCCTGGGGCTCGGACGATTGAGACGCCGCCCTGGACACTTGAGAGGGCGCATTTACAGAATCTTAAAAGTTCATTTTTGGCTGAAAGAAAACTCCATTAGATACAACAAAGGTACAGTTTTTAAGTTCTCGGTGGCACATATAACGCTATTTGATCAGTCTAATATGCTCAAATGTGGTGACAGACTCCCTTTAAGTTCTCCTGCAAAATGTCTTGATAAACTTGGAAATTCATTTTTCCTTTGATGATAGCAATCTGTCCAGGCCCTGACGCAGCAAAGCAGCCCCAAACCATGATGCCCCTACCACCATGCTTCACAGTTGAGATGAGGCTTTGATGTTGGTGTGCTGTGCCTCTTTTTCTCCACACAAAGTGTTGTGTGTTTCTTCCAAACAACTCAACTTTGGTTTTATCTGTCCACAGAATATTTTGCCAGTACTTCTATGGGACATCCAGGTGCTCTTGTGCAAACTGCAAACGTGCAGCAATGTTTTCTTTTGGACAGCAGTGGCTTCCTCTGTGGTATCCTCCCATGAAATCCATTCTTGTTTAGTGTTTCACGTATCGTAGATTCGCTAACAGGGATGTTAGCATATGCCAGAGACTTTTGTAAGTCTTTAGCTGACACACTAGGATTCTTCTTCACCTCATTGAGCAGTCTGTCCTGTGCTCTTGCAGTCATCTTTACAGGGAGAGTCTGAATATTCTCCATTTATATTCAATTTGTCTTACCGTGGACTGATGAACAGCAAGGCTTTTGGAGATACTTTTATAACCCTTTCCAGCTTCATGAAAGTCAACAATTCTTGATTGTAGGTCTTCTGAGAGCTCTTTTGTGTGAGGCATCATTTACATCAGGCAGTGCTTCTTGTGAAAAGCAAACCCAGAACTGGTGTGTGTTTTTTATAGGGCAGGGTATCTCATTGATTGGACTCCAATTGGCGGACACCTCACTCCATTTATCTCTTGGAGATGTCATTAGTCTAGGGGTTCACATACTTTTTCTACCTGCACTGTGAATGTTTACATGGTATGTTCAATAAAAACATGGTAACAATAAATTATTTTTGTGTTATTAGTTTAAGCAGACTGTGATTGTCTATTGTTGTGACTTAGATGAAGATCAGATCACATTTTTTTTTTGACCAATTTGTGCAGAAATCCATATCATTCCAAAGGGTTCACATACTTTTTCTTGCAACTGTATATATAATGAAAGCTGAGAACCTGATGTTAAAGTGGCCTAACTTTAAGAACTGTCTTAACGAGTTGAAAATTAATTTAAATTTTGTTCTTATTTTTTCTTAAATACATAAATTGTCAGGTTTACAGTTCAAAACTATTTTTGGTCAAGAAATATTCATACATTTTTGCCCTTTTACCCATTTTGTTCATATGCCTAATTGAAAACTAAGAATTATATCAAACAATTTAAACAAGTAAAATAAAATATGTTATATTTGCAAGGTCTCAGCCGAACCAGATGGTGCAACATATGTTTTTCAAGGGTCCATTCATGGAAAAGACTACGGACAATTTGGATTAAGAAGTATAGGTATGTGATGATCTTCTTTTATGTTATGATACTCTGTTAATTAAAAAACTTTTATATTTAAAATAATATCCACCTGTCTTTATCTACAACAGGGATGTCAAACTCGTGGCCCTCCAGCTGTTGCAAAACTACAACTCCCATCATGCCTGGGCATACTACAGCTATCAGGGAATGATGGGAGTTGTAGTTTTGCAACATCTGGAGGGCCATGAGTTTGACATCCATGATCTACAATGTCATTACATGAATCTAGTTTTCTATGAGTAGTTTTGCATAAAGGTGGTCATTTATCAAAGATTGGTGTATGCCGGTCTTTGATACCTCCTATGCCACCGGAGAATGTGCTTAATTTGTGACAAGGTGCACACCTCATCATAAATTAGGTGCCTCCTCCATCAGTCTGTGAGCCTGAAGTTAAAACTACTCCAGACCCCGACTGATGTAGTTTTCAATCATAATTTACACCAGGAAACTGTGTGTGAATCGACAAGGGCTGATGGCCTGGACCCTGCCATGCCACCACACCACCCCCACCACTCCCTAGTGGCGAGGACGCCCATGCAACAAATTTTTTTTTAATGTTAAAACCTGTCATAAGCAGTTTAGTAAATGACTCCATCCCTAATGTCTTTTTTTGAACAAAATGTTTGTTATTTTGTAGTATTTTTCTTTTTGCAGTGATGTTTAAAGACAGTTTCCTTTAGTTTTTTGATCCTTTGGCATTTTTTAAATTGCAACATACTCTAAATCTGGCATTTTTCACATGTTATACCATAGACTTCTCTATAGGAAAAAAATTACTAAAAATAAGCAGCTAAAAAAACTACAGAATTTAATGGAGACCAATGAAAAAGACATGGGGGAGCTGTATCATAAGGGGAAAATTTGAAGTCAGTTTTGCTTGAATCTGTGTAGTACTTTATGTCATATTTTTCTAATGTCTCATGTTACTTTTGTCTTGAGAAGTCACTCCAGTTTTCCTACTCCACCCTACTCCTGGGTGAGACTGCAACTTTTTTGCTACTTTTTTTTTTTTAATACTCGATGATAAATCAGAAGTAAAACTCATTAACATAGCTAAACACACCCACTTTTTCACCCACACTACAAAACTAGAGTGAGTGGAATAAAAATGCAAAAAGTCACACATTTTTTGCAAGTGAGTGCAAAAAAGTCACAAAATTTTGCGCAGTTGCTTAAATTTTGCGTGAGTGCAAAAAGTAGCAAAAGCCCTATTGTTCTGACTTTTTGATCCCATAATTCTGGAGTGAAGGTATGATAAATTAGGGCCATAGTGTGGCATCCGATCTCACTGTCTGTGAGAGAACACATAAAACAATAAGCAGGTATGGATGATGGCTTCCATCTCTAAGCTAAGTTTAAAGGGCATGTGTTAGAAATAGGAGACTGGATTGAGTTAAAGTTAGGTTAAAAAAAGGTTGGTAATGTCTATCAGGATTTATTTTTGCAATGGAAGATTTTGGAAGAAGCATTCTTATATTTTTAAGGCTCCTACAAGGTCTTCTTTTTAAAGGGTTGGCCAATTTGAATTATTTTCTTTTGTCTGGAAATTCCCCACAAAATTAAGTAAATCACAAAGTGTTCTGCCTGAACCCCAAGCAATCATCTATGATATTACTCTTCAGTGTTCTTTGCTGCTTTCCTTTTAAGCCTTAGTAAATTAGCTTTAATGTTAAAACACAATCTAATAATACCTAAGCTTACAAACATACATATTTCAAAGCGAAATTCCGTGGTGGCCACTTGGTCAATTACTCTTTGCTGCCGAAATAAATATTTATTTGCAAGGTAGTAGCTGTATAGGTAAGGGCGCTTTATTGCATCAGTTCATATAATAAATGATTCATAGACTGCTTTGTTTGCCAATTTGTGTCACTGTTATAGAGAGCAATCTTGCCTACAGTAAAGGAAAAACACCTGTTAGCTTTTATAGATTTACTATAAACTGGAGCTTCATATTTACAATCTAATTATTCACTAAGACAATCAAAATGTTACATTCCCCTGTGAACTTTCCAGGTGATAAAGTACGAAAAATTGTCACTTCATTAAAAAGAGGAATTATTAAACTATAAATTGCCTCTATAGTTTTTTTCTTTTGGGACAGATATGGAATAGAATACAATACATGCATTCATATATACAATATATATTTGCAGAAAGATATATTTTAAATAGCTATATTTAAAATTTTATAGCAGAATATATTCTGTTGCTACGCAGATGTTCTTTTTATCATGTTTGCCTAATCTATAAAATATAGTGGAGATTGTAACATGAATGAGGGAATTTATGCATACAAAACATATTTATTGCAAGCAAGATTTGATATCTTAGTTATGCTCCACAGAGGAGTAATGTTCTATTTAAGCAAAGGTGAGGTCTCCTCTTGACAGCCTGTCTCCATATTGAAACATTAGATGCCATAGAAGTGGCTCCCATGATGTTTCCTCTCCCCCTATAAACTAAAGCAGAGGATCAGTTTGTACATGCATGTAGATGACCCACACTCTTTTACATGGAAAGCCATTCATTTTGAAAGCTGCATGTAATACTACCTTTCCCCTGTAGTGGCCACTGCAAGGGAAATGTATAGCTGGTTACATTTGTTCGTTATATGAGTCCATCAACACCGGCTGTTTGCAAAAATCTCCTATAAAAGGGGTTGTCTGTGATGAGATAACCCTTTAAGTGCACTTTATGTGGTCTTAAAATTATGGTTCTCTATATAATTCAAAAATTTACAATATTTTTTTTTATATTTCTGAGTCTATATTATTTTTAATCCTCTCATTTATGTGAGAGATAGAGTCAGCACATCCTGTATGCGGTTGCTTCCCTTCTT
This sequence comes from Bufo gargarizans, assembly GCF_014858855.1. Lineage (NCBI taxonomy): Eukaryota > Metazoa > Chordata > Amphibia > Anura > Bufonidae > Bufo > Bufo gargarizans. Next base: position 43,391,142 of record NC_058084.1, read on the forward strand.
TAAAGGGATTGTTCAGCTTGTAAATCTTGATAACCTATCCTCAGGATTGGTCATCAAAATCTGATTGGTGGGGCTTCGACTCTCGACACTCCTGCCAGTCAGCTGTTTGAAGAGGAGGCTGCACTTGTAGAAGCACTGCTTCCTCGTCTCACTTGCAGCGGCGGCGCAGTGTAGTTACAAGTGCTCGACCTATTTAAATGAATGGAATAAGCACTTGCAATTACACTGAGACTGCCAAGCTGACGCACAGTGTAATCTTGAAGAGGAAATAGCGCTCTCACTAGCATCACCTTCTCTTCAAACTGCTGATCGGCGGGGATGCTGCGAGTCGGACTTATGACGACCTGATATGGATGACCTATCCTGAGGGTAGGTTATCAATATGTACTGGTTGCACAACCTCTTTAAGGCACTGTATAAGACATAGTACCACTCTTATTAGCACTGATATAATTTGCACCAGATTCTCCTTTAATTATGGTAAATCTATTGGACTATGGCAAACTTCATCACTCATGCAGATCACCTCCTTTTTAAAAAAGTGGCCAGAGCTCTGTAAGATTTTTGAGCAACATACCCTTTGCACAAAAATATTTGCTACTCTTATACACTACCATACAAACTTAAATTCATTTCTCCCAAATTTTTAAAAAGAGCATGGGAATAAGTGTCTCTCCTTATTTGCTAATAAGGGAAAAGAAAAAGGGCTGCCACCTAGTGGTTAATTCTCCCCATTCCCAGCTCTTTTTGAAACTACGGTATATTTTCAGAGTAAGACGTAGTTGTTTGTAATAAGCTTCCCCTGGTTTGGACAGCATGGAGCTGATGACAGGTTCCCTTTAACATTCCATATACAAACTGTTCTATTAAAATTTAAAGTCCCATTAAAAGATAATTTCCAGTGAATTGTGTTTTCACTGCTTGAAACTGAGAAGTGCCAGACTCAATTAGCTCTTCCCCACCTCCTGTCATTTCCTACTGTTTGTTTATGGCCAGCAAGCCTCATGTCACAATGCAGAAATTATTATAGAAAAAATAAGGTTTCATGATGGACTAATTACAAGGCGCTCTAGATAAGTCATATTCTTATCTTGTTTTCTGTTGACAGGAATTAACATGTCAGAGGACAATTCGTCAAACCAGTCACTTGGGACAAATAGCAGCTCTGTTGCAATCGCAATCCTCGTGCCTTTCTTCGCTCTGATATTTGCGGGTTTCGGCTTTTATCTATATAAACAAAGGTGAGATACTAATATATTTCTGCAGTACGGCTGTCAAATACAGTCAGCAGTTTAATGAATTCACAGCAGGACAAAATCATACGCTAAGTTTTTCATGTTTATTGTTTCATCACTTACAAAAATGCAATATGCATGTAATGTGCAAAAGTTATTGATAACCATTTAAAGAGCATTTACCATCCAAAAGACACATATGGAATCCGTAATGTCCTGTTCTCCTATAATGGGTGAGTTCTTGCTCCAGCTGCCAAACTGGTAAAATATGTAGAGGGGCCTCTCTAACATATTTGGTTTATTGGCACAATGGCAGGGTGCAATCTAGTGTGGCATACCAAATGACACTTTAAAAAAGTCTAGGGGTAATTTATTAAACAGAAATATGCCTATATTAAGAGTATTTCTATGTGGATTGCGGCAGAAAGGTCCTGTGTGCCTCAATCCTTGACTTTTCCCCGCTTACATTAGGTCTAAAAAAAGTGGACATGGTGGGGAAAGGGATGGGCTGGCAGGCCTGTCTCATTTACCATTTGCTATGCCTGTTTCAGGCTTAGAAAATGGTCTTAATGTAAGACAGCTCAGAAGCTGTCTTACATTTAGAAGCATTGGTGGATCCAGCAAAGTTATGTAGAGGCCGACGCCTCTACACAACTCCGGCATATCCACCGCCAGCTATAGGGGATATTAAAACTGCCATCTAAAACTCCAGTTTTAATAAATGTGCCCCTCTATCTCTTCTATATTATCAAATTAGATTAGAATTTTGATATTTAAAGGGAGCTTGGCAGCCCCTTTTTGACCACCAAGCAAAGCAAAAGACCTTTATAGTCATCATGTGGTTCCCAATGGTGTTCTTATATTCTTTATCTGACTTCGCTGAATCCACTAAAAATGATCTTTATCCTTACTCCCGCCATATGTTAATGAGCCATTATGGGTCAAGGGGGCTGGCAACTACTGCATTGAGGTCAAGATATCCCTAAACCTTGTACCTTCTCTATTGATTGACATCTGCAGTACTGGTAACATCCTCTCCTAGCTCTTCTGAGATTTTACCCATCCTCTCAATATCTCATGCTTGTGCTGTTGTGTAGTTCTGCTAGCATATGAGCAGTAAAGCTGGGTATACTTATTCCAGCTTCAGTTAAGCCAAAAAACACATAAACATACAAACAGCAACAATTTGGGAAACTGTTTTGGCAATCAGGCCTTCTTCATCACATTCTTCAAATGTTGTTTCAGAGCTTATGTGCTCAAAACTAATGCAGTTGATTTTTGCACAGTCTATGGTGGATATAAGTGGAACCCACCCCCAAGTAATGCCCTAGTACTTGCACTGGTAAACACATTATTGCTCTGAATACGGAATGTGTATGAATTCATTTAATGTGTGATTTGTAAATTATGGGCCCAAAACATTCTAAGAATACTGCATTACGGATCTATACTAAAAATTACATTATTTGCATATCCTGTATTATTAGCTATAATTATTCATATTATTTACAGCCCTATTTTTGCTTTAATAACTGTATTAAAGGTGCCTGTCAACACTTTTGACCAAGCAAAACTACTGACATCACTAGGTAGTGGCTGGGAAGGGCAGGAAAAAATACCTTTTGTGTTGTTTTTATCATAAATAGTTAATATAAATTTATATTCTAAGTGCAATGCCTGCAAGTGTCCTGTAGGTGGGGCTTCACTGAGAAGTGCTCTCTATTTTAAGCTGCCCCACAACCCATTCCATTTATTATGATTTAAAGTTGTAGTGGTCCATTGATTGGATGCTATAGCTGTCACTCATTGCAGAGGGGAGGAACTGAAAGCACTTCGAAGCATGGCCCCCTGTGCACTTACAGGAGCAGAATCAGGCAGAATAAGAGTTCATATTCACACTACTCCTGATAATAAAAGTTACACAAAAGGTTTTTTGCATTGCTCTCCCCAGGCTCTGTCAGCATTTTTTTTTTTTTTTACAGTCAAAGCTGCTGACAGACACACTTTAATATTGTTTTTACACATAATATTATCATAATGTTATAACTATTTCAGTTAATATTTTGATATTAAATGTATTATTATAATTACTATTATTTTAACAGGACTGCACCGAAAACACAGTACACAGGATGCTCTGTACATGAAAATAACAACGGTCAAGCAGCTTTTGAAAACCCAATGTATGACACCAATGCAAAATCAGTTGAAGGAAAAGCAGTACGATTTGACCCAAATTTGAACACAGTATGCACAATGGTATAATGCTGGAAGACTTTTTTTGCTTCAGAAAATTGGGAAACTGAGACGTATAGCTGTGCACTTTTCGGTTCACTGCTATTATCAAAGCACATTTTTGAAAAAAGAAAAACAAAATCATGGGATCTTGAAGGAAAAAAAAACAAAAACAAAAAATCTTGGAGGATCCATGCCGAAAAGAACTTTAGACAACTCTTCGTGTGCAACATTGGAAGTTTTCCAGCATATCCATTGCACTCTATGAGTGCTTAATTACAATTTATTTTCTTTTTTTTAAAAAAGGAGATTAATCTAAACGCGAAACTTTGCATATATTGGAGGAGCATCCATTATCAGTATTTACTGTGCTTTATAAACTATATTAGAAGGTCTCGAACAACATAAATCAGAATAAAACAAACCAGTATATGGTCGAAAATTGCTATAATTACTGGATAAAATAAGAATAACTACAGGCATTAGATACATTACATTTTCGCGCTTTGGCAACAATGAAAAAGGCCCTTGGTGATTTCAATGTTTTTGCATCAATTGTTTTTTAAGGCCTATGAAATACAGGTGTTATTTATTTTCTATCAAAAGACCCAATGACATTGTATTGGAATGGAATATGTTTTATACATTTGTAGCCAGCCACTATATCACTGATAATGGGGTGCTATCAAGACCTTTCACCCCAATCCCAATGTATTTTTCCTGGAATTATTATATATTATTATTTTTTTTTATCTCTATGGCTCACCATTTGTGAGCCTTGCTTTTTGAATAATGTTAACTGAAATATCCCATGCTATGCATGTTATGGTTAACAATATATATCTATAAAGGGAACTTATTTTACAATGTCCACATAATAAATCACCTAAAGCCAAATAACCCCAACTACCCCTTATACACTTCTTATTCTGCATAGCTTCCTACCATACCTATTCTGTAATTTGTATAGGACAATCCTGAATTCTAGTGTTTTGAATTTGGGGTGTCTGTATTGCAAATGGAAAAAGGAATATGGGATTTCATAATTCTGCCCCTTCCCCCTTTTTAAGTCTACAATGTTGGCAAATCTGATATATTCTGAAAATAAAAAAGGAAAAAAATCTGTAATAAGAACTTTTTAAATAAATTGTTTTAACCTGACGGCTGGAGTAGTCAACAGTCACATTTTTATTTATATTTTGTATTTATTTGAGTTTATTTTTTATTTTTTATTGTTTTCAATGGTTGAGGTGCGAGACAGTGTGTTGAGTCCTCATTGGTCGATTATAGTGTGTCATTTTAAAAACCAAAGAGGGTTAACTGCGATGAAGTACATAGTGTTATTCAGCTTTGCTTTTTCCGTTCTTGCATGCTCCTTTTTCCATTTTCCAAAGATATTTTAGCATGGGTATGATTTGGATTGCATTGCAATTATTTTTTACTAACCTCAAATGCTACATTGAAGAGATAATGGATATAAAGAGCATTTTTTGCTATTTAAATCAGCTACCTGTGAACTTCTCTACGTTAAATTGCAAAACATTTACATTTAATATGTTTATAGGTTTATTTTTATTCTAAATTTCACTCCCATTATTCACACATTTTAAAAGTGTTCAGGATATGAAACAGTGCAGAATTATCTCTGGTATTGCAGCTTAGCCCCATTCACTTCAATGGGCTGCAATACCAGATATTGCCTTTGGACAAGAGTGGCTCTGTTTCACAAAAAAAACAAAAACAAAACCTTTCTTGTAACCTAAACATAGCCTTCATCCATGGTCAGTCATTAAAGTACACAAAATGAAAGGAAGTGACTACTCTAAGCATCTGGATTAGGAATTGGTTCTCCTTTGCAAACTATATTGACAAGTTGACTTGAAAAGCTAAGATAAATATATTTAGCCTAAGGAGTAATAAAGTAGCTTTCCTCTCATAAGGACAATATTGTTCTGAACTAGTAGAATAATTTTCAGATTTGAGTAGATTTGTTTTTTAATCTAAACCATATCTGCCTAACCAGATAAAGCTAAATGCATGACTACCCATCAGCAATGAATTTGGATTACTTTATTAGAGATAGAAAACTGAACTACAGATATGTACCTATGCGTTGTGGTATACAGTACACGATGAGTAATGTTTACACTTGTACATGTGACTATAGACCTATGTGGTTAGACCTGTGCTGATATCGTTAGAGGAGTTAGGTTTACATGGACAACAGGTAAAACCGTTTCGGTAGAGGAACAGATTACCCTTATAAAAGATTTAGAAAATAGCCTTTTTTCCAGAAACTGTGCCACTGTTGTCTATGTCTTTCATCTGGTATTGCAGCTTTAGCCCCTATTTATTTTAGTGAGGATGATCTGCAATATCAAATACAACCCGCAGACAAGATTACCACTGTTTTTTGTAAAAAAAAAGTTATGTTTTATTTCTATTTTACCCATTTAAAGATATCCCTATATTCTTTGCCACAACTAAACCAGTCCTCAAGGGTTAGAGTTCAGTGGTCAGTCAACAAAACTGCAGTGCAATCTACAGGGTGGGCCATTTATATGGATACACCTTAATAAAATGTGAATGGTTGGTGATATTAACTTCCTGTTTGTGGCACATTAGTATATGTGAGGGGGGAAACTTTTCAAGATGGGCGGTGACCATGGTGGCCATTTTGAAGTCGGACATTTTAAATCCAACTTTTGTTTTTTCAATAGGAAGAGGGTCATGTGACACATCAAACTTATTGGGAATTTCACAAGAAAAACAATGATGAGCTTGGTTTTAATGTAACTTTATTCTTTCATTAGTTATTTACAAGTTTCTGACCACTTATAAAATGTGTTCAATGTGCTGCCCATTGTGTTGGATTGTAAATGCAACCCTCTTCTCCCACTCTTCACACACTGATAGCAACACTGCAGGAGAAATGCTAGCACAGGCTTCCAGTATCTGTAGTTTCAGGTGCTGCATATCTCGTATCTTCACAGCAATTGTCTATGCTGTGAAGATACGAGATATGCAGCACCTGAAACTATAAACTCATTTATCTTTGAGCTTAGAACACATTTGTTCATATGATTATTGAATTCACACACTTTACATGAATAGTTTAACCTCAACTTATCATACAATATTTAATGGAAGATTTCAATTTTATTTGATATATTGACAGGGTTATAGTTGGGGAGGATCTAAGGCTGAGCTTAAGGTTCCTTTACACAGGCCAACAATTGGGGCAATTGTAAGGAAGGAGCGCTCCTAGGGATGCTTTTTTCCCGATAATTGCCCTGTGTGATGGTGCTGAAAGCATTGCTGATGTGGTCACCTAAATATTCTGGGTAGCAGATCATCCTGTGTAAATAGGGCACGGCTGCCAAGAAACATTGATTCTCAATGTGGAAGACAGATTGCTGTACTGATTGCGAGGCTCAATACAGAGAAGATGATTCCTGAATGCAAATGCAGCTCTCACTTCCTCTGAAGTGCAGGCAATTATGGGGAATGAAAAGTTCATTCTCAATTATTGCCTGCTTGGTCAGCCCGTGTAAAGGGGCATTTAGACTGAATATATCATTTTATAGCTGCTCTGATAACTCAACAATAAGAGGCTCACAAACTTCACTGAAAGATGATAGTTGAGACGAATGATTTTATATCATTTTAAAGATCTGTTACCTCTCCTGCCTGTTCTGTTTTACTAAATACTTAACATGCCCCATCACAGTAGTTCTGGAAGATCTTTTCTAAGTGCTGTTCTATATAGTATATTCTTCATTAAAAAAAAATTATGAATAAATTGACAACTGAGGGTTATCATTCCGCTTGTTGAAAGTTTGTGTCCCGGCACAGTCTGAAACTGTTAGCACTGATTGGACACTGTTAGACTCTGTAGGGACACACTGGAAAGACCTAGTTATCAACATATTCATAAATAGTATGACCGGAGGTAAGCAAAGTTTTAAAAAATTTGAGTTGACAACTTTGCCAAAGTTAGCCAAGAAATTTGATTTGTTACTAATTAATTTGTCACAAATCGCTATAAATCAGGTATACCCAGGCCACTCGGCCTTAGGGTATGGCCACATGAAGTAGCCATGCTGCGGGTGGGATGCAGCCATGCTGTGGTTAAGAACTGCATGGCCAATTATCCCACAGTTGCCTTTCATTTAATAATGAAGACCACACTGTATAGTCTTCCTTCATTGTTAATGGCCATGTGGCACCTTTAAACAGGGGCTGTTGCTGGTATGAGGTTTCACTGGTTAGGTTGGGGATGTATGCCTATTATTGCTGTTCTTGCCTGCAATCTTCTACAGGTTATTTTACAGTAAACAGAGAATATTATTCAGCTCTGACATATCCACTTCTCCAACCCCAGCACTCTCCTGCCTTACAATTGGGAGCCCTTCTTCTGCCATCTGCTTTTCCTCCTTTTCCACATCATCTAATATTGATGAAAATATGTCATCAGGAACATCCAGCTCCTCCTCAATCTGCATTTTGCTGACTTTTCTAGGACATGAAGGATTTTGAAGGATTTGGAAGAAATAAAGCGATCAAAAGATTAGGATGGTCATCATTAAGACCTGGCCCCCCTAAGGTGTACAGACTGGATGGTATTGGTTGTGACACTGGCAGTGGAATAATAAAGGCTTCCATCTTAATGGTATTGAATTACATATCTTAGTTTATGACTGATGTAGGAATAAGTATATATAGGAATACATAAACAAAACTGACACAACATAAGTCTCCCTGCACTCTACATGCACACTCCCTCTCCAATATTCTATTAATAATTTTCAGCAACACTGTCCCTAGCGCATGAGCACTTGCCACATTTCCTCTATGCTCAGCTAACAGGACAATGGCGATGAGGGTTTTATAGGGCTGTGACATTACAGAAGATGGCTATCTACGGATTAACTGGCTGAACCGCATTATGGGTGATCTTGCGTTCCAGGGCTTCTTACTTTCACTTTTGTAACACATGAACCGCCATTTTAAGAAAACCTGATTCATTACCACAAAGCGCGAGGAAATTTGGATTCTTTGCGAATCCAAGTTTTCCACTGAATTCCTCTTCAAATGCTTCGCTTAACACTAATTATGAAATAACACAAGGAAAAAACATTTTATACTGTAGTTCTAAGAAATGATGCTCCAGAATTGTTACTTAAAACATACATGTCTAAAGATCTGACAGGTCCAGTTTAAGATGTATGTTAGATCAGGGGTCTCAACCTTGTAGTTCTCCAGTTTTTGTGACACTGTAATAGCATGTTATGGTATAGTGGTATAAATTCTCAACACCTAGAGAACTAAAGGTTGGAGACCCTTGCTCTAAATTCTAAATCCTAAAACTCTACCCAACGTCTATCTTAAGCCTACTACACAATACAGTTACTCAAGTGAATAGGTATTGCTTGGATGTCCTGGGCCCCAGTAAAAAAAGGTTCTACCTGGGTCCCCTGCCAAAACCCTAATGACCCATGTGTCTAAACCAAGACTCCACTGTGATATGGAGTCACCTGCATTACCCTGCAACACTTAAATGTTTCATTTTTTGGAGAAATCTCAAAATAATTTTAAACTCAATTTTACCAGAAATCAAGTAACTTTTTATCTCAGGGAAACCCTAGCCTGAAGATGAGAAAAAAATATTATGTACATTTTACAATATGCATTTATCAATATAAATATGTATGGTGTATGTGCACATAGAATAACATATTGTGCTACCCTCTAACAAATCTGCTATCTTAAGTCACTGGGTGTATTAAGGACCTCCAAAGTTAGTTAGTCATTTAGACTGGGTAGCATATTCCATAGAACTAGCGCATCATGAGGAAATGGTAGGTTTTATGGAGGTTATTATCAGATTATTGGCCTTTCATGGATAAGATAGGAATAACTAGGGTAAGCAGTTGCCAGGGAGTTGCTGAAACATCAACATTGAATGGGAGCTACACAAACAGCGTAGCACGGCAAGCTATACTGTTTCCAATGACTCAGGAGTTATAAAAAAAGCATAGCTTGCTGTTCTATACTTTTTGCTCCCACTCACTGGAATGGGAGTTAAGAAAACAGTGCTTTCGATCGGCCATTTATGTAACTCCATTTAACCCAGGCCAGCGCTTAATGTGATTGTTCCCATCTTGGCCATCAAAGGCCGATATGGGATAAATCCTTTAAGGAATGTTAAATTCGGAATAACATGAGGCATGTGTAGAGTGTAAAATAGACATATAGGGAGGTACAGAACTGTGCAGAGATTTTAGGTTGAAGGTTATATCTTTGAATATAAATGTAAGTCTTCCTTCACTACTGCTGTTGATAGCTTCTTCTGTCCATTGTCCTAATGTCAAATTAATCACCATACCAATTGAAGCTTAGCTGAGTGTACAGTTTATAGGAGACACCATTTTATACTGTGTTATATAATATTTTGTATTGACTCCCCACATCTTGTATGTTGCGTACTGACCCAATACTGAACCAATGTATGGGAACCCCTGGCACCAGCAGCAAGATTTTGCTCGATCAAAGATAGCTAAACCTCCACCCTGAAGTAGTAATTCTAAGCCAGGCTTATGACGGAGCCACTAAGCAGGAAATTGCTATATGTACAGTACAGACCAAATGTTTGGACACATCTTCTCATTCAAAGAGTTTTCTTTATTTTCATGACTATGAAAATTGTACATTCACACTGAAGGCATCAAAACTATGAATTAACACATGTGGAATTATTTACATAACAAAAAAGTGTGAAACAACTGAAAATATGTCATATTCTAGGTTCTTCAAAGTAGCCACCTTTTGCTTTGATTACTGCTTTGCACACTTTTGGCATTCTCTTGATGAGCTTCAAGAGGTAGTCACCTGAAATGGTCTTCCAACAGTCTTGAAGGAGTTCCCAGAGATACTTAGCACTTGTTGGCCCTTTTGCATCCTTCTGCGGTCCAGCTCACCCCACACCATCTTGATTGGGTTCAGGTCCGGTGACTGTGGAGGCCAGGTCATATGGCGCAGCACCTCATCACTCTCCTTCATGGTCAAATAGCCCTTACACAGCCTGGAGGTGTGTTTGGGGTCATTGTCCTGTTGAAAAATAAATGATGGTCCAACTAAACGCAAACCGGATGGAATAGCATGCCGCTGCAAAATGCTGTGGTAGCCATGCTGGTTCAGTATGCCTTCAATTTTGAATAAATCCCCAACAGTGTCACCAGCAAAGCACCATCACACCTCCTCCTCCATGCTTCACGATGGGAACCAGGCATGTATAGTCCACCCGTTCACCTTTTCTGCGTCACACAAAGACACGGTGGTTGGAACTAAAGATCTCAAATTTGGACTCATCAGACCAAAGCACAGATTTCCACTGGTCTAATGTCCATTCCTCGTGTTCTTTAGCCCAAACAAGTCTCTTCTGCTTGTTGCCTGTCCTTAGCAGTGGTTTCCTAGCAGATATTCTACCATGAAGGCCTGATTCACACAGTCTCCTCTTAACAGTTGTTCTAGAGATGTGTCTGCTGCTAGAACTCTGTGTGGCATTGACCTGGTCTCTAATCTGAGCTGCTGTTAACCTGCGATTTCTGAGGCTGGTGACTCGGATGAACTTATCCTCTGCAGCAGAGGTGACTCTTGGTCTTCCTTTCCTGGGGCGGTCCGCATGTGAGCCAGTTTCTTTGTAGCGCTTGATGGTTTTTGTGACTGCACTTGGGGACACTTTCAAAGTTTTCCCAATTTTTCGGACTGACTGACCTTCATTTCTTAAAGTAATGATGGCCACTCATTTTTCTTTACTTAGCTGCTTTTTTCTTGCCATAATACAAATTCTAACAGTCTATTCAGTAGGACTATCAGCTGTGTATCCACCTGACTTCTCCACAACGCAACTGATGGTCCCAACCCCATTTATAAGGCAAGAAATCCCACTTATTAAACCTGACAGGGCACACCTATGAAGTGAAAACCATTTCAGGTGACTACCTCTTGAAGCTCATCAAGAGAATGCCAAGAGTGTGCAAAGCAGTAATCAAAGCAAAAGGTGGCTACTTTGAAGTACCTAGAATGTGACATATTTTCAGTTGTTTCACACTTTTTTGGTATGTATATATTTCCACATGTGTTAATTCATAGTTTTGATGCCTTCAGTGTGAATCTACAATTTTCATAGTCATGAAAATAAAGAAAGGTGTGTCCAAACTTTTGGTCTGTACTGTATGTCAGCAGTGGAGGCATAAACCATACATGTATTCTTTTGCTTAAAAGGGGCTCAAGGCTGAATTTTTGCCTCAGATGAAAGACAGGCTTCATATCCCTGACTTTTTTTATTTATTAAACATTGAAAATAACATCATAAAAATCATCAGCAAGGATCTCACATGGTGACATAACAATGCTTCATTATACATTCTCTTACATTGAGATATATATTGCCTTGCTTCATCCATATGTAATTATAAACTGTAAATTTATCAAAATTGGAGCTATTTCTAACACTAAGCTGGCCAGACTTAATTATACATGTCAATGTTTTTTTAAAATAGACTCAAGAATTGAGCACTATAGACATTTCTTGGGGTTTACCATGCCAAGAGGATGTAGCCACATGGAAACAGGGGAGTTCCAGAGATGTGATAGAGAGTTGTTATAATAGTCCTTTTGCTGACAGATCTAAGAACAGAGCACACATTCTAAGTAGCATAAGTATCTGGGTTTTATATTGAGGATGATCTTATAAGCCGGTGATGTCATCTGCATCCAACCAGACATTATTATTATTACTGTCAGTAGAGACACTATATGTGTTTTGTTCACGTTTATAAAGGCTATAATATTTTTCCATAAAAGGGGGGCATACATTTATTTGAGTTAGAGGGTACTTAGCTTGGAGAACCTGCATTGACAGATTGGCCCACGTTACCCATTAATTTATCTTTGATTCAGTCTGATTCTAATCAGATCTATACCTAAAATATGATATAGCCAGTAGATAGTCAACTATCAAATCCTTGTGAATCATCTCATTCCATTGGCAATAAATCAGCCTAAAGATTTCTACAAGATTTTGAAAAAGGGTTGAATGTATTTACATACAAGACAGTGAGTTCTGATTCTGAAGTGCTGATTTTGAGGTGATATTGTCTGGCTCACAGCCAAGATTCCACTCAATCCCATAGGTTTCAGGATTTCAGCCACAAAGGGACAGTGACACTGTTTTCACACAATGTATGATCATAACCTTAGGAGTACTTTTATGTAATTTGACTATTTTATGTAATTTATTTGAGTAAAGGGTGATTGACTTGAAAATGTTGAGAAGAACTGCCATTGGTGTTTGAAGGGAATGAGTAAAGGCTTTGTGTAAACCATTTATTATGGAACTTTCTTATGGAGTGTCTTACTGAACTAGTAGAGACCTTTTTTATTCTTTTGATATACTGTAAGCTGTTTCTTCACTAAAACTTAGCAATCTAGTCCAAATCATGAAAACCATGATAGATTACTGATCCTTCTCTAGTCAACTATAACCTGTATCTAGTACTAGACACTTAATTAAAAAAAAATTACACCTACAAGAACATGAATGGTCCAGTTTTAGCACTTGCTGGGTTGAGGTGTGTGAGGTTGTGTGTTGTCCACTGTGTAACTGAGCTTCCAGACATTTGTACTCCACCATAAGTCACCAAGCCGGTCATTATCACACATTCAACATTCCATTTGTCTCAGAAGATACTACGTCCGTATGCTCAATTTACCAAACCCACTTACTAAAAAGAATGTCTCAATATCCTTGTGTCCTGGATATCTATATAACTAGTATAAATTTAATAATTGTGTCTAAAATATTTTAAGCAGGCATTTCAATAAAACAAAGGTTACCCTTGTCTGCTACATCCTAATATTCTCTTAGGAGTATTTACCCTGCATTCATCAGGAGTAAATTGGCCCCCCAAAAAAATGCTTATATTGACTTTTGCCATTGGTGGTTATTCCTAATAAAAATCTGAATTTCCCACATATAAGACAATGACGGCTAAAATTCTTATATATGGCTTCACATATCATCTTTTCATGGCTTCATAATAGGAAATGGCAGAATACCAATAAAGTGAATTTTGACATCTCTTCTTTATTCTTTATGCCAAATAAATATTTTTAAACTGAGTTTCTTTTCAGTTTAGCATTTTTAGAATCACTTTTATAACATTTAATAGTTACACCCATTGTACAATGTAAAGTTGTTTTTCCTTTTTTCTTTTGTTAAAGCCAGTACTTAATAACCTGGCTCTGTCAAAGTAGTTGGGCAATGCCTCAGTCTGCAAAAATATTTCATAGACCATGTTGAATTTTATAAAGCACATAGAAATTAAACAGAGTAGACCCCAGAATTTAAAGATCTCTTTTAGTTACCTGGCATATTTTCAGTGTACTCAACCCCCACAATATTCTGAACATTTTATGGGAGTCATCAGGGTAGCTATATGCTTCCACTTTTGTGAGATGGGAATACCGCTTTCCTTAGGAAATGTTTGTGTTGGAATTAAATCAACAAGCAACTGATAATAATGGACAATTTCTGGAAAACCTTTGAATTTACAATCTTGATTATTTCTTAGGCTGATATTACTTGACTATAATTTTAGCACAGACCCCTCAGGGTTCTACTGAAGTGACAGTAGGTAACCGCAGAACCCTATGACAATCCAAGGCCACTACAGTTGGTGTCCAAGTCTTGCAGTTTATTCAGTAGCTATGGATGCTAAGATGTGACCTTTTTAAAAGTGTGAGAAGCTAGCCGAAGAGAATATATTGATTTGAATAAATGATGTACCCAGAAACCAGTTTTCTGTGATTAGAGTTATTTAATAAATATATACTTTCATACAAAAAGAAGATAACTATAATATTAATAATATTTTTCTCTATAATAAATATGTCATATTTTTGTGAATGGAAGCTATTTCCAAAGGTTTAGAGATGTTTCTAGGTATTCTATCATGGCTATATTCAGGTAAAGTCATCAACTTGGACTTCTTATGGGTCGATACAGAACAAGCATGATGGAAATGTGAAGCTGCTGACGGCAGTAACCTGAACCCTTCCCTTATTTTTCAGAGTCCCTTTATGAAATAAAAGGAGCACTTTATAAAATGAGCTTTCGACTTAAATGACTTAGTAAAAACTTGCATTCCCCATGAAATAACCATATGAGGGCATCTTTTCTTAAAACTCAGTGTTATCCTCTGTAATTCTGGAATATTTTTTAATTAGATAACAACTGGGGGGGGGGGGGGTTAACAGTTGGGTGGGGGTTGTTCCTACATACTTTGACATTGTCCATTTAGTGCTGACCTTGCCACTTTGACAAGAGGAATAATAATGCCCTGTTGTCAGTTTACTTGTAAAATTCTAATAGCCAAGCAAAAATGTAAAGTAAAGTTCTAAGAAAAAAATGCTCCATGTTTGTAATTTCAGGTAAATTACGATTGCTGGAACAGACCTGTTAGGAGAGATGATGAGTACTCTTTAAGTAATTAGATTGGGATAGTTGTGCCTCATGAAATGGAATAAGTAGATTGAGTTAGTTTACATATTGGAATATATATCCTTAATATGTATTACAGATGAGCAAATCAAATAGAATTAAAATTTAGCCAGAAAAACATAAAGAAAAAGAAAAATCTGATTTGACAGAATCTAAATCAAATTTCTTAGCTGATTTGGAACAAAACAAATTTTTTAAAATTCATACACATATTTATTTTTTAATGGAAGTAATCTTAAAATGTATGTATACTCCCATATGTGATATATTTGAATATTGGAATATATTTGGTAGTGCTTATTTTCCTCCGTCATGTGAAAGAAGTGTCACATACTGAAATAATTGTCATGTGACTGTTGCACAACAGACACCCCACTACCCCCCCCCCCCCCCAATTGCACAATTGCACAATTGCAATCAGCTAAAATTTGGTGTAATATGTTTTGGAAGCACAAATTGGGCAACTAAATGCTTTTATATGGAATCTTAATTCACACAACTCCAAAACTGCACAACAGTCACATGACCAACATTTTCATATAGTCCTAGACACATAGCTATATGGACATTGTCACTTGCATGCTGATAGAGCTACTCTGCCAAGCATTTTTGCCTACTTTAATATTGAAAAGAGTGTTGCTTATTCCTCAAAAGAAAAGTGATTAGGCAGGTTAAGGGAAAGGTTGTATACAGCAGATCTGGTGCACATTTCAGCATGGATTTCAAAACATTACAATATACTGTATGCATGTTAATCTGCTAGTGTGAATAAAAAGAAAATTGCAACCAGTTTTACACACTGAGTTGGACAATGGCAACATATTGATTCACTAGTAGAGCACTTGAGAGCTGTACTGTAGAGACTCCACATATACTGTAGAGACGCCACATAGCAATGTATTTGGCACCTGCTTGGTTTATATTAATAAATAATAAAATTTAAATTATGAGGTTGTGTAGCAATCTGTATATTAAGGCACCCTATCAGGAAAACTTGGGTTAAAAGCGGGGAGGGGGGTCTCCAACTCAAGACACTTGACAATTTGCCAGAGTAGAAAACTACTTCAAAGAATCTCTCTCTCTGGAGTACCCAACATATCCAAGTATCTCATGGCCAGTTCATTGATACTGTGTAATTATTCATTTCACCCATGATGGTGCTGCAGGGAAATTGAGAGTTTTCTACCCGGTTCCCAGATTGTAGTTGATAGGTGTGGGTCATAGCTAGGGTACATCCTATAATTAGTCCTTCATTGAATTTTTATCCAAAGCAGATAATTCCTTTAATATTTCTGCTCAAGATAAACATGGTTCTCAAATACAAAAGTCAGACTGATGTCCTCGAAAAAAGATTTGTGCCAACTGCAAAGTACCCCAAACTGTGGTTTGATGACAATCCTTTATATATTTGGAACAGAAATATTTTTGACAGAAATCATGTCTGGTTATCATATTTTCTTAACCATATGCAGAATGTTTGTAACATAATACAAAATAGTCAAATTGTAGTATTGTAGCCTTTGGCAACCTGTGGCTTCTTTTCTTTATTAAACAGTAATTTCTATTATGTATTTTATTTAATTTTTTTCATTTTAGACGATGAAAAATTGTTGAATCAAATTTAAATATCAATAAATGCTTGATCATCAGAATATTGATTAGTTACAAAATTACAAAGGTATTTATGTCATTCTTGAAGGGTTAATTTGGTAAATCAGCACATATAGTCAAATGAATGAGCAGTCACGTCATAAATAATGAAAGTATTTTATTGAAATCTACAATAAGTCACTATTTTCGTACACAATAGTTGAAAAGACGCTTCCCATACTTTATATTTGTCCCTTTCCACATCTTTACAGAAAACACTTAGGCCAAAATCGAACATAAAAAAATACAATAATAACTTAGAGAAATAATTTGAAGACTAAACCTGGGCTTAGATTTAAAAAAAAAAACACAGCTTTTTATATATAAACACAAAAATCCTCAAAATTCAGCATTTTCTAACATTTCTGAATAGCTAATAATAGGACAAGAAGTTAGATAATGTTTTGGGGTGGGAGCTTAAATATATTGACTGAAATATATAAAAAGTATACAGTATTTATCTATAATGGTTTCTGAATGAAATATTATTTGTACACTGCGGGTTTGTAAAAAAGAAAAGTTGCATATATTATAGATATTATTACCCTCTTAGAATTTCATATTTATTTCTGCAATGTAAATGAAGCTTCATTCTGTAAAATATATTTTCATTTTGTAAGCTTATTTAGTAACATGTAGGAAAGTATGTACAAAAATGTAATTTACAGAGACCAATTCAGCATTTTTTTCCTTTGCAATGTACTGATGTTGGAGATGCTACTGTTGATGGAAAAAGCTGACAACATCTGGAGAAACACAGGTTGTCTACCTCTGGGACACAGTTTACACGTGCTATATCTGCCATGTTATTAAATAATCCTAATTTGGAAAATTCTATTATGTCACAAAAGATTTTATAGAATTTTTGTATTTTTTTTTCGTTCCTTTTTCACAATATATACTTAATCTACAAAAATTATTTTAAAAGATTTAATTAAACAACAGAGTGCCTATCAGGATAATTTGTTGCATCCAAAAAACGCTTCTTCATTTTCAGAAAATATAGCATTTTCTTTTATTTGATAAAATGCTCTAGCACCTGTTTCCTTGGAACACTTTCTTTTAAAAGTTGCTATTTATTTGTTAGAATGACTGCAATAAATATAATTATTCACTATTAACAAAAAGAGTAAAAAAAAATCTTTAGAAACAACAGATATGTTTCCTTGACATCTGGCTACTCCTCTTATATCAATGCATACACTTTTGTAAAGAAATATATTTTTATGGAAAAAGACATTTGTAAAAGTACAATGTAAATTTTCAGTGCAATGTAAACAAAATAAAATTAATAATTCATTCTAGGTGTTTTACTTTTCTCTTCCATTTTCTCCCAAATTTTAATGAGGTTTGTTCTACAGTGTTTTTTTTTTTATGTCACGTTTTGTTATTTGACATCTGTATCATTGATATGTGCTCTTCCATCTCAAGGGCATCATTGGAAGGGAATTAATTTGTGTCAGGTTTTATATAGTCTGCTTTTTTTTCAGATATAGTTCCACTCATATATAGGCTGTGTATGTGTTATTTGAATTAGGTAAAGCAGCAATGCCAAAAATAACTAATGGACAAGAGTGGACTGTTTCTGGAAAAACGTACCCATTTTTATAATTACATGTAATCTTTTTAAGGTCTCCTGGACATGTCATTAGAGGGATCGGACATTCCCAGAACCAGATTAATGGGAGGGCATATGAGGCTTAGGCCCCACAGCCTCCACCACTAAAAATTCAATTCAACTGACTCATCTCCCCCCACAGAGCCCTGCTACATTGTTCCGCCCTACCCCAAGAGAACTTGACTGACTGCAGCGTTCACACTA
The DNA here is from genome assembly GCF_014858855.1 of Bufo gargarizans. Taxonomy (NCBI): domain Eukaryota; kingdom Metazoa; phylum Chordata; class Amphibia; order Anura; family Bufonidae; genus Bufo; species Bufo gargarizans. The sequence continues at coordinate 43,409,650 of NC_058084.1, forward strand.
GGCTATGGGTTGAACGATCACAGTGTTTATCCTAGACTATGGACTGACTGCAATGTTCACATTGTCTAAAATAATTGCAATATAAAAAACAGTATTGTTTCTGCGCAAACAATCCAATATAAACTATCTCTTAATTGGCTCCTGCTGAGATTCCACCACATCCAATATTTCCCTATATGAATAGCGCCGTTGGTTCGTGATATAGATCACTCCTACCTTTGTTTCTCCCGGGGTCTGTTCCTTCAATGGTCTAGCTGTTGTAAAAGCTCCAATGGTTTGGCTCAATCAATTTAGGGGGAGTTTAGTTCTTTCTGTCAAATGAAAGCATGCCTCGGCCGGCAGCACGACTCCTGTTTGATACACGCTCTCCGATATAGAGCATGGTGATGTCACATGAGCACTGCTACGAGAGCTAAAATTCCCTATTTCAACTTGCGTAGCTTTGCTCAGGTGACATCACCTCACTCCATATCAGAGCACAAGCATCAAACAAGAGTCTTGCTACTGGTAAGTAATCAGTTTTACCTAAAATGGCGGCTGCACATTTTACAAAGTGAAAGTAAGAAGCCTTGTAAGAAACATGAGATCACCTATAATGCTGTGTAGCTAGCCAATCCACAGATGGCCACCCCCTGTGATATTACAGCTCTATCCTGCATGGTCTCCGCCAGTCCTGTGAGCTGAGCATAGGGAGAGACATGGCAAGAGCTTATACGCTAGGGACAGTGTTGCTGCAAAGTGTTTTAATAAAGAATATTGGAAAGAGAAACTGCTGAGTGAGTGCAGGAAGACTGCAGGGAGAGTATATCGCCATGTGCATTACATTCTAGTGCTCTGACATTCAGAATTAATCTAATCTAAAGCAGCCTCAGCAACAGGCTAGACCTACCACTGTCATCCAGCGATCGTGTTTTGTCCAAAATTCCAGCTATACTGGATCAGTTGACTTGCCCTTCATCATCTCAAGTGACAACAGATGCACATAGCTGGGAATCTGACACCACACTCAGTTGGCATGGCCTAGGAACTGCCTCTATGCTCTCACCTGTCCTGAACCTTCCTCTTGCTTTTGTTGCTCCTTCTGCTAGCCAAGTAATGTTAGACGCCAGCTCTGCTTTTCAGTGAAGATGAGCTTTGTGAGGCCAACACATACTTGGAGGAGAGGTCCGCTGTGGACTCCTTTAGGCGTGCAACTACCAATGATGACAGTCGGATGGGAGCACCTGTTGTGAGAGTTCAGGGATGTGCGCAACAGACAGGTGAGGCTGACACAAATGATCATCAAATATTTGTAGATGATGATGTAGCACATCGCATGAGGAGCCAAGTGAAGAGGGATCATCATCAGTTGGTAAGGGTGGCAGTAAACCTGTGAGCCTGCAGGGTGGCACCGTGCCTGTGAGCAAGCAGGGTGAAAGCAGTGGGACATCTAGAGCCAAAGGTGGGAGGGGTACTCCAGAAACTACCTGTAAGGAACACACTAGCAGTGATTCGGGTTCATAAAAGCAGCGACAGGAAGGCAACACATAGTGGTGGAGGGAAAATGCCATTCTAGGCAGTGTGGGAATTTTTCACCAAGTTACTGGGGGACGTTATTGTAGCGGTTGCAGGATGAGAGGGCAGAAGGTCAGGCATGGTCAGAGTGCTAATGTTGGCACGACAGCCCTGCATGCGCTTCCGGTGATGCTCTGGCTCCCCCCTGCGGCGATCGGAGGAACCAGAGCTTGTGTGCAGCAGCCCCTGTCTTTGTGAAAGACAGGAGGCTGACGTATAGTATTTCCTATGGAGCCGTAGCCTCTAATAGCAATCTAATGATTGATTTTTATAGTTCCATATGGGAACTATAAAAAAAAGTGTTAAAAAAAGTTTTTAAAAATAAAAAAAATAAAAAAACATAAAAATTGAAATCACCCACTTTTCCCCAAAATAAAAATAAAAGAACTACAAAAATAAAAAATACACATCATGGGTATAGTATAATAATATAAAAATATCTTCCCCATACGGCAAACAGTGAAACAGAAAAAATAAATAAAAATTCAGCAAAAAAAAAAAAATCAAAAAGTCATACACACCCCAGAATGGAATCAATGAAAAGTTCAGATCGCCCTGCAAAAAATTAGCCCACCTACAGTTCTATGCACATAATTACCCAAAAATTATAGGGGTCAAAATATGGCAATGAAAAACTGATTTTTTTAACTTTTTTTATTATTTTATCACTATCAAAACGCAAGAAAAACTATACATATAAGTTATCGCCTGATTTGTACTGACCTGTAGAATGAAAGTTACTGGTCATTTTTATCGCACATCAAAGGTCGTAAATAAAATAACCCGTAAAACTGTGGCAGAGTTGCTTTTTTTTTTTAGCAATTTCAACCCATTTGCGCCTCCTGTTCCTCTCCTGTCACTTTGGCAGATAAACCACCTATTTCTATATACAATTCCTGGCCTTAGTGTCCTCCTCCTCTTCCTCCACCAGTACACCCCCAACAGTGTTTTAGGAACTGGGGCCATGATTAAGAGAGAGGGCCGGGGGCACCGGTATTGCACCACTAGAGGTGAAATTCTTGGACCGGAGCAAGACGAACTAAAGTGAAAGCATGTTCCAAGAATGTTTTCATTAATCAAAAACGAAAGTCGGAGGTTTGAAGACGATTAGAAACCGTCGTAGTTATGACCATAAACGATGACGACCGGCGATCCGTCGGCGTTATTTCCATGACCCTCCGAGCTGCTTCCGGGAAACCAAAGTCTTTGAGTTCCGGGCGGAGTATGGTTTCAAAGCTGACAAAGTACACTGTATGTCACAGATACATTTTTGAAGTGGACACATTACACTGGAGATGTGGTCCTGGTATGGTCACTGTCAGAATAATTTAACTGTCCGCAGCAGACACGTCTATTGAAAAAGTGCACTGGATGTCACAGATATTTTTTGGATGCGCACACTTTACATTGGAGATGTGGCGCAGCTAATCTTACTGTCCGCAGCGGACACCGTCTATTAAAAGTACACTGGATGTCACATATTTTTTGTATGCACACATTTTATACTGGAGATGTGGCTCGGATAATTAGATTTTTTTTCCCGCTTCCCACTACATCAAATGCAATATTAAATGGTGATGATATTTGGAAAGTACAACTTGTCTGTTTCTGTTTTGAATTCCGTCTTACAAATTCCATTATTTTCAGTTATAACGCTGATGTGAACCCGCCCTTACCTTGCAAAACACACCATCCTTGAGCTGCAAAGACTAGTGTTCCCCAACATCGCCTCATATGCAACATTTCCACACGTTGGAACTCCACCCTGCATATGTTGGACCAACTTTATAAGGGGAGGAAGGCAGGGAACGATTTTTTGACTATGCAGGGGTACTCCCCTGTGTAACTTCCATGTTAGTCAGTGGTAGCTCAGTCATGACATCTGCCATTTGCTCAGGTCCTTTGAGGAGGCAACTTTATTTGTCAGTCGCCAGGACTACGGGATGAATGATGTCATTCCACTCCTCCACGTCCTGGAGCAGATGCTGATAAATCTAGCTGGCCAGGGAATAGGAGATGGGACGGCTTATTTTCACAGCCACCTGAACCCTGTGGGGGGTGTACTAGTGGAGGAAGAAGAGGAGGACATTAAGGCCAGGAATTGTATATAGAAATATGTTGTTTATCTGCCAAAATGACAGGAGAGGAACAGGAGGAGCATGAGGAGCTAGAGGGCGATGATGTTAGACCCTCATTACCGGACCAAGATGGGGACCTTATTTTTTACACCCGCCGAGAGTAATAAAAAAAATCAACTACTATCGAGACATCCTATATAATTTATTGGTCACTGCCTGTGTGTGTCATCATTAATCCTCATGAAGGTCTGACCTGGGGGATCCCCTGAGCTCACGCTCCATAGCCGTGAGTGCTGGAGTGGGTGTGGGGCAGAAACAGCACCAGCTCCATCAGCAGCAACTTAAGTCTGGAGTCTCTGATGAGCACTTTTCTTCACCCGCCTAGTGAAGAAACCACCCAGCAGTAGCAGGACATGGAGCAGAACCAGCAGGTGGTGGCATACTTGAAATGCACCCTGTCACACCAGATTCAAGATCCCCTGGTCTACTGGACATCCAAACTAGATATGCGGCCATAACTGACCGAGTTTGCCCTGGACAAGCTTTTCTGCCTAGCAGTAGTGTGGCATCAGACCGGGTGTTTATTGCAGTGGGGGGCATGGTTACGCCAAAGAGAACTCACCTTTCAACAGGAAATGTTGATAGATTAACCTTTCTAAAGATGAATCAGGTGTGGATTAGCCAGGATTTCCACACTCCAGTGCCAGATGCATCAGACTAGATCATTCTGGCAGTCATTTTCTGATTGCAATGTGCTGCCACACATGACCATTGTGAAAAATGGTCTTTTACTTCTGGCCATGTATTTCAGACACTATTCTGATGCTGCCACCCACCTGATTCCACACACCTGCTGCCTCTGCTGCCATTGTCTGCTACTGCTGACCACCATCTTGTGCTGTTAATGCTGTTGTCCCCTACCTCCCCACTTTGTGACTGAGTCATTATGTTGGCTCCTAATGCTGTTGCCACGCTCACCACTATGTTGACTCATTTTCTATTGCCACCGTCCCGACTTTGTGACTAGGCCACTATGTTGACTCCTTATGCTGTTGCCACGCTCACCACTATGTGATTGGGCCTCTGTACAGACTTCTCATGCTGTTGTTACCCTCCTCACTCTGTAACTAGACCACTACTGTATGTTGACCCCTCATGCTGTTGCGACATTCACCACTATGTGATTTGGACACTGTGTTGACTCCTTATTCAGCTGCCATATTCACCACTCTGCGACTGGACCACTATGTTGACTCCTTATGCGGTTGCCACCATTCCCATTGTGTGACTAGGCCACTATGTTGACTCCTCATGCTATTGCCACCCTCACCATTCTGTGATGGGGCCACTAATGTCCCTGTTTTGCCTTCTTGACATAACCTTTTAGTTAACCCTTCTTCTGATCTGTCAGAAGAACTGAAAAGTGAAAAACAGAACGGAAACTTTCTTTGGAGCATCCATAAGGCCTCTATACCACAATCAGTATTTTGCATCAGGATATGATCATGATTTCAAAGCCAAAATGAGTTAAGAAATTTGAAATAAAAGTTTGTGTGCTAACTCTGCTACATCCATACCTGATGCTAACATTGACTAGTAAGGCTGAGTTCACACTTTATTTATGTGGCCAGCTACGGGTCAAAAACATACTAAATAACTGAAGTGGGAACTGAGTCTAAGAGTGACACCTGTCAACTGCCTGTCATACTTGCAGCGGCCGGGCCGCAGGGGTAATATGTGGGTTATGGTGGGCCGATGGGTATAGTAGTAGTTTTACTCACAGTTCTGTACAGCTCCTTGGGCCGGCGTGCAGTTAATGGAAGGACAGCACCAGTTCCTTCAGGGCACACTCTGTTGTCCAGGGACTCCCGCCAGTTGCCATGGAGGCAGGGTCCCTGGTAGTGTTGATTGAGCACCATAGTGCTTGGGTGCTCGGATGCTTGGGCAGAACACATCGGGATGCTCAGGTGCTCTACCGAGCACCCGAGTGTAATGGAAGTCAATGGGAGAATCAGAGCATTAAATAAGGCACCCCCTGCTCTGAAGAGGGGAGGGTGCCTGGTTAATAGGAAAAGGTCAGAAATTGATGAAAACACCACCAAAATAGTTTAGGAACACCATGGAGACGATGTCTGGATGCATCTTAGACTCCAAGGTCGCTGCTGGGAACCATGGTGTCCGCGTTGTACGCCACTTTTACAGACTGACAATAATACGCACAAAACCGAAGATAAAATCTATTTTAGAGGAAACATTGATAGAAAACATTCTTTCTTGCATATTTACTTGTATATTAAGTGCAAGTGCTGCCAAAAATTACAACCCCCAAAAGTGAACATCAGAAATAAAGTAAAGAAAAAAAGTAAAAAAAAAGTAATCCAATTAATAAAGTAAAAAATAAAAAATAAAACGCCCCTTTCCTCTTATTTTATAATGAAAAAACAGAAAAAAACACACATATTAGGTATCGCCACGTCCGTAATGACTGGCTCTATAAATATATCACATAATCCACCCTGTCCAATAAATACCATAAAAAAAAATATTAAAACAGTGTAAAAAAAAAGCCATTTTTGGCACCTTACATAACAAAAAGCGCAACACCAAGTAATCAAAAAGGCATATGCCCCCCAAAATAGTACCAATCTAACCGTCACCTTATCCCGCAAAAAAATTGCCTCTACCTAAGCAAATTGCCCCCCAAAAAAAATATATGGCTCAGAATATAGAGACACTAAAACATCAATTGTTTTGTTTAAAAAATGCTGGTATTGTGTAAAACTTAAGTAAATAAAAAAAGTATACATATTAGGTATCGCTGCGTCCGTAATAATCTGCTCTATAAAAATATCACATGACCTAACCCCACAGATTAACACCGTAAAAAAAACAAAAAAACTTTTTTGCCATCTGTTATATTCTTCATTCTTTGGAAATGTATCTATCTTCATTTTTATTTGATTTTTTTTTTTCAGTTATATGTTCTAGTCATTGAAGAAAGTTTATGCAGAAGCCTAGATAAAACAGAACAGGAAATTATGAATAAAAAATATGAAAAAATACAATTATAATGCGAGGTTAGAACCTGCCAGAGAAGAACAAGAAAACCTAGAGACTAGAGGAAATACTCAAAAAAGAGAGGAAAAAGAAAAAATTCAAGAAAAAATTAAAAAAACTCAACAGACTAGGTATACCATACCAGTCACAAACAAATATGAAGCCCTTTCTAGCCAACATTTTTTAGATGGAACCCCCCCTCACCACAGAACAAGGACACAACACAAATCACAAGACTCACAAGAACGTCAACACTCACCATTAATGAGGAGACATTACTCACCCTCACCATTGAGACACCAATACAATCTTCGCCACAGACACCAACACTACAGAAATCACCAATCGAACAGAACACAATATCAACAAGACACACAATGGTTGACACCTACACGGGAAATGAATATAGAGACACAATATCACAGGGAGAAAACACAAGGAAAAAGCAGAAGAAAACACGGAGAGGACGAAAGAAAAAATTATCACAGGACATAAAAGAAAAAGATGCCATTATAAATTTGAGTGACACAAAATTATATGATGCACAAATTAAAGTGCTAAATAAAGTGTTAAAATTCACACCGACACTGAAAGTGAGCAAATTCGAAGCATATATAGGTGTGGAAAAATTCATTAGAAAAATTTTCTTAAAAAAGTATTTCCTTAAAAATCCGATATTAGAACAGGAACAAAAACATCATAAATATGTACACACAGAATTAATAGGAACCTCAAAATTTTTTCCTAGACAGGAAATAGGCCAAGAAATTGCAGCATTTAGACAGTGTGTCAGTTCAGACATAAGGAAATAAAAAAATGGACGAGACACTAAAAACAACATAACATATCAGGAGAGACAGGCAATTAAACAGCTCCAAAAACAAGAAAATCTGATAATACGGCCGGCTGACAAGGGAGGAGCGATAGTAATAATAAATGCAGAAAAATACAATAATGAATGCTTGAGACAATTGGCAGATTTGAAAACCTACACAAAAGGAGATCCAGGTGAACAATTTTATCAGGAACTCCTACAATATTGTAAAAGTGAATTAGAAAGTAATATTTTATTACAGCGGGAACATGATTTTATTTCTAAAACGCAACGTAGATTGCCAGTGTTTTATTGTCTCCCTAATGTGCACAAAGACCCCCAAAACCCCCCTGGTCGCCCCATAATCTCGGGCATCGAGTCCCTGACCTCGAATCTGTCACAATACATAGACAGAATGTTACAGCCATCAGTAAAAAAGAGTGTATAATATAGTAGAAAAATCGCTATCTAAAATAAGAGAAAAGGACAGAAATACCTTTTTTTAAATCTAAGAATGAAAATGATAAAAATGAAAATGGATGTGGGGATTTGAAAGATAGAACTCCACGGATTATTTTGCCCTTCAATTCCGAATATAAAAAAGTGGAACGAATCGTTAGACGTTATTGGAATCACATCCTAGAAGATAAAACTATAGGTACATTAATATCGAAAAACCCACAATTTGTGTACACAAAAGCACAAAATCTAGGATGTAAAATAGCGCCAACGACTAAACAAACAATAAAAAAGAAAGGAATCTCGCAACACTGGGATCACTTAAAAGGGTTTTATAGGTGCGGGAGGTGTTCCAACTGCAAACAAACTACCTTTCAAAGAAAGACTGCAGAAGTGCAATCCATTCAAAATAATTTTAAGATTGAAATAAATGAACTGCTCACATGTAACTCTGATAATATACTGTATTGTATTTGATCCAATGCCCTTGTGGCAAACAATATATAGGACGGACTAAGAGACTATTAAAAACGAGAATAGCTGAACACATTGCAAACATAAAGAAAGGCTATGAAAAACACATCCTGTCTAAATATCACCATAATCAGAACCCCTCAGGTCTAATGTTTGCAGCATTTGAAAAAGTAAATAAACATTGGAGGGGGGCAATCATATATCTAGGATGTCCCGACAGGAATCAAGAAGGATTTTCGAGTTCGACACCATTCAACCTAATGGTCTAAATGCAGAACTCGAAATCTTCGGCTTCCTGTAAAATAGGACGCCCCTGGTTGACGGACGACGGGGGTCTCTGTTTGTGATCATCACCCCTGTCTTCCTTTGACTACGGGCCTCCTATATAACTGCATATTCCCTAGAGGTCCCTACATTTTTTTACATATTTTTAAAAACTTTTTTTATATACTTTTTTTTATGTATAAAAATTCCATCTGGAGAATAGTATATATACTATGTATGCCTTTTAAATATATTTTATGTATTATTATATATATTTTAAAACATTCTTTATGAAATATCTTATGGAGAAATGCAAGCATATTTTGAAACAGCATAATGATAATGTAATCTAAACTTCTGGAATGATTTAATATTTCTACATAGAGAATCGGGAGGTTACAAATAATAACTGATTATAAAAAGAGGAAAAATTCCATAGAAATGCAGAGAGACAACTCCGGATCGGATTCCGGATTTTTTGATTGACCTGGACATAATAAAAAGACGGCATGATGGGAAGTATGCTTGACCACTGAGGAAGGAGCGAGCTTACGCTCCGAAGCATGTTTGGGTGAACAAGCATACGAATACAAAAGACTACAGTGCTGGAGCGCTCCAAAAGAAATAAAGACTCATGGTAAACTGACCCATTCTTACATTCCTATATAAGTTGAACACCGGCAGCTGAATAAAAAGGCGAACCGAATATTTGAGGGGCGAACCTGAATTACACAAAGACGCCGCCATAACACGAGGGACGCCAAATCTGGAACACAGCTGCGATCGGAGATTCCAAAAGAAACAGGATAAAGGTCAGTCTGTTCTCAGAATCAGTGTGGGACGTCGCACTAGGAAACAGTCAAACCGTGAGTAAAGTTATTCATTGCATGTAACAGAGGAATCGCTTAAACTAAAAAGTGTGACTGTATTTAAAGGTGCGATCATCTGCACCGCATCAGGAAGGAAATATCAAGCCATCATTATTTACAGTTATTCTCAACAGCTATTTCTAACAGCTATTGCCATCAACAACGTTGTTGCTACTATATGCTGAGACATTGTTAGTGATACATTGCACTTTCTTTTCCGCTGTGGAATATCGAAACATTGACTTTGTTTTTTGAGGATGAACTATCGCTAAACTAATAAAAAGTTGACTATAGAAGTCTTTTTGCTGCTATTTATATATACATATATATATATATATATATATATATATATATTTATATAATATATTTTATTGCCATCAACTGCTGCTAAAATATCACTATTGCTATCTATTTTATTCTAGTGCGATTAACTGCTGCTACAATATTGCTATTTATTCTACTGTACCGCGATTGCTATTACTGTCATTTTTATGAATGTTATGTACTTTTAAATTGTATTTTAAAATGAATAAAATAATCCCACATTCACATGAACCCATAATTAGAGTGCCTGCCCGCTCTTAATGAAATGATTATACCCACTCTTTGACTCTCGTCCCCAGAAGAGATAGGACGCAGTTTAAAATACAATTTGCACGACTCCTTGAACCGAATAAAATTGTCACTTTCCCCGGAAAATCTATCTGGGAGAGCGACCTTAGGTTGAGGACAGGCCTGTGGTCTCTGGATCTGTGAGACAGCCGTGCGGAGGTTAGCTACCTCCAAAGACAGCCCCTACAGTTGTTTGACCAGTGCAGAAATAGTATCCATCTCTGCACTGACACAAACAAAATGGTGGTTTTTCGGCGGTTGATAATGTCACAAAGTGGGGTGAGGGGAGGAACACCAGAATGACAACAGAAGGAAAATGACTGGAAACTAGGACTCAGGGCTAGGGGAAGGGAATAGGTCACCACCTAGGAAACCTAGCCCTGACTCTGTCAGTATGAATAGACCCTGAATGTGGGGATATTTATACACCATAAACCTAGGCTCTAGAAACCCTGGAAAGCCCTAGGAGTAGTGACTGGGTCTGAGACCACTGGTTCCTTCCCAGATGAACGAACCAGCATCTCCCTGAGGCCTAGTAAACAATGAGAAAATGAGAACCACAAAATACAAAGGAAAGTACACTTGTCTTCAATAGAAAATGGAAGAGCAGGAACACAGATGAGGAACTCACACCAGCTCTTCTAACTCCAGGCAGATAATATCAATGGCATGGTATGAAGTAAATAGAGGAGCAGTAATGACCACAAGCTGCACCTGAGACAAGAGGTGTGGTCATTAGCAACAACAACACTGCAACAAGTGAAGACAGATAGGCTGTTAGATAACCTAACTTGCAGCCAGTCTCTCAGATCTTCTAACCTCTGTCATAGGAGGGACCGTGACAGTACCCCCCTTCTACGGGTGAGCTCCGGGCACCTAGGACCAACCTTATCTGGATGAGCCCTGTGAAAGACTTTCACAAGGTGACTGGCATTAACGTCAGCTGCTGGAACCCACATTCTCTCCTCTGGACCGTAACCCAGTTAACGAGATACTGGAGGGATCTACGGAGAATTCATGGTTTCACTATCTTGGCGATCTGAAAATCAAGATTACCATTAATAAACATTGGGATTGTAGAAAGGGTTACTATGACAGATATGTATGTTATATTTATCTATTTTAAAATATGTGTAATAATATATGTTTTCTCATATTAAATGTACTAAAATATTTTTATATGTATTAAATTACCATTTTTAACCTTAAGTACTGAGTCGGGTAGAATCTTGCATTGTGTAATTTCAGCAAAAACGCAATAGAGCTAAAGAAACCGCAACCATATCGCACCAAAACCGCACTGGAGGAACCATATTCAAATCATCCATATTCCTGATTTTCTGGATTACCAAACAGACTATAAAAGGTGGAGAACAACTAATGGCGCTTTGACCACTGAGGAAGTGGTGTTGACGCCCCGAATCGCGTCTGGTGAAAGAAAGGAAAAAGTGCCCACCTAATCCACTGGACCCTCTTACAAATAGATCTCCAGTGAAAAACCACAGATCCAGTTTGGAGAAGCAGACACCGCCAATCAGGTATTATCCTTGCCTGTTGAATCCCGCGATATTGTGACGTCATCGGCCTGAGACGTGCGACGCAAGACGACTGAACAGCCGGCATCGCTCGTCTCGTGGAAGGACCGTAAGACGCCACACAGCGGGACATACTACCAGGAACCAGGTAGGAACTGCCAAACTGTTGTTCTGGACACGGACCACGCCATTACTTACCTGTTTGGGTGGTTAACAAATAACTAGAAGAACTAAGCACCCTCGGAGGGACTGTTTATTATAGTGACTGTTTGCACTGGAGATAAGCGATTTATCTGAGGAACTTTCAGGACGTCCCTATTGATGTGCGGTGTGTGGTATAGGAGGCAGTGGCAGTGACCGGACACTGCTACATATAAATTGCCAAAGGGAGTTCTCCCTATTAAAGAGCTCTCTTTGAATACTAACACCCAAAAAGACTGTGGCAATAGGATTCTACCCCGACATCAGCTTATTATAGATATTTGTACCTATTTGCAACATTTTATTCTATTTTATTTCAAATGTATTTTATATTGTGAATGGTGTGTAATTGTTTTACCCTTTTGACCGTGCAGGTCCTATTCCTAAAAATTAAAACATTCTATATATCGTATGACCTAGGTGTTGTGAGTGCTCACTCTCCCTCTTGTTTTAAATGTAAGGTTATGCACATGGGAAGCAATAATGCATACTAAATGGTAAAACACTCGGTAACACTGACATGGAAAAGGACCTAGGAATTTTTGTGAACTGCAAACTAAGCTGAAACCAGTGTCAGGCAGCTGCTGCCATGGCCAATAAGATAATGGGTTGCATCAAAGGGGCATAGATGCCCGTGATGAGAACATAGTCCTACAACTTTACAAATCACTAGTCAGACCACACATGAAGTACTGTGTACAGTTCTGGGCTTCTGTGAACAAGGCAGACATAGCAGAGCTGGAGAGGGTCCAGAAGAGGGCAACTAAAGTAATAACTGGAATGGGGGGACTACAGTACCCTGAAAGATTGCCAAAATTATTGTTATTCACTTTAGAAAAAAAGAAGACTGAGGGGAGATCTAATAACTATGTGCAGTGTCCCACTACGTAAATGTGGGCACTACTCAAGGGTAATCCCCTCAAATGCATATGCTTCCATAATTGCAGATTTAATCCATCTCGCAATGGTATCTTTGGATGGACATTGACCTCTTCTTGAGCCAGCATACAACAGAAGGAGGTTCTCTGCCTTTCTGTACTCCTTGGTTCTGAGAAGATAGATCTCAATTGCCCTCTTAACATTTAGTGTGTGTAGGGCACTCTGTTGTTCATCAGAAGGGTCAGGAAAGAACACTGGAAAGAAAGATTCTCTGTTAATGTTAGATGAAGATGAGACTTTTGGTTGAAAGAATGGCATGGTACGAAGTAGCACTCCATCTGGAAGGATTCTTAGGTACGGATGTTTAGAGGAAAGGGCTCGTAGCTCTCCCAACCGCTTTGCAGACGTAATTGCAATCAGAAAAGACACCTTATAGGTAAGCCATTTGAAATCAGCTTGCTGGAGAGGCTCGAATGGAGAAGACGTTAATCTTCTGAGTACCACAGACAGGTCCCAGACTGGTATGGGTTCTCGGAAAGTAGGTCTTAACTTTCTTACTGCTTTAAAGAACCTGACGATAAGGGGGTGATGAATGAATTTGTTTTCAGTCATGACATTGATCGCCGTCATATGTGCCCTTAATGTGTTAGGCTTGAGACCCTTTTGAAAACCGTCTTGAAGGAACTGTAGTATAGAAGAAATGTGAATGACCGAACAATTCAACTCGCAGAGCAACTCTGAGAACTTATTCCAGATTTTGGCATACTTCTTATTAGTTGATTCCTTACGTGAGCAGAGAAGTGTACTAATTACTGAGTCAGAGAGTCCTCTTTCTTCTAGAGCAGATCTTTCAGCCTCCAGGCTGTGAGGTGTAGTCTGTCCAGATGCTGAGGATACAGAGCCTCTTGAAGTAAAATTTCCAGAACTAGAGGGAGCTTCCAGAATTCCCCCTTGGACAGCTGGAGAAGAAGGGGAAACCACGATCTTCTTGGCCAGAATGGCGCTATTAGTATCGCCTGAGGCCTCTCTGCAAGTATCTTCCGAAGGACTCTCACAATGAGGGGGACCGGAGGAAAGATGTACACGAATAGGTGTCTCCAGCTGAAAGAAAATGCATCCACCACTGTGGGGTTTTCCCAACTGTTCAGAGAGCAGAACCTTGATAGCTTGTTGTTTTTTCTGGACGCCATCAGGTCCCACGCTGGAAGACCCCATTTGGCCACTATTTAATGGAATACGGCTTGATTCAGCTCCCATTCTGCTGGTTTGATCATCCTCCGACTTAGCCAAATTGAATATTGCAGCAACCTTTGATATGCATGGCTCTTAATTCTAAAAGGTGGGGCTCCGCCCAGGTAACGATTTCCTTGCACAAGCCCAGGAGAACCGCATTCCTTGTCCCCCCTTGCTTGTTCAGATAAAAAACTGCCGGGAGATTGTCTGAATGAACAAGCAGTGGCTTTCCTACTATCTCTGCTGCAAACTGGTGAAGAGCCAAGTGGACCGCTTTCAGTTCCCTGAAGTTTGAAGATTGCTTCTTCATTTGTGGGGACCAAAGGCCTTAAACCCATCTGTCCTGGAGGTGTGCTCCCCAGCCTTGGTCAGATACGTCTGTGGTGATTATGACCAGAGACATGAACTAGAAACTCTTCTCACAGGAGAGACTTTAGACTTTGAATTGTTGAAGGCTTCAGTTTCACTCTCGTTTTCAGACTGTGGTGGCTGCGATGCCACATCTGTAGCATGTCCTGTTGTAAGTCCCTGGTATGAATCATGGCCCAGGGGACGGCATCTGCTGTTGCTGTCATATGTCCCAATGTATTCATGACTCTGCAAACTGTAGGAAGATGTAAGGATAACAGGGTTATTATTTCCTTCTTTAGCGCCTCGATCTTTGAAGGTGGCAGGAAAAGCGTCATGCGGCTTGTGTCTATCTTGAACCCTAGGAAGGTTTTGGAGGTGGTAGGAATAATTTCAGATTTTTTCCAATTTATTAGAAATCCTAGGGACTGAAGTAGTTTCACCGCTTTCTCGAGATGAACTTTCAGAAGATGTTCGGATTGGGCTACTAGAAGCCAGTCGTTCAAGTAGGGGAAAACTTGAATATCCTGGAGGTGGAGACTCACCGCTACTATGACCGCAATCTTGGTAAAAATTCTCGGTGCAAAGCAGAGGCCAAAAGGAAGAGCCTTGAACTGGAAGTGAGAAACGCTTCCCTTCTTCTGGACAGCCAGTCTTAAGAATCTCCTGGACGACACTCTTATCGGGATGTGTAGATACGCGGCTTTTAGGTCTAAGGACACCATGTACTGATCCTTTCTGAGTAACGCTGTTATTGATCTTATAGTTTCCATCTTGAAGTGTACTTTCTTCAGGTACTGGTTTAAGTAGCACAAATCTATGATGAGACGGTTTCTTCCGTCTGACTTGGGGACGTGGAATATTCTGGAGTCTACTCCTTTTCCCCTTTGGTGGTAAGGAACAGGTTCTAGTGCACCCATTTCTAAAAATTCATCCAGTAGTTGAACTAGTAGAATATTTTCTCCTTTGTTTGATAGGAATCTGTCTCTTGGGAAGTGGTTGAACTCTAGTTCGTAACCTTCTTTGATGATCTGGAGACCCCAATAGTCTGAGGTAATCCACAGCCATTCTGCGTAGTAATTTGAAAGGCGGCCTCCCACTTCCTGACCTGTGGCGTCAGAACTCCATATTTGGTTGTTTGGAATCATCTGGCTTCTTTCCTGGCTTCTCAGAAGCTGGTCTGAATCTACGGTCAGATCTTCCTCTGGTTGAGCATCCCCTAAAACTTGACCTCCTATAATCCTGTCCTCTATAGGGACGAAAAAACTTCAGTTTGTCTCTACGTCTGGCTTGAGGAAATTTTTATGTTTTCTCTTCCATGTTAGCCTCAAGAAGCTTATCCAGATGGGAGCCGAAAAGTCTCCCAGGCTCAAATAGTAAGGAGCAGAGATTACTCTTAGATGAAGGATCTCCGGACCATAGCTTCAACCAGAAGGCTCTTCTAACTGAGTTTGACAGGGCCATATTCTTTGCCGTCAACCTTATAGTATCCACAGGGAAGTCACAAAGGAACTCCGCCGCCAATTTCAACGTTGGCAGTTGCTGCAGCAATTCTTCTCTCGACACTCCATCCTCTATATCCCTACCGAGTTGGCTTAGCCATACCCTGAGTGCCCGAGCTACAGGGACTGTTGCCATAGCAGCCTTGCTTAGGGAGGCCAGGTAGGTATGTAGCCTCTTTAGGACCCCATCCGCTTTCTTCTCCATAGGCTCCTTCAGCAAGGAGGAGTCGTCACTAGGGAAAAGAGACTTCCTAGCTAAACGGGTAACCGCAGGGTCTACTCTTGCTGGTGCCTCCCAGCTGGTGGATTTAGCAGGATCTGTCTTGTATGCTGCACTAAATCTGGATCCCAGATTTATCTTTCCAACTGGCTGCTCCCATTCTTTACACATAATGGAATTCAATATAGGGTGACTAGGAAACACAGAGTCTTTCTTTTTAGGAAAACAGAAAAGGTTTTCTTCCTCACGCTCCGACGTATTTTCCTTTTTAGACTCCATACTCCTTTTAACTTCTGTAATCAGCTGATTAGCATTATTTTTGTTAAAAAGAAAGTTATCTTCCAGAGTTGTGGAATCGGACTCAGATTCTGAAGAGATTTCACTTTCAGAGCGTGAAGACTGCTCAGAAGACGACAGGGATGGAAAATGCTCCCTCTTGTTTCTCTTCTTTTTCGTTTTTGCAAGAAACTTTTTAAAGAGAGACATCAGCTTCCTGGTCTCTGTATCAGAGAACTCATCCGAATGAGAGCAATTTTTACATATATTAGAGGAGCAATCATTAGGAAGCGGCTGAATGCAAGAGATGCATAAGGATTGCCTTGACTTGCGTTTCTTTGCAGATCTAGATGGAGAAACCTTAGGAGGGTTCCCACTGCATTGATCACAAAAATCCTCTTTAAACTCATCAGGCAGGGGCTGATCACATGAATGGCACAAACTGTGTCTGCTCTTTCTGGACCTCTTCCCTCCTTTGCTGGAAGAGCTGGACATCTGTAATAAACAAATACAGGTAGCCAGTTTACATAGAGCAGGCCATTGCAGGATTGCCTGACACAGGACAGGCAAAAATTACCTTAACAATACCAGAGCTCGGCTGCCAGGCACATGCGGCAGCGAGCATTACAAACAGCCACTTTAAATACTTCCTGGCTGTGTCCAGCAGGTAGGAGGCGGCATGCGGGGTGATGTCAGACGCCCAGCGCCTGCGTTCCACCAAGCGCTTCCGTGCGCTCCATCACGCCGGCGAAACCGGAAGTTCGGATGTATCACTTCCGGTTGCCCGTGTGGTACACGCTGCCTTCTAATGCCTCCAGAATCCCTGCAGAGCGTTTCCTTGAGAAGCGCAGGAGCGAACGCTTTGGGCCAGGAACCATACATGGCCAAATGAACAAAAGAAAACAAAAACCGAAATCAGGCTACCTGATCCCAGGTAACCAACCGCTAGGTGCGGTTACTGAAGGACAATAAAATAAAAACACAATGATGCATGCTGGTAGCTACCTTATATTGGGAGCTAATTAATTAATTATTCTGATTTATCTAGGTGGGCGGTCCTACAAACTGAAGGGAATGGGATTAACCCGTGATGTGCGGCCAGAGTACGAGAAGGGAAAGCCCAGGTTCCTAGCTTGCCCCCAGGAGAAGAGGTTGCCTCCTGAAGATATCTAGCATCTTGCAGAGTACAGAGCAGAGCCAAATTTATCCAGCCAAGTAGAAAGCTGAAGGCAGAAGGATATTTACAGCAAGAGGATTTATACCAGAGGAAGGTTTCCCTACCCAAGGATAAAGCCAGCAATAGGGCATACGAGCCTTGGAGAAAGCCAGACAGGATCTGAAGAAAGTACAGCCTGATTTGTGACTGTTATTCCCTCTGAGTATCTTGCAAAGACTTTGCCTGCCATTTATGTGAAGCCTGCCTGTTATCAAGACCCTGCATATGAAACCAACTGAAACCTGTATATAGTTGAACTGTTCAGTAAAAAGGAATTCTGGTTCACTACAACCATGAGTACCTCAATTATACCTACAATAAATCGGTGTGCCACCGTTACCGACACTGGCGTCACGAACTATAAGGGATCTTGCCACAGGCACACTAAACCTACAACACCCAGGGCACTTCACCTACCACCAGGCCTGGTCCCTATACCCAGAGAGTGCCCCAGAGGATCTATGTGCCAGCCTCTCCATCACGGCTGTATGCCTGCCTAGGATATATAAAAACTGTGAGTACCAAAAGCAACTCTCGGTCTGGTAACTGTCCCCTGTGACCTCACATTCGCTCACCCTGCAGGACTGGCGTACGGCATATGTACAAACCGGATTCCAAAAAAGTTGGGACACTATACAAATCGTGAATAAAAACTGAATGCAATGATGTGGAGGTGCCAACTTCTAATATTTTATTCAGAATAGAACATAAATTACGGAACAAAAGTTTAAACTGAGAAAATGTACCATTTTAAGGGAAAAATATGTTGAATCAGAATTTCATGGTGTCAACAAATCCCCCAAAAGTTGGGACAAGGCCATTTTCACCACTGTGTGGCATCTCCCCTTCTTCTTACAACACTCAACAGACGTCTGGGGACCGAGGAGACCAGTTTCTCAAGTTTAGAAATAGGAATGCTCTCCCATTCTTGTCTAATACAGGCCTCTAACTGTTCAATCGTCTTGGGCCTTCTTTGTTTCACCTTCCTCTTTATGATGCGCCAAATGTTCTCTATAGGTGAAAGATCTGGACTGCAGACTGGCCATTTCAGTACCCGGATCCTTCTCCTACGCAGCCATGATGTTGTGATTGATGCAAAATGTGGTCTGGCATTATCTTGTTGAAAAATGCAGGGTCTTCCCTGAAAGAGATGACTTCTGGATGGGAGCATATGTTGTTCTAGAACCTGAATATATTTTTCTGCATTGATGGTGCCTTTCCAGACATGCAAGCTGCCCATGCCACACGCACTCATGCAACCCCATACCATCAGATATGCAGGCTTCTGAACTGAGCGTTGATAACAACTTGGGTTGTCCTTGTCCTCTTTGATCTGGCGTCCCAGATTTCCAAAAATAACTTTGAATCGTGACTCGTCTGACCACAGAACAGTCTTCCATTTTGCAACACTCCATTTTAAATTATCCCTGGCCCAGTGAAAATGCCTGAGCTTGTGGATCTTGCTTAGAAATGGCTTCTTCTTTGCACTGTAGAGTTTCAGCTGGCAACGGCGGATGGCACGGTGGATTGTGTTCACTGACAATGGTTTCTGGAAGTATTCCTGAGCCCATTCTGTGATTTCCTTTACAGTAGCATTCCTGTTTGTGGTGAAGTGTCATTTAAGGGCCCGGAGATCATGGGCATCCAGTATGGTTTTACGGCCTTGACCCTTACGCACAGAGATTGTTCCAGATTCTCTGAATCTTCGGATGATGTTATGCACAGTTGATGATGATAGATGCAAAGTCTTTGCAATTTTTCGCTGGGTAACACCTTTCTGATATTGCTCCACTATCTTTCTGCGCAACATTGTGGGAATTGGTGATCCTCTACCCATCTTGGCTTCTGAGAAACACTGCCACTCTGGGAAGCTCTTTTTATACCCAATCATGTTGCCAATTGACCTAAATAGTGTTAATTGGTCTTCCAGCTCTTCGTTATGCTCAAATTTACTTTTTCCAGCCTCTTAGGTCTCTTTCACACGGGCGTCAGTTTTTTTCCCCGGATAAGAGGCGGGAGCGTTTCTGCGCGAGTGCAAAACATTGTCATGTGTTGCACTCGCGTGAGAAAAATCGCTCATGTTTGGTACCCAAACCCGAACTTCTTCACAGAAGTTCGGGCTTGGGATTGATGTTCTGAAGATTGTATTATTTTCCCTTATAACATGGTTATAAGGGAAAATAATAGCATTCTGAATACAGAATGCATAGTAAAACAGCGCTAGAGGGGTTAAAAAAAAATAATATATAATTTAACTCACCTTAGTCCACTTGATCGCGAAGCCCGGCATCTCCTTGTGTCTCCTCTGCGCTGAACAGGACCTGGGGTGAGCTGCTTAATTAAATAGAGGTTAAGGACCTTTGATGACGTCACTCCGGTCATCACATGGTACGTCACATGATCTTTTACCATGGTGATTCACCATGGTAAAAGACCATGTGATGACCGGAGTGACGTCATCAAAGGTCCTTAACCTCTATTTAATGCAGCAGCTCACTCCAGGTCCTGTTCATCAGCAGAGGAGACACAAGGAGATGCCGGCTTCGCGATCAAGTGGACTAAGGTGAGTTAAATTATTTTTTATTTTTTTAACCCCTCTAGCGCTGTTTTACTATGCATTCTGTATTCAGAATGCTATTATTTTCCCTTATAACCATGTTATAAGGGAAAATAATAATGATCGGGTCTCCATCCCGATCGTCTCCTAGCAACCGTGCATGAAAATCGCACCGCATCCGTACTTGCTTGCGGATGCTATGCGATTTTCACGCTTCCCATTCACTTCTATGGGGCATGCGTCGCGTGAAAATCGGACAATATAGAGCATCCTGCGATTTTCACTCAGTGCACAAGTGATGCGTGAAAATCACCGCTCATGTGCACAGCCCCATAGAAATGAATAGGTCAGGATTCAGTGCGGGTGCAATGCGTTCACCGCACGCATCGCACCCGCACGGAAAACTCGCGTGAAAGGGGCCTTATTGCTACTTGTCCCAAATTTTTGGGGATTTGTTGACACCGTGAAAATTTGAATCAACGATAAAATGATACATTTACTCGGATTAAACGTTTGATCTGTCATCTACGTTCTATTACAAATAAAATATTGACATTTGCCATCTCCACATCATTGCATTCAGTTTTTATTCACAATTTGTTTAGTGTCCCAACTTTTTTGGAATCCGGTTTGTTTAAATATATCAGGGGTCAGTACAGAGATCTCTCCCATCATCTATTTATCCCCAGGACTGTGACAAGGGGACATCCTCTCCGTATAGAGGAAAGAAGGTTTGTACACAAACATAGAAGAGGATTCTTTACGGTAAGAGCAGTGAGACTATGGAACTCTCTGCCTGAGGAGGTGGTGATGGTGAGTTCACTAAAAGAGTTCAAGAGGGGCCTGGATGTATTTCTGGAGCGTAATAATATTACAGGCTATAGCTACTAGAGAGGGGTCGTTGATCCAGGGAGTTAGTCTGATTGCCTGATTGGAGTCGGGAAGGAATTTTTTCCCCTAAAATGTGGAAAATTGGCTTCTACCTCACTTTTTTCCCCCCTTCCTCTGGACCAAGTTTGCAGGATAACAGGCCGAACTGGATGGACAGATGTCTTTTTTCAGCCTTATATACTATGTTACTGTGTTATCTATCTATCTATCTAAAAATAAAGATGAGGCAGCACTCCAGATCCAATCTATCTATCTCACAAGCTAAAAAGTAATAGCAACACTTTAAATGCCAGGTGCAAAATTCCTGCAAAGTTTTGGACAAAAAACGCAGCCAGTAGTAGATGGATCTTTTATTACACCCAATGCAACGTTTCAGCTCATCTCTATGGAGCCTTTGTCAGGCAGTGATAACAGTGCTCCAAACAAGTGTATATAAAGGGCTATGTATCAAGGTATACATGATTGTTATCAATAAATTAATTAACATAATTTGCAACAATAGATACAAAATTTCATATTAAAAGTTATGTTACATTTGAAGCCATGAACAACTGATAATCAGATAAAGTGCAGATTAAAAATGTACATACTGTACATCCAGTGTTATTAGAAGAAGAAAAAATCATAATTGTGATATATCCAGTATAATTAATATAATAAAGTGCACATATGCTGATTAAAATCATATAATGCAATTTATAAGGCAAACACCACCATGATTCCTGCCATGTGAGAATCAACAGGCGTTCCATGATGTTCAATGCGCCTGTGCTGGCGTATGTCAAACTAGCGTGAGAGTATAGCATCCCTCCCGCGCATGTGCTGTGCGGACGGAGCTATGCCCACAACATCAGTGGAGCTCTGCGTACAACTCACCAAATGCGCATGATGAGGCTGACCGCAATAAAGTCTTATATATATCCCTGGTCATAAAGCATTTAATGGAGCATAAATTACCTACAGTGATAGTGGACAACCACCTATTTACTATTATATCATATACTATGATCCGATCTGTGGTGCCTATATTGGGAGGCATAATTTTTTTAACGGAAGACCAGAGTGCTGCCTTGTTATCTATTCTACTATCTATCTATCTGGAATATGTGGAGTTATGATTTAATACTTGCCATTTGTTCCAGGATGAGGGGTAGTTAGGCAAAGGAAATCAGGCTCCACAGGTGGTCCTGCGTCCAAGTGCGGCCACGTGTTTACATTTCACTCCTCCCTCAGCCACACTGGCAGTTCAGCTTCTCTGGCAGGAGAAATGCCCGTGGGGGGGCTGAGTTGGCCAACAAGGAAAATTCTTTAGACATGCTGGAACCGGCAGTTCATAAGAAATTATGAACTAATCCTACATCACATAAATAAACCGTTTAAGTCTCTGCAACCCTGAGACTGAGGAGGACATTCTCCTGGCCTTAGTTTGCATGTAGGAAGCAGGGAACTTGGATCCATTGGTCCCAGAACCATCTCCCTAGGACCATCCGGTGTGGAGCTATAAGCCATAATGGGTTTTGTGAATTTTTGGCTACCAGGAAGGGGGACTGGAATCCCTCCAGGAGGAGGGAGTGGTGTGATCGGCTACGGTTTAAAGTTCCCGTGCAGGGGAGAGGCCATTGTCTTACTCTGAAGATATGTCGTGTAATGTGTTTGGAGGGACCTAGGAAATCTTGCTGATGTCACTGCCTCCCATGTGACTGTAGCAACCAACCATCTAAGAATACAGCTAAGGAATTGCAGCTTTTAGGAACCACCAACATACCTGGTAATTGACTTCTATCTGCTAATTCTGATTGTACCATTTCATCTGTATTTGCACATATGACCTTTGTATATATCTGTGTGTATATAGTGTTGTGTCTAATGCGCCCTTAAGGCAATTAAATACATAAATTAATCTAGCGCTGTTCTGTATCTTGATCACGAATCCCCACGTCCGTGTCTCGGCATAATGTTATATGCTACCCGGGTTGGTTTATGACCCGATATAATCCCGTTACTGGACCGGGCTTATATCTAACGAGGAACTATCGTGCTGGCAGGGCTCTGTTTCAGTGAAAAGGCTCTCTCAGCTTGTCAAGCTTGTGAGCAAGTGGCGTGGCATGCTGAAGGTAGCACTCTCCGTGCCTCCCTGTACCTGTGTGGACAGGAGGTGTCTGTGAAAACTGTGCCAAGCTGACCTTACATACTCCCAGGGAGGGCATAACTTCACGTCTTGGTAACCAGTGATAAAACTGTACCGCGTGATCCCGATGTAGTGTGACGTCAGGCGGGGTTGCAAGGTGCTTTAGCATTACACTATCTATCTACCACCAGGTAGAGAACAGTGTAGACCTTACCTTCACATACACCACTTTCCGTACCTACTTGGACAATCTGCCATAAATTGTGGCCGCCATCTGGGTGGCGGTCCCTGACTAAGTGCACATGACCTGCTTAGGGGAGACTAAAAGAGGAATTCAGACAGGCCGAGTGAAAAACAAATACCATCAGAATCAAGTAAAAAACAATTGCAGGGTAATATACCAAGCAGGGTCCAAACCGGGAGATAACTTCAGAACAAGAATCAGCAATCAGAGGCAAAGTGGCAAACAGAAAGAAGTCCAGGAATCCACATGAAATGCGTGTGAGGAAAGAATATCAACCACAGGCAACTGTGTCCAACGGTTACGTGTCTAAATACCCTACTGACAGGAAGCACATGACGGTGGAGAAAAGCCTGATTAGCCCTTTAAATCATTTATATAAAATTATACATCCCACAAGTCAGTGTTAGTATGGTTACTATATAATTAACATAATGCATCTATAACAAAACATTTTTATTTACAATTTGCATAAATCTTTTCTGTGCACTCTATGTGGGCGTCTTTTATGATTTTCTTTTGCTTCTCATTAGTTTGCCAATAACTCCCACCTCCCCCCTCCTTCTGTGAATCAGAGATTGAAAGAAAAGCGAGATGAAGCAATGCTACCTCATGTTAACTTTATCTAGAAATAGAATGTGAAAATAAATATTGTTTTTAACCTTCAACTGCACAACATGATAAAGAGTCAACATTTGCAGTTTACATTTATTCAGTGCTACATCATTAGTACTGTGTGTCCCTGTTCTGCATCATCCTGTATTTTTTAGCATTTCTCTGAATATCTTTATACCTTATGAAGTCTCCTGTCTAAATACAAAGTTTTTATTTATTCTTTCTTCATTGCTGTTAGGTTAGTTGTGTATGTCCACTGCTGCCCTGCTCTCCAATGTGGACATGATACCCACGCTACTCACCCTGCTGCTGCCTCTATGCTTCTGCCTTGTGCTCCAGCCTCTGTCTCTGTTCACTTTCAGACTCTTAAACGTCCTGTGTGCGCACTCCCTGGGTGGTGGTCCCTGGTATTTAAGGTTCCCTCTCCAGCTGGAGGGTCCCTGAGTTTTAAATTTCCTACAGACCATCAAAGGTGTTCTGACAACCTTGTGGTATTGTAATTTACCTGCATTTATCTTGCGTTTGTTCAAGTCTGTGCACCAGCTTGTACCTCCTCTATGTGTGTGTTGCAGCACTTCCAGTTTAAGTTTCAGTTCTGTCTGTGTTTAAGTAACCCTGTCTGTCTGCCTCCCTAGTGTACCTGCCAAGCCAACCAAGCCTGCCTGGGTCATATGTTTTTTCACTATCACTCTTCCTGCCTGTTTATCCTGTGCCTCACACTATCTATGCCTTAAAGAGATTCTGCCAGCTAGCTTTAGCCTATAGAGCTGTGTACATGTGCTGCTAGATCGCCACTAGCACATCCACAATATACATTTCATAGCTGTTCATTCATAGCTGTGAGTGCTTTTATTCAGTCAAAAACGATTATATATACAGTATCTATATGCGAATGAGTCTAGTAAGGAGCCCAAGAGGCTGTTACGAACGTTTCAGGTGCCCAGCCACACCCACTGTGAAGACCAGCACCTCCCGCATCCCCCGATTCTCTTCCTAGCTCCCCTGATGTCACACAGTTGAAGCACAGGTGCAGTTTGTTCCCTGAGGAAAGGAACACTATGTTGGCGTATTCATGCATGTGTAATATTAGAACTGTGTGATGTCAGAGAAGCAAGGAGGAGATTTGGAGAATCTGGAGGGGCGCTGGGCTCCTTCACAGTGGGCATGGCTGGGTTCTTGAAATGTTAGTAACAGCCCCTTGGGCTTCTTACTAGCCTCATTTGCATATATATATATATATATATATATATATATATATTGTTGTTTTTTTTACTGAATAAAAGCACTGACAGCTACGAAAAATGTGGGACATGCTATTGGCGATCTAGCAGCACATCTAGAGGCTAAACTAGCTAACAGAATCTCTTTAACTCCTTCAAGACCTGGCCTATTTTCATTTTAAATTTTTGATTTGTCCTCCTCATGTTCCAAAAGCTATAACTTTTTTTTTTTTCCGTTCACATAGCTATATGAGTAGGGATGAGCGAACCCGAACTGTATAGTTCGGGTTCGTACCGAATTTTGGGGTGTCCGTGACACGGACCCGAACCCGGACATTTTCGTAAAAGTCCGGGTTCGGGTTCGGTGTTCGTCGCTTTCCTGGCGCTTTTTGAAAGGCTGCAAAGCAGCCAATCAACAAGCGTCATACTACTTGCCCCAAGAGGCCGTCACAGCCATGCCTACTATTGGCATGGCTGTGATTGGCCAGAGCACCATGTGACCCAGCCTCTATTTAAGCTGGAGTCACATAGCGCCGCCCGTCACTCTGCTCTGATTAGCGTAGGGAGAGGTTGCAGCTGCGACAGTAGGGCGAGATTAGGCTGATTAACTCCTCCAAAAGACTCCATCCAGTGATCGATCTGCAGCTGTGGATGATTGAGCTGCTGATACTCAATTGCTCACTGTTTTTAGGCTGCCCAGAGCGTTTGTCAGTCACTTTTTTCTGGGGTGATCGGCGGCCATTTTGTGTCTTGTGGTGCTCCAGCACAAGCTGCGACCAAGTGCATTTAACTAGGGATGAGCGAACTCGAACTGTATAGTTCGGGTTCGTACCGAATTTTGGGGTGTCCGTGACACGGACCCGAACCCGGACATTTTCGTAAAAGTCCGGGTTCGGGTTCGGTGTTCGTCGCTTTCTTGGCGCTTTTGTGACGCTTTCTTGGCGCTTTTTGAAAGGCTGCAAAGCAGCCAATCAACAAGCGTCATACTACTTGCCCCAAGAGGCCATCACAGCCATGCCTACTATTGGCATGGCTGTGATTGGCCAGAGCACCATGTGACCCAGCCTCTATTTAAGCTGGAGTCACATAGCGCCGCCCGTCACTCTGCTCTGATTAGCGTAGGGAGAGGTTGCGGCTGCGACAGTAGGGCGAGATTAGGCAGATTAACTCCTCCAAAGGACTTGATTAACTGATCGATCTGCAGCTGTGGATCATTGAGCTGCTGATCCTCAATTGCTCACTGTTTTTAGGCTGCCCAGACCGTTTGTCAGTCACATTTTTCTGGGGTGATCGGCGGCCATTTTGTGTCTTGTGGTGCGCCAGCACAAGCTGCGACCAAGTGCATTTAACCCTCAATGGTGTGGTTGTTTTTTGGCTAAAGCCTACATCAGGGTGAAGCTGTCACACCAAGTGCATTTAACCAGCAATAGTCTGTTCATTTTTTGGCCATATACAAAATCAGGGGCAAGCTGCGCCTGTCACCAAGTGCATTTAACCCTCAATGGTGTGGTTGTTTTTTGGCTAAAGCCTACATCAGGGTGAAGCTGTCACACCAAGTGCATTTAACCAGCAATAGTCTGTTCATTTTTTGGCCATATACAAAATCAGGGGCAAGCTGCGCCTGTCACCAAGTGCATTTAACCCTCAATGGTGTGGTTGTTTTTTGGCTAAAGCCTACATCAGGGTGAAGCTGTCACACCAAGTGCATTTAACCAGCAATAGTCTGTTCATTTTTTGGCCATATACAAAATCAGGGGCAAGCTGCGCCTGTCACCAAGTGCATTTAACCCTCAATGGTGTGGTTGTTTTTTGGCTAAAGCCTACATCAGGGTGAAGCTGTCACACCAAGTGCATTTAACCAGCAATAGTCTGTTCATTTTTTGGCCATATACAAAATCAGGGGCAAGCTGCGCCTGTCACCAAGTGCATTTAACCCTCAATGGTGTGGTTGTTTTCTGGCTAAAGCCTACATCAGGGTGAAGCTGTCACACCAAGTGCATTTAACCAGCAATAGTCTGTTTATTTTTTGGCCATATACTACATCAGGGGCAAGCTGCGCCCGTCACCAAGTGCATTTAACCCTCAGTAGTGTGGTTGGTCAAGCTGTGACACCAAGTGCATTTAACCAGCAATAGTCTGTTCATTTTTTGGCCATATACTACATCAGGGGCAAGCTGCGCCCGTCACCAAGTGCATTTAACCAGCAATAGTGTGGTTATTTTTTGGCCATATCCCAGTCTAATTCTGTCACTAAATCCATACCGGTCACCCAGCGCCTAAATACTAGGCCTCAAATTTATATCCCGCTAAATCTCTCGTTACCGCTGTCCTGTTGTAGCTGGGAAAGTTATTTAGTGTCCGTCAAAGCACATTTTTTGTTCTGGGTTGAAGTACAATTCCCAATTTAGCAATTTCATAATTTAGTGGTTTCTGCTATATCAGAGCTATTTGAAATCTATCCCTAAAAGGGTATATAATATTCAAGGTGCACATTGGGTCATTCAGAATAACTTCACACACACCCGCTACTGTGTATTTTCAAGTCTAATTCTGTCACTAAACCCATACCTGTCACCCAGCGCCTAAATACTAGGCCTCAAATTTATATCCTGCTAAATCTCTCGTTACCGCTGTCCTGTTGTAGCTGGGAAAGTTATTTAGTGTCCGTCAAAGCACATTTTTTGTTCTGGGTTGAAGTACAATTCCCAATTTAGCAATTTCATAATTTAGTGGTTTCTGCTATATCAGAGCTATTTGAAATCTATCCCTAAAAGGGTATATAATATTCAAGGTGCACATTGGGTCATTCAGAATAACTTCACACACACCCGCTACTGTGTATTTTCAAGTCTAATTCTGTCACTAAACCCATACCTGTCACCCAGCGCCTAAATACTAGGCCTCAAATTTATATCCTGCTAAATCTCTCGTTACCGCTGTCCTGTTGTAGCTGGGAAAGTTATTTAGTGTCCGTCAAAGCACATTTTTTGTTCTGGGTTGAAATACAATTCCCAATTTAGCAATTTCATAATTTAGTGGTTTCTGCTATATCAGAGCTATTTGAAATCTATCCCTAAAAGGGTAGATCATATTGAAGGTGCACATAGGGTCATTCAGAATAACTTCACACACACCCGCTACTGTGTATTTCCAAGTCTAATTCTGTCACTAAACCCATACCTGTCACCCAGCGCCTAAATACTAGGCCTCAA
Source organism: Bufo gargarizans (assembly GCF_014858855.1). Taxonomy (NCBI): domain Eukaryota; kingdom Metazoa; phylum Chordata; class Amphibia; order Anura; family Bufonidae; genus Bufo; species Bufo gargarizans. The sequence continues at coordinate 43,438,105 of NC_058084.1, forward strand.
ATTTATATCCCGCTAAATCTCTCGTTACCGCTGTCCTGTTGTAGCTGGGAAAGTTATTTAGTGTCCGTCAAAGCACATTTTTTGTTCTGGGTTGAAGTACAATTCCCAATTTAGCAATTTCATAATTTAGTGGTTTCTGCTATATCAGAGCTATTTGAAATCTATCCCTAAAAGGGTATATAATATTCAAGGTGCACATTGGGTCATTCAGAATAACTTCACACACACCCGCTACTGTGTATTTCCAAGTCTAATTCTGTCACTAAACCCATACCTGTCACCCAGCGCCTAAATACTAGGCCTCAAATTTATATCCTGCTAAATCTCTCGTTACCGCTGTACTGTTGTTGCTTGGAAAGATATTTAGTGTCCGTCAAAGCACATTTTTTGTTCTGGGTTGAAGTACAATTCCCAATTTAGCAATTTCATAATTTAGTGGTTTCTGCTATATCAGAGCTATTTGAAATCTATCCCTAAAAGGGTATATAATATTCAAGGTGCACATTGGGTCATTCAGAATAACTTCACACACACCCGCTACTGTGTATTTCCAAGTCTAATTCTGTCACTAAACCCATACCTGTCACCCAGCGTCTAAATACTAGGCCTCAAATTTATATCCTGCTAAATCTCTCGTTACCGCTGTACTGTTGTTGCTTGGAAAGATATTTAGTGTCCGTCAAAGCACATTTTTTGTTCTGGGTTGAAGTACAATTCCCAATTTAGCAATTTCATAATTTAGTGGTTTCTGCTATATCAGAGCTATTTGAAATCTATCCCTAAAAGGGTATATAATATTCAAGGTGCACATTGGGTCATTCAGAATAACTTCACACACACCCGCTACTGTGTATTTTCAAGTCTAATTCTGTCACTAAACCCATACCTGTCACCCAGCGCCTAAATACTAGGCCTCAAATTTATATCCTGCTAAATCTCTCGTTACCGCTGTCCTGTTGTAGCTGGGAAAGTTATTTAGTGTCCGTCAAAGCACATTTTTTCTTCTGGGTTGAAATACAATTCCCAATTTAGCAATTTCATAATTTAGTGGTTTCTGCTATATCAGAGCTATTTGAAATCTATCCCTAAAAGGGTAGATCATATTGAAGGTGCACATAGGGTCATTCAGAATAACTTCACACACACCCGCTACTGTGTATTTCCAAGTCTAATTCTGTCACTAAACCCATACCTGTCACCCAGCGCCTAAATACTAGGCCTCAAATTTATATCCCGCTAAATCTCTCGTTACCGCTGTCCTGTTGTAGCTGGGAAAGTTATTTAGTGTCCGTCAAAGCACATTTTTTGTTCTGGGTTGAAGTACAATTCCCAATTTAGCAATTTCATAATTTAGTGGTTTCTGCTATATCAGAGCTATTTGAAATCTATCCCTAAAAGGGTATATAATATTCAAGGTGCACATTGGGTCATTCAGAATAACTTCACACACACCCGCTACTGTGTATTTCCAAGTCTAATTCTGTCACTAAACCCATACCTGTCACCCAGCGCCTAAATACTAGGCCTCAAATTTATATCCTGCTAAATCTCTCGTTACCGCTGTACTGTTGTTGCTTGGAAAGATATTTAGTGTCCGTCAAAGCACATTTTTTGTTCTGGGTTGAAGTACAATTCCCAATTTAGCAATTTCATAATTTAGTGGTTTCTGCTATATCAGAGCTATTTGAAATCTATCCCTAAAAGGGTATATAATATTCAAGGTGCACATTGGGTCATTCAGAATAACTTCACACACACCCGCTACTGTGTATTTTCAAGTCTAATTCTGTCACTAAACCCATACCTGTCACCCAGCGCCTAAATACTAGGCCTCAAATTTATATCCTGCTAAATCTCTCGTTACCGCTGTACTGTTGTTGCTGGGCAACATATTTAGTGTCCGTCAAAGCACATTTTTTGTTCTGGGTTGAAATACAATTCCCAATTTAGCAATTTCATAATTTAGTGGTTTCTGCTATATCAGAGCTATTTGAAATCTATCCCTAAAAGGGTATATAATATTCAAGGTGCACATTGGGTCATTCAGAATAACTTCACACACACCCGCTACTGTGTATTTCCAAGTCTAATTCTGTCACTAAACCCATACCTGTCACCCAGCGCCTAAATACTAGGCCTCAAATTTATATCCTGCTAAATCTCTCGTTACCGCTGTACTGTTGTTGCTGGGCAAGATATTTAGTGTCCGTCAAAGCACATTTTTTGTTCTGGGTTGAAATACAATTCCCAATTTAGCAATTTCATAATTTAGTGGTTTCTGCTATATCAGAGCTATTTGAAATCTATCCCTAAAAGGGTATATAATATTCAAGGTGCACATTGGGTCATTCAGAATAACTTCACACACACCCGCTACTGTGTATTTCCAAGTCTAATTCTGTCACTAAACCCATACCTGTCACCCAGCGCCTAAATACTAGGCCTCAAATTTATATCCTGCTAAATCTCTCGTTACCGCTGTACTGTTGTTGCTGGGCAAGATATTTAGTGTCCGTCAAAGCACATTTTTTGTTCTGGGTTGAAATACAATTCCCAATTTAGCAATTTCATAATTTAGTGGTTTCTGCTATATCAGAGCTATTTGAAATCTATCCCTAAAAGGGTATATAATATTCAAGGTGCACATTGGGTCATTCAGAATAACTTCACACACACCCGCTACTGTGTATTTCCAAGTCTAATTCTGTCACTAAACCCATACCTGTCACCCAGCGCCTAAATACTAGGCCTCAAATTTATATCCTGCTAAATCTCTCGTTACCGCTGTACTGTTGTTGCTGGGCAAGATATTTAGTGTCCGTCAAAGCACATTTTTTGTTCTGGGTTGAAATACAATTCCCAATTTAGCAATTTCATAATTTAGTGGTTTCTGCTATATCAGAGCTATTTGAAATCTATCCCTAAAAGGGTATATAATATTCAAGGTGCACATTGGGTCATTCAGAATAACTTCACACACACCCGCTACTGTGTATTTCCAAGTCTAATTCTGTCACTAAACCCATACCTGTCACCCAGCGCCTAAATACTAGGCCTCAAATTTATATCCTGCTAAATCTCTCGTTACCGCTGTACTGTTGTTGCTGGGCAAGATATTTAGTGTCCGTCAAAGCACATTTTTTGTTCTGGGTTGAAATACAATTCCCAATTTAGCAATTTCATAATTTAGTGGTTCCTGCTATATCAGAGCTATTTGAAATCTATCCCAAAAAGGGTATATAATATTCAAGGTGCACATAGGGTCATTCAGAATAACTTCACACACACGCTTCTGTGCATTTCCAAGTCTAATTCTGTCACTAAATCCATACCGGTCACCCAGCGCCTAAATACTAGGCCTCAAATTTATATCCCGCTGAATTTGAATACAATACATTGGGCCAAATAATATATTTGTTGTTGTGGTGAACCATAACAATGAGAAAAACATCTAGTAAGGGACGCGGACGTGGACATGGTCGTGGTGGTGTTAGTGGACCCTCTGGTGCTGGGAGAGGACGTGGCCGTTCTGCCACATCCACACATCCTAGTGTACCAACTACCTCAGGTCCCAGTAGCCGCCAGAATTTACAGCGATATATGGTGGGGCCCAATGCCGTTCTAAGGATGGTAAGGCCTGAGCAGGTACAGGCATTAGTCAATTGGGTGGCCGACAGTGGATCCAGCACGTTCACATTATCTCCCACCCAGTCTTCTGCAGAAAGCGCACAGATGGCGCCTGAAAACCAACCCCATCAGTCTGTCACATCACCCCCATGCATACCAGGGAAACTGTCTCAGCCTCAAGTTATGCAGCAGTCTCTTATGCTGTTTGAAGACTCCGCTGGCAGGGTTTCCCAAGGGCATCCACCTAGCCCTTCCCCAGCGGTGAAAGACATAGAATGCACTGACGCACAACCACTTATGTTTCCTGATGATGAGGACATGGGAATACCACCTCAGCATGTCTCTGATGATGACGAAACACAGGTGCCAACTGCTGCGTCTTTCTGCAGTGTGCAGACTGAACAGGAGGTCAGGGATCAAGACTGGGTGGAAGACGATGCAGGGGACGATGAGGTCCTAGACCCCACATGGAATGAAGGTCGTGCCACTGACTTTCACAGTTCGGAGGAAGAGGCAGTGGTGAGACCGAGCCAACAGCGTAGCAAAAGAGGGAGCAGTGGGCAAAAGCAGAACACCCGCCGCCAAGAGACTCCGCCTGCTACTGACCGCCGCCATCTGGGACCGAGCACCCCAAAGGCAGCTTCAAGGAGTTCCCTGGCATGGCACTTCTTCAAACAATGTGCTGACGACAAGTCCCGAGTGGTTTGCACGCTGTGCCATCAGAGCCTGAAGCGAGGCATTAACGTTCTGAACCTGAGCACAACCTGCATGACCAGGCACCTGCATGCAAAGCATGAACTGCAGTGGAGTAAACACCTTAAAACCAAGGAAGTCACTCAGGCTCCCCCTGCTACCTCTTCTGCTGCTGCCGCCTCGGCCTATTCTGCTGCTGCCGCCTCGGCCTCTTCCTCCGCCTCTGGAGGAACGTTGGCACCTGCCGCCCAGCAAACAGGGGATGTACCACCAACACCACCACCACCACCTCCGTCACCAAGCGTCTCAACCATGTCACACGCCAGCGTTCAGCTCTCCATCTCACAAACATTTGATAGAAAGCGTAAATTCCCACCTAGCCACCCTCGATCCCTGGCCCTGAATGCCAGCATTTCTAAACTACTGGCCTATGAAATGCTGTCATTTAGGCTGGTGGACACAGACAGCTTCAAACAGCTCATGTCGCTTGCTGTCCCACAGTATGTTGTTCCCAGCCGGCACTACTTCTCCAAGAGAGCCGTGCCTTCCCTGCACAACCAAGTATCCGATAAAATCAAGTGTGCACTGCGCAACGCCATCTGTAGCAAGGTCCACCTAACCACAGATACGTGGACCAGTAAGCACGGCCAGGGACGCTATATCTCCCTAACTGCACACTGGGTAAATGTAGTGGCAGCTGGGCCCCAGGCGGAGAGCTGTTTGGCGCACGTCCTTCCGCCGCCAAGGATCGCAGGGCAACATTCTTTGCCTCCTGTTGCCACCTCCTCCTTCTCGGCTTCCTCCTCCTCTTCTTCCACCTGCTCATCCAGTCAGCCACACACCTTCACCACCAACTTCAGCACAGCCCGGGGTAAACGTCAGCAGGCCATTCTGAAACTCATATGTTTGGGGGACAGGCCCCACACCGCACAGGAGTTGTGGCGGGGTATTGAACAACAGACCGACGAGTGGTTGCTGCCGGTGAGCCTCAAGCCCGGCCTGGTGGTGTGTGATAATGGGCGAAATCTCGTTGCAGCTCTGGGACTAGCCAATTTGACGCACATCCCTTGCTTGGCGCATGTGCTGAATTTGGTGGTGCAGAAGTTCATTCACAACTACCCCGACATGTCAGAGCTGCTGCATAAAGTGCGGGCCGTCTGTTCGCGCTTCCGGCGTTCACATCCTGCCGCTGCTCGCCTGTCTGCGCTACAGCGTAACTTCGGCCTTCCCGCTCACCGCCTCATATGCGACGTGCCCACCAGGTGGAACTCCACCTTGCACATGCTGGACAGACTGTGCGAGCAGCAGCAGGCCATAGTGGAGTTTCAGCTGCAGCACGCACGGGTCAGTCGCACTACAGAACAGCACCACTTCACCACCAATGACTGGGCCTCCATGCGAGACCTGTGTGCCCTGTTGCGCTGTTTCGAGTACTCCACCAACATGGCCAGTGGCGATGACACCGTTATCAGCGTTACAATACCACTTCTATGTCTCCTTGAGAAAACACTTAGGGCGATGATGGAAGAGGAGGTGGCCCAGGAGGAGGAGGAGGAGGAGGAGGAAGAGGGGTCATTTTTAGCACTTTCAGGCCAGTCTCTTCGAAGTGACTCAGAGGGAGGTTTTTGGCAACAGCAGAGGCCAGGTACAAATGTGGCCAGCCAGGGCCCACTACTGGAGGACGAGGAGGACGAGGATGAGGAGGAGGTGGAGGAGGATGAGGATGAAGCATGGTCACAGCGGGGTGGCACCCAACGCAGCTCGGGTCCATCACTGGTGCGTGGCTGGGGGGAAAGGCAGGACGATGACGATACGCCTCCCACAGAGGACAGCTTGTCCTTACCCCTGGGCAGCCTGGCACACATGAGCGACTACATGCTGCAGTGCCTGCGCAACGACAGCAGAGTTGCCCACATTTTAACCTGTGCGGACTACTGGGTTGCCACCCTGCTGGATCCACGCTACAAAGACAATGTGCCCACCTTACTTCCTGCACTGGAGCGTGATAGGAAGATGCGCGAGTACAAGCGCACGTTGGTAGACGCGCTACTGAGAGCATTCCCAAATGTCACAGGGGAACAAGTGGAAGCCCAAGGCCAAGGCAGAGGAGGAGCAAGAGGTCGCCAAGGCAGCTGTGTCACGGCCAGCTCCTCTGAGGGCAGGGTTAGCATGGCAGAGATGTGGAAAACTTTTGTCAACACGCCACAGCTAACTGCACCACCACCTGATACGCAACGTGTTAGCAGGAGGCAACATTTCACTAACATGGTGGAACAGTACGTGTGCACACCCCTCCACGTACTGACTGATGGTTCGGCCCCATTCAACTTCTGGGTCTCTAAATTGTCCACGTGGCCAGAGCTAGCCTTTTATGCCTTGGAGGTGCTGGCCTGCCCGGCAGCCAGCGTTTTGTCTGAACGTGTATTCAGCACGGCAGGGGGCGTCATTACAGACAAACGCAGCCGCCTGTCTACAGCCAATGTGGACAAGCTGACGTTCATAAAAATGAACCAGGCATGGATCCCACAGGACCTGTCCGTCCCTTGTCCAGATTAGACATTAACTACCTCCCCATAACCATATATTATTGGACTCCAGGGCACTTCCTCATTCAATCCTATTTTTATTTTCATTTTACCATTATATTGCAAGGCTACCCAAAGTTGAATGAACCTCTCCTCTGCCTGTGTGCTAGGCCTAAATATATGCCAATGGATTGTTGCAGTGGTGGCTGACGTGAAGCCTCATTCTCTGCTATGACATGCAGACTGATTCTCTGGTGACATGAAGCCAGATTGTCTGTTACGGGACCTCTCTCCTCTGCCTGGGTGCTGGGCCTGAATTTATGACAATGGACTGTTGCAGTGGTGGCTGACGTGAAGCCTGATTCTCTGCTATGACATGCAGACTGATTCTCTGCTGACATGAAGCCAGATCCTCTGTTGCGGGACCTCTCTCCTCTGCCTGGGTGCTGGGCCTAAATTTATGAAAATGGACTGTTGCAGTGGTGGGTGACGTGAAGCCTCATTCTCTGCTATGACATGCAGACTGATTCTCTGCTGACATGAAGCCAGATCGTCTGTTACGGGACCTCTCTCCTCTGCCTGGGTGCTGGGCCTAAATTTATGAAAATGGACTCTTACAGTGGTGGGTGACGTGAAGCCTGATTCTCTGCTATGACATGAAGACTGATTCTCTGCTGACATGAAGCCAGATCCTCTGTTACGGGACCTCTCTCCTCTGCCTGGGTGCTGGGCCTAAATATCTGACAATGGACTGTTGCATTGGTGGCTGACGTGAAGCCTGATTCTCTGCTATGATATGAAGACTGATTCTCTGCTGACATGAAGCCAGATTGTCTGTTACGGGACCTCTCTCCTCTGCCTGTGTGCTAGGCCTAAATATATGCCAATGGATTGTTGCAGTGGTGGCTGACGTGAAGCCTGATTCTCTGCTATGACATGCAGACTGATTCTCTGGTGACATGAAGCCAGATCCTCTGTTACGGGACCTCTCTCCTCTGCCTGGGTGCTGGGCCTAAATTTATGAAAATGGACTGTTGCAGTGGTGGGTGACGTGAAGCCTGATTCTCTGCTATGACATGCAGACTGATTCTCTGGTGACATGAAGCCAGATCCTCTGTTACGGGACCTCTCTCCTCTGCCTGGGTGCTGGGCCTAAATTTATGAAAATGGACTGTTGCAGTGGTGGGTGACGTGAAGCCTCATTCTCTGCTATGACATGCAGACTGATTCTCTGCTGACATGAAGCCAGATTGTCTGTTACGGGACCTCTCTCCTCTGCCTGGGTGCTGGGCCTGAATTTATGACAATGGACTGTTGCAGTGGTGGCTGACGTGAAGCCTGATTCTCTGCTATGATATGAAGACTGATTCTCTGCTGACATGAAGCCAGATTGTCTGTTACGGGACCTCTCTCCTCTGCCTGGGTGCCGGGGCCTAAATATCTGAGAATGGACTGTTCCAGTGGTGGGTAACGGGAAGCCAGATTCTCTGCTATGATATGAAGACTGATTCTCTGCTGACATGAAGCCAGATTGTCTGTTACGGGACCTCTCTCCTCTGCCTGGGTGCTGGGCCTAAATTTATGAAAATGGACTCTTACAGTGGTGGGTGACGTGAAGCCTGATTCTCTGCTATGACATGAAGACTGATTCTCTGCTGACATGAAGCCAGATTGTCTGTTACGGGACCTCTCTCCTCTGCCTGGGTGCCGGGGCCTAAATATCTGAGAATGGACTGTTCCAGTGGTGGGTGACGGGAAGCCAGATTCTCTGCTATGGAACCTCTCTCCAATTGATTTTGGTTAATTTTTATTTATTAAATTTTTATTTTAATTAATTTCCCTATCCACATTTGTTTGCAGGGAATTTACCTACATGTTGCTGCCTTTTGCAGCCCTCTAGCCCTTTCCTGGGCTGTTTTACAGCCGTTTTAGTGCCGAAAAGTTCGGGTCCCCATTGACTTCAATGGGGTTCGGGTTCGGGACGAAGTTCGGATCGGGTTCGGATCCCGAACCCGAACATTTCCGGGATGTTCGGCCGAACTTCTCGAACCCGAACATCCAGGTGTTCGCTCAACTCTACATTTAACCCTCAATGGTGTGGTTGTTTTTTGGCTAAAGCCTACATCAGGGTGAAGCTGTCACACCAAGTGCATTTAACCAGCAATAGTCTGTTTATTTTTTGGCCATACACTACATCAGGGGCATGCTGTGCCTGTCACCAAGTGCATTTAACCCTCAATGGTGTGGTTGTTTTTTGGCTAAAGCCTACATCAGGGTGAAGCTGTCACACCAAGTGCATTTAACCAGCAATAGTCTGTTTATTTTTTGGCCATATACTACATCAGGGGCAAGCTGCGCCTGTCACCAAGTGCATTTAACCCTCAGTAGTGTGGTTGGTCAAGCTGTCACACCAAGTGCATTTAACCAGCAATAGTCTGTTTATTTTTTGGCCATATACTACATCAGGGGCAAGCTGCGCCTGTCACCAAGTGCATTTAACCCTCAGTAGTGTGGTTGGTCAAGCTGTCACACCAAGTGCATTTAACCAGCAATAGTCTGTTTATTTTTTGGCCATATACTACATCAGGGGCAAGCTGCGCCTGTCACCAAGTGCATTTAACCCTCAGTAGTGTGGTTGGTCAAGCTGTCACACCAAGTGCATTTAACCAGCAATAGTGTGGTTATTTTTTGGCCATATCCCAGTCTAATTCTGTCAGTAAACGTATATCTGTTTAATTTAGTGGTTTCTGCTGTATCAGAGCTATTTGAAATCTATCCCTAAAAGGGTATATAATATTCAAGGTGCACATAGGGTCATTCAGAATAACTTCACACACACGCTACTGTGCATTTCCAAGTCTAATTCTGTCAGTAAATCTATACCTGTCACCCAGCGCCTAAATACTAGGCCTCAAATTTATATCCCGCTAAATCTGTCATTACTGCTGTACTGTCTTGGCTGGGCAAGTTATTTAGTGTCCGTCAAAGCACATTTTTTGTCACCATAGGGTTAAGGTAGGACTTTACCATCACGACAACGGCATGACGTGAAGACGCCGACGTGCCGTGCTCCCGCCCCTTCCCTGCCCCCGTGTACCATGGGCCGTGATGCGCGAACGCTAGCAGTTAGCAGCGTGCCGTGTATGGCCTGAAAAAGCCGGTTTGCCGATCAGCTGAGAGCCGCTGCAGGGGGAGTGTGAGAGGGCGCCCACTTCGTGACTACTGCCGCTTGCCATGGATTGTGGATCGCGGAGTCTGGGTGTCTCTGTACTCCATGCACGTTGTGGCTGGACAGGGGTCTGATATGACGGTGGGATCCCTGATGGCGTTGCAGCAGGGGAGAGTTTTCTATTAATCTCTCCTTACCAGAGGACTGGTGCTGGCTCCCCCCCGCCTCCCTAGAGGTGAGCAGCCTCGGATGAGAGCTCCCTCGGTGATGGCTGGAGAGGGGTGAGAGGAAAGAAAAAGAAAGGGAAGAAAGAAGGAAAGTGAGGAACGGAGGTTAAGTTACAGCTACAGGTACTGTTTAATATCTTGTGTAAATCGGGTGCAGAAAGCGCCAAAAAGAAAAAAAAAAAAAAAACAGGAAAACAGAGGACATTAGAGTCGGTGTTTCTCTTTAAAGTTATTAAAGTATATACCTGCAAGTTTCTCCTTTCCTGAACAATTTTATGGGACTTTTCTTTTTTTTTTTTTGCTCCCCTTCAAGTTGGGAAAGAAGAAGGAAGGAAAAGGGGAAGAGGATTAGTCTTTGCTAACCGTATGACCCTTTACTACGTTTTGCGTGTTAGGGATTTGAAAAAGAGTGAGATAAATCTGTGTCCTTTTTCTTTTTTTTGGATGAGGGCGCTCCCTCACAGGACATATGAATATATATATGACCGAATGAACTGCTGATAACATCTGCCCTAGTGGTATGATTGGACTGCTTGCCGGACATATATGAAACCAGATGAACCACCGATTATATCTTTACTGTTTTACCTGATATATATGTATTCAGAGGAATCCTGGACTTTACGGTGTTTCCCTTTTCTTTTCTTTTCCAGCAGCCACATTTAAGTTTATATTTTATTATTAAGTTTCTAGATGGACAGCTGACTGTATCTTCTTTGTGTGGAGGAATGTAGTGCTCGCCGGATACACATGCGATCAGAGAAACTACGGATATTGGACAATATTGTGTATTCTCTCTCCACTATAGCAACTTATATTTAAGTGCTTTGTATTGATCTCTTCTCTTTTCTCTTGTGTGAGATCGCCCTCAGCGTCTACTGGGGGGGTCGCAGTTATGCCTCCAAAGGGTATAAACCGAAGATCTGCTGGTGCCTCCTCGCCGGGGGGTGGAAAGGGTAACAGCACTACAACCAGTATGGAGAAATATCTCAGATCGCCCCCCAAAATTAAGAGCTCCCTTCGGGGTAATAAGGAAAGTCAAAAGGATATTGGAGAAGTGGCGGTCGCTGAGGAACATAGGGGGGTGGAAAGGAATGTGGGCAGCGGAGAGGGGATGGCGGAAAGAATTAATCTGGTAGATAATAAGCTTGAGGAAATCCTAGGTGCAGTGCAAAAAACCAACCATAGTCTGGAGGAGCTGACCCTAAAGATCGCCTCAGTACAGGTGGACCTCTCCTTATAAAGGAGGATATGAATAAAGTTAGAGAAAAAGTGAAAGAGCTGCAGATATCCTCTGGAATGATGAAAAAGGATCTAGAAGGAGTAAAAAAAAGAGTTGAAGGGATAGACTGTGAGAAAAAAAACCTTCTGGAGAGAATCACTATAATGGAAGATAGGTCCAGGAGATCAAATATTAGAATAGTGGGATTTCCAGAGGGAGTGGAAGGAGAGGACACAACGGGCTTTATCCAACAGTGGCTGCAGGATAGTTTTAAAGATAATGTCCTATCTCAATGGTTCTCAGTGGAAAGAGCCCATAGAATACCAGGGAGACCCCCTGTAAAAGGAGGCCCACCGAGGGCAATTTGGTTAAAATACAAAGCGCTAAGGATAGAGATGTAATAATGAGAACTAAAAGAAAGATGCAGCCAGTTGAGTTTAATGGAAATAACATAGCGATATATCCAGACTTCTCTAGAGCCACCCAGATAAAAAGGCTTGAGTTTAAAGAAGTGAAGAAGAGACTAGCAGATGCTCAGATACAATACTCCCTGCTATATCCTACTAAGCTCCGTATAATATATCGCGACCAGGCCAGGTTTTTCATTTCTCCAGAGGAAGTAGTGGAGTGGCTGGATGCTAAAGGAATAGGAACATGAAGGCCCCAGACTGGTTCGGGGGGGTATGGGGTAGGGGTGGGAAGAGGTGGAGTGTAAGAGGTGGGGGAAATGTTCGATTTCTACCGACCAGATAGGGGGGGGGGACAGAAAAAGGGGAAGGGGAGGGATCAGGGTGGGAACGGTTGTCTTGGGAGGTCTAGCAGGGTCCAAGGTGAGGGAAAAACAAGCTGACAGATCTGAATGAGTAGTATTATGACATGGAATGTACGGGGCCTCGGAGATAGGGTAAAAAGGGTAATGGTCTTTGATAATGTTACCAGACATCTCCCGGCTATAGTAGGACTAATGGAGACACATAGTACAAAAGATAAGATAAATCTTTAAAAAAGAAATGGGCCCGGTATCAATATCACTCATGTTTTTCTACATACTCATCCGGAGTCAGTGTATACATTCATCACAAAGTAGACTACCTTCCATTTGACGAGAAAATAGATGATAGGGGTAGATATGTGTTCCTTCACTGTCAGTGGAATGGTATTGTATGTATTCTGGCTTTTGTGTATATATCTCCCCCTTTTTCCTTAACGGTTATCCATAGACTGGTGGAGTATGCAGATTCAAGGGGCAAGTGTCCCATAGTAATAATGGGGGATCTTAATAATGTTATGAATGACGAGTTAGATAGATACTCTGTGATTCCAAAGGATAAACAGGTGACTGGGCGACAATCAGTGCTGGGGAAAATATCGCAGGAACTATCATTAATAGATGTATGGAGATACCTTTATGATGATAAGCCAGGGTTTTCCTGTTTTAGTCGGGGAAATAAAATAATGTCTAGAATAGATCTGGCATTGGTTAGTTCAGAATTAGCAAATAAGATCTCCAGCATGAGGTACGAAGCAAATAGTATTTCAGATCACTCCCCTGTCTGTCTGCGGTTTAAAACAAACCTAAGACGAATAAGCCGAGAGTTTCGCCTAAATCCACACTGGCTGAACTTAATTAAGGAGGAAGATGATATTAGGGTGGATATAGAGGAGTTCTGGAAATATAATCTGGGGTCAGCAGGCTCAGGGTATGTGTGGGATGCTTTTAAAGCATTTCTACGTGGTATTTTTAAGCAAAATTAAGGGCCTGAAGAGGGGATTTGCAGAACAGGAGAGAGAGCTGACAGATAGGATAAAAGAAATAGAAGTAGAACTTAAGATGAAGAAAATCCCTGAACTGATAGGCCAGTTGGACCAGGCTAAAAGTGCATTGAGGAACTATCTGATGGATAAGGCACAACAAAAAGTTTTTTTCGAGGGGGAACGATATTTTAGGGAATCTGGGAAGTCAGGAAGATTGCTGTCCACACTTATACAGAATCAAAGGGGGGGTAATAGGATAGATAGTGTTGAGAGGAGAGCTGGGGGGATGGCATCCAACCAGGGAGAGATAGAGCTTGAATTTATTGAATATTATGGGAGCCTCTACTCCTCGGAGGGAGGGGGGGGGGGGGCCTGAAGAATTCAGAGTCTTCCTGGAGGGAGTACCGATCCCCAGACTCTCGGAAGAGGAGAGGGACTGGCATTGAAGTTGAGGAATTATGGGAGACACTGAAAACTATTCAAGGGGTCAAGGGAACTCCAGCCCTGGGCTGGATGGTCTCCCTTTTGAGATATATAGAAGATATGGAGATGTCATTCTTCCAGTGTTAGTTCAGGTCTTAAACGAGTCAATGGATAGAGGCGAACTCCCACCCTCCCTCTCGGAAGCTGTAATAAGTTTAATAGGCAAAAAGGGTAAGGACGAGAAAAAGGTGGATTCGTATGGCCCCATCTCTCTTCTCAACACCGATTTTAAAATATGTGCTAAATTACTTGCAAACCGTCTAAGAAAAGTTATTGAGAAGTTAATACACCCGGATCAATCAGGGTTTGTACCCAAACGCCAGGCTCAGACGAATATTCGACGGACATTATTGAACATGCAGATGGGTGGGGAGGGTGCCCATTCCATCCTGTCTCTGGACGCTGAGAAAGCGTTTGACAGGGTGGAATGGGCATACCTCTGGAAGGTTATGTATGAGTTTAATCTGGGAGGAAAATTTATTAAATGGGTACAGCTTTTATATAAGAACTCGAAAGTTAGGGTAAAAATCAATGGAGTAATATCAGAGCCAATACCTTTGCAGAGGGGAACCCGTCAGGGGTGCCCTCTCTCCCCATTACTGTTCGCCATATTTGTTGAACCATTGGCCTGCAAGGTCCGGGCAGATGAAAAAATAAGGGGGTTTGGGGGAAATGGTGCACTGGATAAGATATGCCTCTATGCTGATGATATTCTGTTTTTTGTGGATGGAGGGGTTCCAATGGTACTGCACTTGATGGAAATAGCAAATCAGTTTGGCCTTATCTCCGGCTTCAGGGTGAACTGGACAAAGTCGGTATTGCTCCCAATTGGCCAGGAAATTGGGCCGGAGGAAATTAATGTTAAAATTCTGAAACCCACGGAGTCGTTTGAATATCTGGGTATTAAAGTTAGCTCTAGGATACAGGAGTATCTAGAACTTAATATTGAGCCTCTCTTAAAAAGGGTCAGGGAAAAAACGAGTACTTGGCAAAAATTGCTGATCCGACAAGTGGACCGAATAGCGATAATAAAGATGGTCTTGTTACCACAGATTTTGTATGTTATATCCTCCTGCCCAGTCTGGATAGGGGACCATTTTTTCAATGCACTAGAAGGAGTGATAAATGATCTTATCTGGGGGAGAAAAAGGGTCAGGCTGAAACTAAAATACTTATGGCTAGATGAGGAAGATGGCGGCCTGTCCGTCCCATGTTTTAGGGGTTATTATTTTGCATCCCAGCTTCAGTGGTTAATGATGGAGGATGATAGACTGTGTCGCTTTCTGGATGGGGAAGTGGGAGGTCTCCAATATAATATTATCAGTACTCTAGAAACAGGAATGATAAAAATAAAGGGTAGACAGTGCCCAATTAGTAATATGATACACTTAGTCTGGGTTAATGTTAAAAAATTACTAGGAATAAATCACTCACTAAAGATTTCCCCCATCTGGGGAAATATAAACTTAAAAGAATTTTGGAAGTCTGAAGATTTTGTATTCTGGGATAAAAAGGGTATTAGGTTTGTTCCCCAGATGGTGGTGGAAGGAAAGTTGAAGACACCAGAGGAAATGGGTCTAAGTATAGATAAAGATCACCTCACATGGTTTAGATATGCTAGATTAAAACATGCTTTTGATAAAACGGAGAACAGAGAATACTTTATTACGAAGCACTCAGATTTTGTTGAATTTTGTTATCAGGGAATAGGGAGTAAAGTTTCAATCTCACAGATTTATAAAAAAATAAAGAAGGGATTGGGAGGGGTGATTAGCTTTAATAGTGAAAAAAATGGGCACAAGAGGTGGAACCCGTAATTTTGGATTGGAGAAGTATATATAAAAATGTTAAAAGGAGTACAATCTCCAGTGGCTTCCGATTGACGCAATTCTTTATCCTCCACCAGACCTATATCACCCCCATGGCGTTGAGTAAGATGTACAGAACAGGGGAGGCAAAATGTTGGAAGTGTGGAGAGGAAAGGGCTGATTTTGTACATCTGATTTGGTTTTGCCCGATTGTACAGGGGTACTGGATTCAAGTTTTCGAGGACCTTGGGAGAGAGACAGGGAGATCTGTACCTCTGGAGATCAGTATGGCAGTCCTGGGAGACATCAGAAGAACTGGGGTTGATAGAGAAAGTGAAAGGAAATGGGAAAAAGGGTTGATGCTGGCACGTGTTGTGTTGGCCAGAGGATGGGGAGCGGACCGTCCGCCAAGTGTGGTAGAAAGGAAAAACCTATGTGAAAGGGTGTTAAGCTATGAGAAAGCTAGGCAGGTGAAATTGGTGGGCAAATAAGGAGAAATAAGGAGTAAAAAGGGGGAGATATAGATATAAATAGAAATATAAGATCCTGAAAAGAGGTTATTGAAAGGAAATACCTTGTTGACACTCCCAAGACAACCAAGAGGGTGGAGGGGAGGGAGGAGGTGAGGGTAAGTGTGGGGGTGGGGAGGGGAGGGGGGGGGAAGTTCTTTCTCTTTATGGATCGTTGTAAAAGTAATAAGGATGGGGAAAAATTGTTATGGTACACTTTTGTAAATTATAATGGTGTATATTTGTATTTTTTGTAATGGCGATTCCCTATCTATGTCTTTGTTTTAAGAGAAGAAGAAAACGATAAATAAACTTTGAATCTAAAAAAGAAAAAAAAAAAGAAAGAAATTTTTTTGTTCTGGGTTGAAATACAATTCCCAATTTAGCAATTTCCTAATTTAGTGGTTTCTGCTGTATCAGAGCTATTTGAAATCTATCCCTAAAAGGGTATATAAAATTCAAGGTGCACATAGGGTCATTCAGAATAACTTCACACACATGCTACTGTGCATTTCCAAGTCTAATTCTGTCAGTAAATCTATACCTGTCACCCAGCGCCTAAATACTAGGCCTCAAATTTATATCCAGCTAAATCTGTTGTTACTGCTGTACTGTTGTGGCTGGGCAAGTTATTTAGTGTCCGTCAAAGCACATTTTTTGTTCTGGGTTGAAATACAATTCCCAATTTAGCAATTTCCTAATTTAGTGGTTTCTGCTGTATCAGAGCTATTTGAAATCTATCCCTAAAAGGGTATATAATATTCAAGGTGCACATAGGGTCATTCAGAATAACTTCACACACACGCTACTGTGCATTTCCAAGTCTAATTCCGTCATTAAATCTATACCTGTCACCCAGCGCCTAAATACTAGGCCTCAAATTTATATCCAGCTAAATCTGTCGTTACTGCTGTACTGTTGTGGCTGGGCAAGTTATTTAGTGTCCGTCAAAGCACATTTTTTGTTCTGGGTTGAAATCCAACTCCCAATTTAGCAATTTCCTAATTTAGTGGTTTCTGCTGTATCAGAGCTATTTGAAATCTATCCCTAAAAGGGTATATAATATTCAAGGTGCACATAGGGTCATTCAGAATAACTTCACACACACGCTACTGTGCATTTCCAAGTCTAATTCTGTCAGTAAACCCATACCTGTCACCCAGCGCCTAAATACTAGGCCTCAAATTTATATTTAGCTGAATTTGAATACAATACATCGGGCCAAATAATATTTTTGGTGTTCTGGTGAACGATAACAATGAGGAAAACATCTAGTAAGGGACGCGGACGTGGACATGGTCGTGGTGGTGTTAGTGGACCCTCTGGTGCTGGGAGAGGACGTGGCCGTTCTGCCACATCCACACGTCCTAGTGTACCAACTACCTCAGGTCCCAGTAGCCGCCAGAATTGACAGCGATATATGGTGGGGCCCAATGCCGTTCTAAGGATGGTAAGGCCTGAGCAGGTACAGGCATTAGTCAATTGGGTGGCCGACAGTGGATCCAGCACGTTCACATTATCTCCCACCCAGTCTTCTGCAGAAAGCGCACAGATGGCGCCTGAAAACCAACCCCATCAGTCTGTCACATCACCCCCATGCATACCAGGGAAACTGTCTCAGCCTCAAGTTATGCAGCAGTCTCTTATGCTGTTTGAAGACTCCGCTGGCAGGGTTTCCCAAGGGCATCCACCTAGCCCTTCCCCAGCGGTGAAAGACATAGAATGCACTGACGCACAACCACTTATGTTTCCTGATGATGAGGACATGGGAATACCACCTCAGCATGTCTCTGATGATGACGAAACACAGGTGCCAACTGCTGCGTCTTTCTGCAGTGTGCAGACTGAACAGGAGGTCAGGGATCAAGACTGGGTGGAAGACGATGCAGGGGACGATGAGGTCGTGCCACTGACTGTCACAGTTCGGAGGAAGAGGCAGTGGTGAGACCGAGCCAACAGCGTAGCAAAAGAGGGAGCAGTGGGCAAAAGCAGAACACCCGCCGCCAAGAGACTCCGCCTGCTACTGACCGCCGCCATCTTGGACCGAGCACCCCAAAGGCAGCTTCAAGGAGTTCCCTGGCATGGCACTTCTTCAAACAATGTGCTGACGACAAGACCTGAGTGGTTTGCACGCTGTGCCATCAGAGCCTGAAGCGAGGCATTAACGTTCTGAACCTTAGCACAACCTGCATGACCAGGCACCTGCATGCAAAGCATGAACTGCAGTGGAGTAAACACCTTAAAAACAAGGAAGTCGCTGAGGCTCCCCCTGCTACCTCTTCTGCTGCTGCCGCCTCGGCCTCTTCTGCTGCTGCCGCCTCGGCCTCTTCCTCCGCCTCTGGAGGAACGTTGGCACCTGCCGCCCAGCAAACAGGGGATGTACCACCAACACCACCACCTCCGTCACCAAGCATCTCAACCATGTCACACGGCAGCGTTCAGCTCTCCATCTCACAAACATTTGAGAGAAAGCGTAAATTCCCACCTAGCCACCCTCGATCCCTGGCCCTGAATGCCAGCATTTCTAAACTACTGGCCTATGAAATGCTGTCATTTAGGCTGGTGGACACAGACAGCTTCAAACAGCTCATGTTGCTTGCTGTCCCACAGTATGTTGTTCCCAGCCGCCACTACTTCTCCAAGAGGGCCGTGCCTTCCCTGCACAACCAAGTATCCGATAAAATCAAGTGTGCACTGCGCAACGCCATCTGTAGCAAGGTCCACCTAACCACAGATACGTGGACCAGTAAGCACAGCCAGGGACGCTATATCTCCCTAACTGCACACTGGGTAAATGTAGTGGCAGCTGGGCCCCAGGCGGAGAGCTGTTTGGCGCACGTCCTTCCGCCGCCAAGGATCGCAGGGCAACATTCTTTGCCTCCTGTTGCCACCTCCTTCTTCTCGGCTTCCTCCTCCTCTTCTTCCACCTGCTCATTCAGTCAGCCACACACCTTCACCACCAACTTCAGCACAGCCCGGGGTAAACGTCAGCAGGCCATTCTGAAACTCATATGTTTGGGGGACAGGCCCCACACCGCACAGGAGTTGTTGCGGGGTATAGAACAACAGACCGACGAGTGGTTGCTGCCGGTGAGCCTCAAGCCCGGCCTGGAGGTGTGCGATAATGGGCGAAATCTCGTTGCAGCTCTGGGACTAGCCGGTTTGACGCACATCCCTTGCCTGGCGCATGTGCTGAATTTGGTGGTGCAGAAGTTCATTCACAACTACCCCGACATGTCAGAGCTGCTGCATAAAGTGCGGGCCGTCTGTTCGCGCTTCCGGCGTTCACATCCTGCCGCTGCTCGCCTGTCCGCGCTACAGCGTAACTTCGGCCTTCCCGCTCACCACCTCATATGCGACGTACCCACCAGGTGGAACTCCACCTTGCACATGCTGGACAGACTGTGCGAGCAGCACCAGGCCATAGTGGAGTTTCAGCTGCAGCACGCACGGGTCAGTCGCACTGCGGAACAGCACCACTTCACCACCAATGACTGGGCCATCATGCGAGACCTATGTGCCCTGTTGCGCTGTTTCGAGTACTCCACCAACATGGCCAGTGGCGATGACGCCGTTATCAGCGTTACAATACCACTTCTATGTCTCCTTGAGAAAACACTTAGGGCGATGATGGAAGAGGAGGTGGCCCAGGAGGAGGAGGAGGAAGAGGGGTAATTTTTAGCACTTTCAGGCCAGTCTCTTCGAAGTGACTCAGAGGGAGGTTTTTTGCAACAGCAGAGGCCAGGTACAAATGTGGCCAGCCAGGGCCCACTACTGGAGGACGAGGAGGACGAGGATGAGGAGGAGGTGGAGGAGGATGAGGATGAAGCATGGTCACAGCGGGGTGGCACCCAACGCAGCTCGGGTCCATCACTGGTGCGTGGCTGGGGGGAAAGGCAGGACGATGACGATACGCCTCCCACAGAGGACAGCTTGTCCTTACCCCTGGGCAGCCTGGCACACATGAGCGACTACATGCTGCAGTGCCTGCGCAACGACAGCAGAGTTGCCCACATTTTAACGTGTGCGGACTACTGGGTTGCCACCCTGCTGGATCCACGCTACAAAGACAATGTGCCCACCTTACTTCCTGCACTGGAGCGTGATAGGAAGATGCGCGAGTACAAGCGCACGTTGGTAGACGCGCTACTTAGAGCATTCCCAAATGTCACAGGGGAACAAGTGGAAGCCCAAGGCCAAGGCAGAGGAGGAGCAAGAGGTCGCCAAGGCAGCTGTGTCACGGCCAGCTCCTCTGAGGGCAGGGTTAGCATGGCAGAGATGTGGAAAAGTTTTGTCAACACGCCACAGCTATCTGCACCACCACCTGATACGCAACGTGTTAGCAGGAGGCAACATTTCACTAACATGGTGGAACAGTACGTGTGCACAGCCCTCCACGTACTGACTGATGGTTCGGCCCCATTCAACTTCTGGGTCTCTAAATTGTCCACGTGGCCAGAGCTAGCCTTTTATGCCTTGGAGGTGCTGGCCTGCCCGGCGGCCAGCGTTTTGTCTGAACGTGTATTCAGCACGGCAGGGGGCGTCATTACAGACAAACGCAGCCGCCTGTCTACAGCCAATGTGGACAAGCTGACGTTCATAAAAATGAACCAGGCATGGATCCCACAGGACCTGTCCGTCCCTTGTCCAGATTAGACATTAACTACCTCCCCTTAACCATATATTATTGTACTCCAGGGCACTTCCTCATTCAATCCTATTTTTATTTTCATTTTACCTTTATATTGCGAGGCTACCCAAAGTTGAATGAACCTCTCCTCTGTCTGGGTGCCGGGGCCTAAATATATGCCAATGGACTGTTCCAATGTTGGGTGACGTGAAGCCTGATTCTCTGCTATGACATGCAGACTAATTCTCTGCTGACATGAAGCCAGATTGTCTGTTACGGGACCTCTCTCCTCTGCCTGGGTGCTGGGCCTAAATTTATGAAAATGGACTGTTACAGTGGTGGGTGACGTGAAGCCTGATTCTCTGCTATGACTTGAAGACTGATTCTCTGCTGACATGAAGCCAGATTCTCTGTTACGGGACCTCTCTCCTCTGCCTGGGTGCTAGGCCTAAATATCTGACAATGGACTGTTGCATTGGTGGCTGACGTGAAGCCTGATTCTCTGCTATGATATGAAGACTGATTCTCTGCTGACATGAAGCCAGATTGTCTGTTACGGGACCTCTCTCCTCTGCCTGGGTGCTGGGCCTAAATATCTGACAATGGACTGTTGCAGTGGTGGGTGACGTGAAGCCTGATTCTCTGCAATGATATGAAGACTGATTCTCTGCTGACATGAAGCCAGATTGTCTGTTACGGGACCTCTCTCCTCTGCCTGGGTGCTGGGCCTAAATTTATGAAAATGGACTGTTACAGTGGTGGGTGACGTGAAGCCTGATTCTCTGCTATGACATTAAGATTGATTCTCTGCTGACATGAAGCCAGATTGTCTGTTACGGGACCTCTCTCCTCTGCCTGGGTGCTGGGCCTAAATATCTGACAATGGACTGTTGCAGTGGTGGCTGACGTGAAGCCTGATTCTCTGCAAGGACATGCAGACTGATTCTCTGCCGACATGAAGCCAGATTGTCTGTTACGGGACCTCTCTCCTCTGCCTGGGTGCTGGGCCTAAATTTATGAAAATGGACTGTTGCAGTGGTGGGTGACATGAAGCCTTATTCTCTGCTATGATATGAAGACTGATTCTCTGCTGACATGAAGCCAGATTGTCTGTTACGGGACCTCTCTCCTCTGCCTGGGTGCTGGGCCTAAATATCTGACAATGGACTGTTGCAGTGGTGGGTGACGTGAAGCCTGATTCTCTGCTATGATATGAAGACTGATTCTCTGCTGACATGAAGCCAGATTGTCTGTTACGGGACCTCTCTCCTCTGCCTGGGTGCTGGGCCTAAATTTATGAAAATGGACTCTTACAGTGGTGGGTGACGTGAAGCCTGATTCTCTGCTATGATATGAAGACTGATTCTCTGCTGACATGAAGCCAGATTCTGTGTTACGGAACCTCTCTCCTCTGCCTGGGTGCTTGGCCTAAATTTATGAAAATGGACTGTTGCAGTGGTGGCTGACGTGAAGCCTGATTCTCTGCTATGACATGCAGACTGATTCTCTGCTGACATGAAGACAGATTCTCTGTTACGGGACCTCTCTCCTCTGCCTGGGTGCCGGGGCCTAAATATCTGAGAATGGACTGTTCCAGTGGTGGGTGACGTGAAGCAAGATTCTCTGCTATTGGACCTCTCTCCAATTGATTTTGGTTAATTTTTATTTATTTAATTTTTATTTTAATTCATTTCCCTATCCACATTTGTTTGCAGGGGATTTACCTACATGTTGCTGCCTTTTGCAGCCCTCTAGCCCTTTCCTGGGCTGTTTTACAGCCTTTTTAGTGCCGAAAAGTTTGGGTCCCCATTGACTTCAATGGGGTTCGGGTTCGGGACGAAGTTCGGATCGGGTTCGGATCCCGAACCCGAACATTTTCGGGAAGTTCAGCCGAACTTCTCGAACCCGAACATCCAGGTTTCCGCTCAACTCTACAGGGAGTGCAGAATTATTAGGCAAGTTGTATTTTTGAGGATTAATTATATTATTGAACAACAACCATGTTCTCAATGAACCCAAAAAACTCTTTAATATCAAAGCTGAATATTTTTGGAAGTAGTTTTTAGTTTGTTTTTAGTTTTAGCTATTTTAGGGGGATATCTGTGTGTGCAGGTGACTATTACTGTACATAATTATTAGGCAACTTAACAAAAAACAAATATATACCCATTTCAATTATTTATTTTTACCAGTGAAACCAATATAACATCTCAACATTCACAAATATACATTTCTGACATTCAAAAACAAAACAAAAACAAATCAGTGACCAATATAGCCACCTTTCTTTGCAAGGACACTCAAAAGCCTGCCATCCATGGATTCTGTCAGTGTTTTGATCTGTTCACCATCAACATTGCGTGCAGCAGCAACCACAGCCTCCCAGACACTGTTCAGAGAGGTGTACTGTTTTCCCTCCTTGTAAATCTCACATTTGATGATGGACCACAGGTTCTCAATGGGGTTCAGATCAGGTGAACAAGGAGGCCATGCCATTAGATTTTCTTCTTCTTTCTTGCCAGCCACGTTGTGGAGTACTTGGACGCGTGTGATGGAGCATTGTCCTGCATGAAAATCATGTTTTTCTTACCTTGCAGACTTCTTCCTGTACCACTGCTTGAAGAAGGTGTCTTCCAGAAACTGGCAGTAGGACTGGGAGTTGAGCTTGACTCCATCCTCAACCCAAAAAGGCCCCACAAGCTCATCTTTGATGATACCAGCCCAAACCAGTACTCCACCTCCACCTTGCTGGCGTCTGAGTCGGACTGGAGCTCTCTGCCCTTTACCAATCCAGCCATGGGCCCATCCATCTGGCCCATCAAGACTCACTCTCATTTCATCAGTCCATAAAACCTTAGAAAAATCAGTCTTGAGATATTTCTTGGCCCAGTCTTGACGTTTCAGCTTGTGTGTCTTGTTCAGTGGTGGTCGTCTTTCAGCCTTTCTTACCTTGGCCATGTCTCTGAGTATTGCACACCTTGTGCTTTTGGGCACTCCAGTGATGTTGCAGCTCTGAAATATGGCCAAACTGGTGGCAAGTGGCATCTTGGCAGCTGCACGCTTGACTTTTCTCAGTTCATGGGCAGTTATTTTGCGCCTTGGTTTTTCCACACGCTTCTTGCGACCCTGTTGACTATTTTGAATGAAACGCTTGATTGTTCGATGATCACGCTTCAGAAGCTTTGCAATTTTAAGAGTGCTGCATCCCTCTGCAAGATATCTCACTATTTTTGACTTTTCTGAGCCTGTCAAGTCCTTCTTTTGACCCATTTTGCCAAAGGAAAGGAAGTTGCCTAATAATTATGCACACCTCATATAGGGTGTTGATGTCATTAGACCACACCCCTTCTCATTACAGAGATGCACATCACCTAATATGCTTAATTGGTAGTAGGCTCTCGAGCCTATACAGCTTGGAGTAAGACAACATGCATAAAGAGGATGATGTGGTCAAAATACTAATTTGCCTAATAATTCTGCACGTAGTGTATATATGAGGGCTTATTTTTCGTGGGACAAGATGCATTTTTTAATGCCACCATTTAATTTACCATGTTTTGTATTAGAAAAAAGGGGGAAAAAAATTGTGTGGCAAAATTTTGAAAAATACAAAATTCCACCAAGGTTTTTGGGGTTTTGACATCACAGCATTCACTATGCACTAAACATGACCTGACATTCTTATTTTGCGGCTCAATATGAATGCGTCGATACCAAACTTGAACATTTTCTTTTTGTTTTACTACTTTAAAAAAAAAAAAAATCTTTTCTAAATTTTCTTTGCATCGCTATATTCTGACCATAACTTTTTTATATTGCGTTCTACAGAGCTTTATAAGGGCTTTTTTGTGTGTAACGAACTGTACTTTTCATCGCCATTTTTGTAGTACATACAACGTTTTGATCAGCGTTATTCAAATGTTTTTTGGGACCAAAAAATTTGTTTTTTATGGCAAATCGCGTGTTTTTTTTTTTTTTTTTTCGGTTACTGCATTCACTGCACAAGAATTTTAAAAACATATTTTAATATTTCAGGCATTTTTGGACGCGTCGATATCCAATGTTTTTTTTTTTATTATTGTTTATGTAGTTTTATATGTAAAATTGGGAAAGGGTGGTGATTCAAATTTTTTATATAGTGGTGTTTTTTTAACTTTATTAAACCTTTTTTTTTTAAAGCAACTAGCCCCCATAGGGGCCTCGTTTATGGCATGTTTTGATCCCCTCTCCTATTCACCATAATAGAGATCTATTATGGTTAATAGGATTTTTACACACTCCATTCTGAGCTATGCCTCGTGCATAGTTCAGTATGGAGAAAGCCATGGCAGGGCTCAATTGCTTCAGCAGCGTCCATGCTGCCATGGCATCCGATCAGAGCCCCGTGATTTCACTGCGGGGGCTCCGATCAGAAGGAAGATGGAGGCTCATCACGTCACAGGTGCCGCAATCAGCCTTGATCACGGCACCTGAGGGGTTGAATGGCAGGGGTGGCGTGATCGCCGCTTCCTGTTAGTGAGGCCAGATGCCGGCTGCATCATACAGCTGGAAGATCGTGTGTATTGAGCGGGCTCACTGCAGAGGCCTGCTCCATACATCCCCTGTCATGCAATGACGTACCTGTACGTCATAATGCATGAAGGGGTTTTAATTGTGCTGTCTGAAACTCAGAAACCTACATTCAAGTCTTAATGACTGTTCAGACTATGCCTGTGGCTGTCCTGTGCTTTTTGTCCATTTTCTATATCACACGCTTCTGGTGCCTGAACCAGAGTCCCTGAACCCTGTGGGCCAGCTGCCAAATACACCAGGACTATCCCTGGAGGTAGCGGTCTGGTAGGTTCCCTGCAGTGAAGGCCATATTTCTGTACAGTGGGTCTACACTCGCTAATCCATCGCACTATCTATATGTAGTACAGTTAGTCTACTGTGCCATGTGCCACTTGTGAGAAGAGTGGGAGATTAAAAGCCCACCTTGTGCCGAGGTCAAATGGGACAATTCGCCTGTTCCCCTATGGGCCAGCTCGAGCCTGCACCCCTTACTGTCATTTTAATCTCCTCTCAGAACGTCTACTTAATATGTATGGTTCTGGTAGCACATGTGCTCGGTAGCCCACCACCTGGATCCTTTTGTACATACAGTAGGTGCTGGAGGGATTCCCACTAATGTGCAGGTCAGCCAGGAAGAAATGTGGTCTAGAAGTGGCTTTTCAGCAGCATTGCACACATTAGACAAATGTTCTGAGAACAACAGGGGGCATCCTATATAAAATGTATGTTTACAATATCTACACAGAGGAGCATCCTAAAATAATTTCAGTTGAAATAATTGAATCATGGGACAACCCCTTTTCATATGAATCATTATAAAGGCTCTTCCTTAGTCATTTGAGTCCCACTACAAAATATTGTCGCTATTCAAAATTGTTACATCTTTCTCAAATATGTTCATGAATAATTATTTTATTTCAAATAAATGGTCCATACTGAATAAAATCTTCACAGACCAGGGCTTCATTATAAGTGTGAGCCTTGTGTAATCTAGATCACATACTGAGAGGATAACATTGGGCGGTGTTCTTCAGATCTCGTGGATTGCTAAGTATTATTTCTGAAAGGAAATTGATAAATCTCAGACTCTTAATTTAGCAGGGTGTGTCCCTGCACAGTCTGACACTATCCAATCAGTGCTGCCCGTGTCCGACTGTGACGCCCTCCTTCCCAACTGGTCCCACCCATCTGGACCTTCATTGCAAACTTATAGTAATTTATTCATAATTTCTAGCATGAATAATAAACAAATCACACGTCATAGAATGATAAGTATAGATACTCCAGAGCTGTTATTAAACATGGGTGCAAGAAGTTGCTAAAACAGATATGTCGAGTAGTGATGTCCCGAACTATTCGCCGGCGAATCGTTCCCGGCGAACATAGCTTGTTCGCCACTGTGGGCGAACATATGCGATGTTCGGTCCGCCCCTATACATCATCATTGAGTAAACTTTGACACTGTACCTCACAGTCAAAAGACACATTCCAGCCAATCAGCAGCAGACCCTCCCTCCCAGACCCTCCCACCTCCTGGACAGCATACATTTTAGATTCATTCGGAAGCTGCATTCACAGTGAGAGGAGGGACAGTGTAGCTGCTGCTGATTCAATAGGGAAAGCCTTAGCTAGGGCATTGTTCTGTGTCCACAGACTCATCTGCTGTAAGGACAGCGTCCAGACAGCACCCCAAAAATCCCTTTTCAGGGCTGGTACATCAGTCTGCTTTTTCTTTTTTTTTCTTTATATATATATATATATATATATATATATATTGCAGTTGCCTGGCTGCCCGTGTGTGAGAGGCTGCAGGCTCAGTCATAGACAGCACTGTGTGCACAGTGCACACTATTCATACAGGGTGTGACAGAAAATACGTCGCAGATAAAAAAATTAATTCTATTTAATATTTTTCTGTGACATAATGACATTTGCAAGCCCGTGTGTGTCAGGCCAACACATACTGTATTGTGCCCACTGGCTAGTGGCTAGGCCTGCACTCATACCGTTACAGGGTGAAATTCACCCAAATACCTTGCAGAAAAAAATAATTTGATTGAAAAATTTTCTGTGATCTAATCACATTTGCAAGCCCGTGTGTGTCAGGCCCACACATACTGTATTGTGCCCACTGGCTAGTGGCTAGGCCTGCACTCATACCGTTACAGGGTGTCATTCACTCAAATACCTTGCAGAAAAAAAAAAATCTATTTAAAAATTTTCTGTGATCTAATCACATTTGCAAGCCCGTGTGCGTCAGGCCCACACATACTGTATTGTGCCCACTGGCTAGTGGCTAGGCCTGCACTCATACCGTTACAGGGTGTCATTCACCCAAATACCTTGCAGGAAAAAAAAATTATATTAAAAAGATTTCTGTGATCTAATCACATTTGCAAGCCCGTGTGTGTCAGGCCCACACAGACTGTACTGTGCCCACTGCCCACCACTTATATAGGGTGGCACAGTACCTTGCACACATAGTAACACTAATCTAATAAAAAATCACAGGCAGAGACAGGCCACGCCGCAGGGGCCGTCGTGTTCGTGGTGCTGTGATTTCCACTGGCCCTGGAATAATGCCCAGTGTTCAGAGGCCACGTACCCTGAACCCAAAAAATTCAGAGAAAATAGTTGACTGGCTTACACAGGACACCCAATCTTCAACAGCTTCCGCTAAGAACCTTGACGCACCATCCTCCTCCAGCACAGCTTTGGTCACCTGCTCTCAAGTTACCACTCTCCCGCCCGCCGCCACCACCACCACTACCACCACAGCCACCACAGCCGCTTCACTTGATCCCTCAGAGGGGTTATTTACACATCAGTTGGATGAAATTAGTGATGTGCAACCATTATTGACAGGGGATGTAGATAACAGGGATATGTCTCAGTCAGGCAGCATTACACACATGGACGTACAGTGTGATGATGATAATGATGTTGTACCCGCTGCTGCTTCCTTTGCTGAGGTGTCAGATACAAGTGAAGTGGTTGATGATGACGATGTGTCCGTGGATGCCACGTGGGTGCCTGCTCGAAGAGAAGAAGAGGGGGAAAGTTCAGAAGGGGAGACAGAGAGAAGGAGGAGACGAGTTGGAAGCAGGGGGAGGTCGTTGCAAGGAGCAAGTGGCACAGTCAGACAGCATGTATCGGCACCTGGGGTCAGCCAGACAGCACGCCAATCAACGCATGCTGTTGCCACCACCAGAATGCCGTCATTGCAAAGCTCAGCAGTGTGGCATTTTTTTTGTGTGTCTGCCTCTGACAACAGCGATGCCATTTGCAACCTGTGTCAAAAGAAACTGAGTCGTGGGAAATCCAACACCCACATAGGTACAACTGCTTTGCGAAGGCACATGATCGCACATCACAAACGCCTATGGGATCAACACATGATGACGAGTAGAAGCAGCACACAAGCTCAAAGCCACCATCCTCCTCCTGGTCCAGCATCTTCAGCCACGTTAATCACTGCTGTCCTCCTTGCCCCCTCTCAACCACCCCCCACTCCGGCTCTCACCTTAAGCAGTTCCATCTCATCTGCCCACAGTCAGGTGTCTGTAAAGGAAATGTTTGAGCGTAAGAAGCCAATGTCACAGAGTCACCCCCTTGTCTGACAGCTGGCTTGACAGAACTCTTAGCCCGCCAGCTTTTACCATTCCAGCTGGCTGGAGTCTGAGGCCTTCAAAAAATATGTTGCTATTGGGACACCACAGTGGGAAGGTACCCGGACAAATTTATTTTTCTAATAAGGCAATCCCAAACCTCTACTCAGTGATTGAATAGGAAGTCATGGCATCTCTGGCATACAGTGTTGGGGCAAGGGTCCATCTGACCACTGATACCTGGTCTGCAAAGCACGGTCAGGGCAGGTATATCACCTACACTGCGCATTGGGTCAACCTGCTGACGGCTGCCAAGCATGGAATGCGTGGCTCTGCTGCGGAGTTGGTGACACCGCCACGACTTGCAGGCAGGCCTACTGCCACCTCCTCTACTCCTCTACTCCATCCTCTTCCATAACCTCCTCGGCTGAGTCCTCTTCTGCTGCTGCGTCTGGCTGCACATCAACTGAATCCCCCCAGCTCCCCAGGGGCTATTCCACATCCCAGATACGACAGTGTCACGCTGTCTTGGGGTTGACTTGCCTGAACGCAGAGAGCCACACCGGACCAGCACTCCTGTCCGCCCTGAACGCACAGGTGGATCAGTAGCTGACCCCGCACCAACTGGAGATCGGCAAAGTGGTATGTGACAATGGAAGCAATTTGTTGGCGGCATTGAATTTGGGCAAGTTATCACATGTGCCGTGCATGGCACATGTGTTGAATCTCATCGTACAATGATTTGTGTCTAAGTACCCAGGCTTACAAGACGTCCTCAAGCAGGCCAGGAAGGTATGTGGCCATTTCAGGCATTCCTACATGGCCATGGCGCACTTTTCAGACATTTAGCGCCGAAACAACATGCCAGTGAGGCGCTTGATTTGCGACACCCCGACACGTTGGAATTCAACACTTCTAATGTTCGACCGCCTGCTCCAACAGGAAAGAGTCGAACAACTGCGAAGAGTGCTGGATCAGGCTGTAGATGAGCGTGAAGAGGAAGAGTTGTGGTCACCATCACCACCAGAAACAGCCTTGTCATCATCGCTTGCCGGATATGCGGCAACGCTGCAAGAGGCAAGAGGAGTCAGAGGAGGAATGTGGCTTTGAGGAGGAGGAAGACCAACCACAGCAGGCATCCCAGGGTGCTCGTTGTCGTCACCTATCTGGGACCCGTGGTGTCGTACGTGGCTGGGGGGAAGAACAGACCGTCAATGACATCAGTGAGGAGGAGGAACGGGAAATGAGTAGCTCGGCATCCAACCTTGTGCAAATGGGGTCTTTCATGCTGTCATGTCTGTTGAGGGACCCTCGTATAAAAAGGATGAAGGAGAACGACCTGTACTGGGTGGCCACGCTACTAGACCCCCGGTATAAGCAGAAAGTGTCGGAAATGTTACCAAATTACCGGAAGTCAGAAAGGATGCAGCAGTTCAAAAGCAAACTAAAAAATATGCTTTACACAGCTTATAAGGGGGAGTCACAGCACAACGGGAATCTAACTGGGGAAGAGGTGAAAGTAATCCTCCTCCTACCACGACCACGGCGGCATGGACAGGACGATTTACAGATGTATTATTGATGGAGGACATGCAGAGCTTTTTCACTCCTACACATCGCCACAGCCCTCCGAGATCCAGCCTTAGAGAACGACTCGACCGACAGGTGGCAGACTACCTCGCCTTAACTGCAGATATCGACACTCTGAGGAGCGATGAACCCCTTGACTACTGGGTGTGCAGGCTTGACCTGTGGCCTGAGCTATCCCAGTTTGCGATAGAACTTCTGGCCTGCCCCGCTTCAAGTGTCCTGTCAGAAAGGACCTTCAGTGCAGCAGGAGGCATTGTCACTGACAAAAGTCGCCTCGGTCAAAAAAGTGTTGATTGCCTCACCTTCATTAAGATGAATGAGGCATGGATCCCGAAGGGACTGACAGTAGGGGATACGTTTGACTAACAAAAGGCCTGATGACATGCCTTGGCCTCAAAATGGTCCCCACGCTGCTGTATTTAATGTCTGCATACCGGATGACTTTCGTGAATTCTCCGCCACCAACTAGAGTTCAAGCCGCAATGTTTTAATCACCTTTCTGCCTTGAAAACATAATTTTTTCCGGCCGCTGCTACAACAGCGGCTGCAACAATAACATTGTTTTTCAGGCATGTGTACATGCCTAATTTTTCTGGCCTCTGGTGCTGCACTGTGGCTGCAAAAACAAAACAAAAAAAAGGCACATACAAGTGTCAATTCCCCTTTCGTGATCGTTACCTTGTTGTGGTGAAGGGGCTTGCGTATGACAATGAAGCGATCATCACCTCTATGAGTGTGTTGGCAATGTTGCCACACCCCAGATGATAAGGTCGTTGCCTTATTATGATCAGACCAAAAGCGATCGGCTGGATGTTTTTTCATAGAAAAAACGTAAGTTTTTTTATTTATTTTTTTAAGTTGTATGGGTGTGTTTTTAATACATAAAAGAAAAAAATCATAATAAAGTCTCTTAATAGTTTATTAGAAATAATGCAGACAATTTAAAAAATCCCCATCAATTCCAATACAAAGCAAGTACAAATCTCAGAACTAAATATTCCAGGATGTTGTAATGGTTCGTTAATTCGACAATGGTTAATCAATTCGACACACGTCCCTGGATAGGAACGTAACAGGGATTAAACTGATAGGAATAGTACTAGTTAAGACACCACTCATATAGGGTGTCACAGCACATTGCTCCGTGCATGCGCAGTCCCCCAACTTGGGAGTAAGAGGACCGACCAAGCTGCTTTTTCCATCTCCCGGTTCCTAAAATCAATTCAGTTTGGTGTATCAGAGTTTGGTCTGTCACTGTGAAGGCAGTTGAAGGTACCCGGCCTAAATTTTTTTTCACAAAAGGCAATCCCACCCTGATATGGGACGTAACAGGGATTAAACTGATGAGAATAGTACTACAGAAAATACCACTCATCTCCCCATTTGAAAAATCAATTCAATTCACCTTTCGGAGACCCTTGGTGTTGTACGTGGCTGGGTGGAGGAAGAAACCTTCAATGACATCAACGGGACATGGCTAGCTTGGCATCCAACCTTGTGCAAATGGGGAGTTTGCGGTTGGGCAAATGGACTGTTTGCGGTTGTTTGCGGTGCATTAAAAGGGGAGTTTGGTCTGTCAATGTCTGTGAAGCGGGCGTAACCCTTACACTACCTGATCGATACAACATCATACCTGATTGTATACACACATTGGATGTTTTAAACCACGTTGTTAAAAAAAAAATTGGATTGGTAGGTGATTTATGCCCTTTATTGATTAAAATCCAACTCTGCGTCAACTATGTAATTTTCCATGGGAGTTTTGCCATGGATCCCCCTCCCGCATGCCACAGTCCAGGTGCTAGTCCCCTTGAAACAACTTTTCCATCACTATTGTGGCCAGAAAGAGTCCCTGTGGGTTTTAAAATTTGCCTGCCTATAGAAGTCAATGGCGGTTCGCCCGTTCGCAAACATTTGTAGAAATTTGCGTTCGCCGTTCGCGAACGGAAAATTTTATGTTCGTGACATCTCTAATGTCGAGGCAGGTTACAGGTCCTCTTTAAGAACATCTATCCAAACGGTAGATATTGGGGTCAGGCATGTTGGATTTCATTAAAAAGGCCAGTTTTTCCTCTGGGGATACAATCTGCTGCCAGAGATAACTGGGAAGGGCTTATCCCCCTTTTTTGAGAAAACATGCACACACAGCCAAGCTGAGTGTGCATGTGTATAGTGGATGGGAATAAGCCATTGGCTGACTGCTATATACAGTATATGGCCAGCTTTGCCTAAGAATATATAAGGGGTGTTGACTCTACAAATGTAAAGAATGAGATTAGCAATTATATAATGTACAAATATATATTTCCTTCAAGGGACTTGGAAATGTGCTTGAACTTTTTCTGTCAAGCATTCAGTATAATACATTAAGTGCTTCCAGCATTAAACTGGCATAATTTCAATACTTCTTTATCCTTTAAGAGGCCTGAAAATCCACAAAGAAGGGTTACCGAAGACTGTGATTTTCTAATGTAACCTTGCGAAATAAACTTTAAAAAGTTCCCTTTCTATTTTAGTATTAATTTCCAAGAGGAGCCCATCAGCCTTCACTGCCTTCCCGTGGTTCATAAGCCTGGATTTTACTATGAATGCGGGCAGGAAGATAAGATTCCAGAGTGGAAGCAGTCAATAAGAATGGCTGCATTATAAAACCTTCCACAGCCTAATCCTTGATTTAGATCTTTCTATTTCTACAGAGAGTCAAAATATCAATAGAATAAAGACATTTCTCAGGGTAAATCATTATGTATGACTTTCCCATCAAGTTTATCACCTGAGCCTGACACCGGCGAGGACACAGCTACTAAGTGTTTTTTTTTTTGTTTGTTTTTTAATCTGTGCAGGCAAGCTCCAGCATTAGCATAGTGTATAGACAGAGGCATCGACTGAGGCATACGACCAGTAAATAAAAAACAAACAAAACAAAGAAATGACAAGGGCATCTAGTAAGAAAGTGTACATTTTTACATGCCAATAGTAGATTAAGGGGGTAGTATACTTTTGCTATCATTTTACATTGCTTCATTGCGGCCAAAACCAAGAATGAAAAAACTTAGAGAAACAAAAAATCTTCAGGAAAAATATATACAGATTTCGGTATACTGCTCCTATGCAGACCTGTATGTCTCCATAGATCCCTTCCATTTCTACTACTGTTTGTATTTTAGGAATATCAGGGGTAATATGGATGAGTGCAACTTGCACACTCCAAGGCAGGAGGATTAGGGTACGATCACACGGCCAGGTTTCTGCAGGCAGTTTTGAAAGCCAAAATCAGAAGTAGAACTTAAAGGAGCTACCCAAAGTCTAACACCTGCCCCCCCAATGCCTGGGCCCCTCATTTAGATTATACTTACCCCACTCCCCAGCACCTGTGTCACTTCTGATCCCCACAAGCTGCTGCTGCATCTCCCCGTTGGCGGATCAAACTTCTGGGGATTGGGGGAGCGGCTAATAGCAGGCCGCAATGGGAACGAGCCTCCCTCGTATTGCTGATAACCCAAAGAACTAGCAAAGCGCTCATTCATCGGGTGAATTCCTCCTCCATGCGGACACCTCAATCATTGTTTCTTACAATTAATTTGTAGGCGGGTGAGTGGTGGCAGTAGTCATTGCTTGTTCCCATACTGTGGAGGTGGTTCCGGCATGTACATGGGTGCACCTCCAGGCGATTATCAGGATGTACTGGTACCTTCCAAATAATTGACTATTCGTTCACACAGTGAACTTTATACAAACTATGGCTCAGCTATAGGCCAGAAATGTGGCACAGTTTTGATGCCAAATTCCACTTCCCTTTTCCAATAGTTTGATCATAAACCTTTGTCCATGACTTCAGGATAGGTCATCAATATCAGATCAGCAGGGGTCCGACACCCGGCACCCCCGCCGATCAGCTGTTTGAAGAGAAGGTGCACTCCGTGCCAGCGCTGCCTTCTCTTTATTGTTTACCTGCTCGCCATCGACAACAGCAGCGGTGAGCAGGTGTAATTACAAGTAGCCGTCCCATTCACTTCAATGGTACGGCTCCTTCCTATTCAAGTGTATAGGAACGGAGCCCTCTACTTGTCCATTTTAATTGTTTATAATGAAATGTTGTGCAATACATTACAGTTTTTGTTTTTACTTTTCCGAACAAAGTCATGCCCGTTTTTCTGGTAAGCCATGCCCCCCAGTCAAGCTAGGTACAGAGGATCTCTCAAGAACTAGATGCATCAAATTGCACCAAAAATGCACCAGATTATGCCAGTTTGCACAAAATTGCACAAATTTGCACCATATTGTAAGATCCTCACCTGCTTTGCACTCCAGGGGAACCAAGAGGGGTCCTCGTGGAGTTGCGGGACAGGTTATGTGTGTCTCTGATGCACCAGCGCTGACCCCTTTGCGAGCCAGTGCGGAGATGCGTTCGCGTGGACATCGGAGGGGAGGACCGTCGGAGTCCCGGGGACAGAGTGGCCAGGCGAGTGACAAGACGCCGCGGCCAGGGTTGTCTCCGGTGTCTCCTGCGACTTCCGTTTCCGCATCTGGGTCCACGCGCTCGCATACTCGCGCTGAGTCAATCATGCGTCCGTGCGTACGCACGAGGGCAGGTTCGCAAAGGGATACACGGTCGCGAGTACGCGCTTCTTATGCACTTCGTCGACCAGTGGCGCATATTATACTGACTCACAAGAGCAAAGTGGATTAGGGAGCCAGCCATGGGTTAATCAACTTGTGATTGCCTTAGGCCTTGTCCTCAGGTGCAGGGCAATTTGTTCACCTATGGTAGTGGACACTTGGCACCCTGGGATTGGTCAGCAGGCATTTAAAAGGAGGTCTCTCAGGGTGATCAGTGCCCACTGTTATTTTCCCTCAACCAGGTATAGGTCACAACTCCTAGTGGCTGAAGACTGACAGGAACTTTGTCCTTACAGCGGACCCAAGATCTGGAGTGACTCGACTGCCAAGTGCACAGCATCATTCAGCACTGGTTGGGACTATTCCTGGAATCTCCTTGCCTGGTTTTTTGTTATTATTCCTTGTTACCAGCAAGTGTCCTGGACGTTTATGTTTCTGGTGAATAAACACCTTTTTGCTTTCATCACTGGTCTGTTTGTTGGTGCCTTGCATTACACATATTTTGTGTAGTTTATGACAGTATCTAGTTGCATGGGCATTAGTAAAGGATGGCCACTGTATTTTTTTCATGTTGACTTATTTACCTCAGAGTTGGATCCTTTACAATTATCAGTTTTTAAAGATCAATTAAATTGTCATCAGCTTTAATGATGCTAAACTGTTGATGATACTCACGAGGGACTTAAGAGATCATAGCTTTTGTGGAGCTTTTACCATCTGGAATAGTGAATTTTTATTCTGCCATATTTTTCTCTTTAAGTGCAAAGGAGGCGGGGCTTCATTGTGAAGTGCTCCTTCCATTGAGCTGTTTCCAAGCCCCTCCCCTCTCCTCGGAGTGACAGCCGTAGTGGTGTTCTGATTGGATGCTATAGCTGTCATTCGGAACAGAGAACAGGGGCCGTGTAGCAGTTCTGTAGAAAGAGCTAAGTGCACTTCCCAGTAAATCTCCACCTCCAGTGCATTTTCTGAAGCAGAATCTGGCAAGAAAATGACATTCACACTTCTTATGATAAAAGCTCCACAAAAAGGTTTGTCTGACACTATCATAATTGATTGGACAGAGACCGACCCCCACTGGTTACCTACAGATTTAATTAATTCATAAAATGCAATAGGAATAATAGAGGAGTGGCACTATGCAAAGTTCTGAGAAAGAATGTACCATAATAGTTTTTTCATGAGGAATGCAAACATTTACTCAAATAGCAATATCAAGAGAGCTGGGAGACCCTCTTACATTGAAGATATCCTGCCCTACTGATACAGTATTATATATTTAAAGCAGTTGTCCATGATTCGATATTACTCAGTTAGATCCTGCAGATATACGGTGGATATAAAAAGTCTACACACCCCTGTTAAAATGTCAGGTTTCTGTGATGTAAAGAAATGAGACAAAGATAAATCATTTCAGAACTTTTTCCACCTTTAATGTGACCTATAAACTGTACAACTCAATTGAAAAACAAACTAAATCTTTTAGGTGGAGGAAAGAAAAAATATAAAAATAAAATAATATGGTTGCATAAGTGTGCACACCCTTAAACTAATACTTTGTTGAAGCACCTTTTGATTTTATTACAGCACTCGGTCTTTTTGGGTATAAGTCTATCAGCATGGCACATTTTGACTTGGCAAGATTTGCCCCCTCTTCTTTGCAAAAGTACCCCAAATCTGTCAGATTGCGAGGGCATCTCCTGTGCACAGCCCTCTTCAGATCACCCCACATATTTTCAATCGGATTCAGGTCTGGGCTCTGGCTGGGCCATTCCAAAACTTTAATCTTCTTCTGGTGAAGCCATTCCTTTGTTGATTTGGATGTATGCTTTGGGTCCTTGTCATGCTGAAAGATGAAGTTCCTCTTCATGATCAGCTTTCTAGCAGAAGCCTGAAGGTTTTGACTGGTATTTGGAACTGTTCATAATTCCCTCTAGCTTAACTAAGGCCCCAGTTCCAGCTGAACAAAAACAGCCCCAAAGCATGATGCTGCCGCCACCATGCTTCACTGTGGGTATGGTATTCTTTTGGTGATGTGCAGTGTTGTTTTTGTGCCAAACAGATATTTTGAAATTATGGCCAAAAAGTTCAACCTTGGTTTCATCAGACCATAACACCTTTTCCCACATGCTTTTGGAAAACTTCAGATGTGTTTTTGCTAAATGTTGCCTGGCTTGGATGTTTTTCTTCGTAAGAAAAGGCTTTTGTCTTGTTACTCTACCCCATAGCCCAGACATATGAAGAATACAGGAGATTGTTGTCACATGTACCACACAGCCAGTACTTGCCAAATATTCCTGCAGCATCTTTAATGTTGCTGTAGGCCTATTGGTAGCCTCCCAGACCAGTTTCTTCTCGTCTTTTCATCAATTTTGGAGGGACGTCCAGTTCTTGGTAATGTCACTGTTGTGCCATATTATCTCCACTTGATGATGACTGTCTTTACTATGTTCCATGGTATATCTAATGCCTAGGAAATTATTTTGTACCCTTCTCCTGACTGATACCTTTTAACAATGAGATCCCTCTGGGAAGCTCTCTGGTGACCATGGCTTTTGCTGTGGGATGCGACTAAGAAAATTTCAGGAAAGACCAACTAGAGCAGCTGAACTTTATTGTGGCACTTTAAATTATGGCAGGTGTAAGCTGACTCCTATTTAACATGATTTAGAATGTGCTTGCTTAATTCTGAACACAGCTACAGCCCCAGTTATATGCAACTACATTTTTTTGTTTCTTTCCTCCACCTGTCACAGGGTAACGTCATGGGTATAAAGATAGAGCAGAGGTGCACCCCCTGAGCTGCCACCCGGTCCCCTGACCCTGCATAATTGCACCACTCGAGCGGACAGAGAGGTGGAACAAGCAAGGTACTACCAAAAAACGTAAGGGCGACGCGGGTCAACTAGCCGGGGTCAGTCCAGGAGGTCACGTCAGTACAAGAGAAGAGGCAAAGACAAAATCCAAAAGCAAGCCGAGGTCAAAATCCGAGAGGTAGCGTCAAGGTTCAGGGAGCAGGCAGAAGAGGTGTCAGGAAGCAGATCAAGAGTCAAATCCAAAGGTAAGCTAAATAACAACAATAATTCACAGCCTAAGGAATCCAAAATCACAGGCAACCTGAAGCTGTCAGGTTGCCTGTATTTATAGTGGGAGTGAGGGTCATGTGACGTGGCCAGCGTCACATGACCGACAGACAGACAAGTCGAGCACCGAGTGATCAGCTCGGTGCTCAAGGCAGACCTAGGAGCAGGGAGACTCCCAGCTAGCAAAGCCGCCCTGGGAACGAGGCCGAACACAGATCCTCGCTCCCGAAGTTAAGCAGCAGGTCTGCGGCTGATGGAAGACCGAGTGCGCCTTCGGCACCTCGTTACAGTACCCCCCCTTTTACGAGGGGCCACCGGACCCAAGCCCATGGATACAAATCTCCCAGGATGCTCATCATGAAACTTCTTGATGAGCCTTGGGGCGTGGATCTCAGTAGCTGGGACCCAAGACCTCTCCTCGGGTCCATAGCTCTTCCAGTGGACCAGGTATTAAAAGAAGTTCCTAACCTTTCTACTATCAATAATTCTAGAGATGATGAATTCCTCCTGACCTTCAACCTCCACAGGTGGAGGAGGTTTTTTAACCGGAACCACTGGTGACACATATCTCTTAAGCAACGACTTATGAAATACATCATGTATACGAAAGGAGTCGGGTAGCTTAAGTCTAAAGGACACTGGGTAAACAACCTCAATAATATTGTATGGTACAATGAAACGCAGAGAGAACTTCCTAGACCACTGTTTCAAAGCAAGATTCTTAGTTGACAACCACACCTCATCGCCGAGTACAACATTTACCCCCTTGGAATGTCTCTTATTGGCATGTTTACACTGGGTTTCCTGGGCCTTTTCCATCTTCGTTTGAACCTGTGCCCAGAATGTGCACAGTCTAGAGGTAAAAGAATCTGCCTGCGGGTTGAGTGAGGATACAGAGGGACTAGAACAAAAGCGAGGATGTACACCACTGTTACAAAAAAAAGGAGACACCCCCGTGGAAGAATTAACTCGATTGTTAATAGTGAATTCTGCCAATGGGATGTATCTCACCCATAATAGTTGATGATGTGATACATAGAACCTTAGAAAAAGCTCCACTGTCTGATTTAACCGTTCCGTCTGTCCATTCATCTGTGGATAGAAAGCAGACAAAGGATAAAGAGATGTTGCATCTTCTACAAAAAGCCCTCCAGAAACCAGAAACAAACTGAACGCCTCTACCAGAGAAGAAATTCTCAGGGACACCATGCAGACGTACCACATGTTCAATGAACAAGGATGCTTAAGTCTTCGCATCAGGGAGCTTACTTAACCCCTTAGGGACACAGCCTTATTTCACCTTAAGGACCAGGCAATTTTTTGCAAATCTGACCAGTGTCACTTTAAGTGCTGATAACTTTAAAACACTTTGACTTATCCAGGCCATTCTGAGATTGTTTTTTCGTCACATATTGTACTTCATGACACTGGTAAAATGAAGTTAAAAAAAATAATTTTTTTTGCATAATAAAATACCTAATTTACCCAAAATTTTGAAAAATTAGCAAATTTCAAAGTTTCAGTTTCTCTACTTCTGTAATACATAGTAATACCCCCAAAAATTGTGATGACTTAACATTTTAGGGTGCATATGACTTTTTGATCACTTGCTATTACACTTTTTGTGACGTAAGATGGCAAAAAATAGCTTTTTTACACCGTTTTTTTTTTTTTTTTTTACGGTGGTCACCTGAGGGGTTAGGTCATGTGATATTTTTATAGAACCGGTTGATACGGACGCGGCGATACCTAATATGTATACTTTATTTTTATTTATGTAAGTTTTACACAATGATTTTATTTTTGAAACAAAAAAAAAATCATGTTTTAGTGTTTCCATAGTCTAAGAGCCATAGTTTTTTCAGTTTTTGGGCGATTATCTTGAGTAAGGTCTCATTTTTTGCGGGATGAGATGACGGTTTAATTGGTACTATTTTGGCGTACATGCAACTTTTTTGATCACTTTTATTATCCCACCTTTTTTGGGAAGTAAGGTGGGCAAAATTTCAATTTTCTCATAGTTTTTATTTTTTTATTTTTATGGCGTTCACCGTGCGGGGAAAGTAACATGACCGTTTTATAGATCAGGTCGTTACGGACGTGGCGATACCTAATATGTGTAGTGTATTTTATCTTTTTAATTTTTATTCAGTGATAAATGTTTTTCTTTTCAATCTTAACTTTTTTCACTTTTTAAATTTTTTTTTAACCCAGACCCACTTGGTTCTTGAAGGTCCAGTGGGTCTGATGTCTGTAAAATACAGTACAGAACCCTATAGGGTTCTGTACTGTATTTTACTTACACTGAACAGATCTATGCTTTTAGCATAGATCTGTTCAGCACCATGGACAGCAGGACGCCTGAGCAGGCATCCTGTTGCCATGGGAACCTTCCCCGTCTGCCACAACTTCGCAGACGAGGAAGGGTGAGGACGGGGCTTCGGGGGCTGTCTGGGGGCTCTCTCCCTCTCCATCGGGGGGCTGCAAAGGCACAGCAGCCCCCCGATGGGAGAGGGAGGGAGCTCCCTGACCGATGACCGATGACAGTTAACCTTTTCCATACAGCGGTCCGTACGGAAAGGGTTAACGGCTGACATCTGCACAAATGTCAGCCGTTTATACCAGGGTGTCAGCAATGTGCTGGCACCCTGGTATAACCCACTAGAAGCCAACAAATTTTCAAGGGGAGGCGGGCGGGGGATCGCGATCCCACCTGCCGCACCGCCCGCCTCCCGCAACGCCCCCACCGCCTGCGACACCCCCCCTTCACCACCCGCCAGCATCAAAATGTGCAGGGGTGCAGGGGGAGTGCAAAATCTTGATTTTAGGCACTCTAAAGTTTCTGATCCCCGCGGATCAGAAACTGCAAAAAGCGCAGCAAACCGCAGGTCAGAATTGACCTGCGGTTTGCTGCGATCGCCGACACGGGGGAGTCACATGACCCCCCCGGCGTTGTGACAGGATGCCGGCTGAATGATTTCAGCCGGCATCCTGTTCAGATTAACCCCTGGGGCGCCGGAATGCCTATTTAAAGTTAGGACGTACCGGTATGTCCTGTGTCCTTAAGGACTCGGGAAATAGGGCGTACCGGTACGTCCTGTGTCCTTAAGGGGTTAAAGGAGCAAAGTGCACCATTTTACTAAAACGGTCAGCCACTAACCACACCACTGATTTCCCCTCAGAAGGGGGCAGATCAGAAATAAAATCCATGGAAATCTGAGACCATGGCTTGCAGGGAACGGGTAGTGGTTGTAGTTCACCTGCGGGAAGTGTTCTCGTGGTCTTAGACCTGGCACAAACATTGCAAGCCAAAACATAAGACCGTACATCCTTAGACAAAGTGGGCCACCAGAAAGACCTCAGCAGCAATTCCTTAGTGGCAGCAATACCTGGATGACCAGAGAGCACAAAGTCATGACATTCACCCAATAATTGAAAACGAAAGCCCTCAGGAACAAATAACTTATCTGCCGGTGTTTGTGGAGGAGCAAGTTGCTGAGCCCGTTGAATCTCAGAGGAAAGATTTGCAGAAACTGCTGCCACAAAGATGCTTGCCGGCAAGATGGGTTCCGGGGGAGTGTCAGGAGGTTGGACGGCATTAAAACTCCGGGGACAAGGCATCTGCCTAAATATTTTTACTTCCTGGTCTGAAAGTAACAAAAAAATTAAATTAGTAAAATAACAGGGCCCATCTAGCTTGTCTAGGATTAAGGTGTTTGGCCGCCTCAAGAAACACTGGGTTCTTATGATCGGTGAGGACAGTAATACGGTGTCTAGCCCTTTCTAAAAAATGCCTTCATTCCTCAAATGCCCATTTTATGGCCAGTAATTTGCGGTTTCCAATATCGTAATTTCTCTCTGAAGGAGAGACCTTTCGAGAGAAGAAGGCGCATGGCCTTAAATGAGTGAGGTTAGAAGACACCTGAGAAAGGATGGCTCCCACACCATCATCTGAGGTATCAACCTCCACCAGAAAAGGTTCCTCGGTATCAGGCTGAACCAAGACTGGAGATATCTTAAAACAATTTTTAAGGGTATCAAAGGCCCAACAGGCCTACAACGACCAGTTAACCAGATCAGAACCGTTTTTTAGTTAAGTCGGTAAGGGGCTTGGCAATAGCAGAAAAATTCTTTATAAATTTACGGTAAAAATTGGCGAATCCTAAAAAGCATTGGAGTGCCTTTAAGGAGGATGGTCTTACCCAGTCTTGGATAGCCTGAACCTTACTGGAATCCATTTTAAATGAATGAGCAGTAAGAATATAGCCGAGATAAGGAATCTCTTGAACTCCAAACACACATTTTTCTACTTTAACGGACAGATGATTCTCCCTGAGGATTTTAAGAACCAATCTGATGTGAGACACATGAGAATCCCAGTCAGGTGAAAAGACAAGAATATCATCGAGATAAACAATCATAACTTTGCAGATGAGTTCTCTAAAAATGTCATTCATGAAATTCTGAAACACAGCTGGGGCATTGCAAAGACCGAATGGCATAATAAGATACTCAAAGTGTCCCTCTGGAGTATTGAAGGCAGTTTTCCACTCATCTCCCTCCTTAATACGAACTAGGTTATATACTCCTCTCAAATAAAATTTTGAAAACCACAAAGTACCCAAAATCTGGTTAAACAAATCAGGAATCAACGGGATGGAATACTGATTCCTAATAGTGATTTTATTCAAATTTCTATAGTCAATGCAAGGCCTGAGACCACTGTCCTTTTTAACAAAAAACAATCCTTCTCCCAGGGGAGAGGTGGAGGGCCTAATATGTCCCTTCTTGAGACTCTCCTGGATATAGTCATTCATGGCCCTGCACTCAGGATCGGAAAGATTATAAATCCGTCCTTTAGGAAATTTGGACTCGGGTACCAAGTCGATAACACAGTCATAAGACCTATGGGGAGGGAGAGTATCTGTTTCAGTGGTGGAAAAAACATCTGAATAATCAGAAATAAAATGAGGAATAATATCTGATGAAACCCCAGCTTTAACTACGGTTAAGCAAGAACTACAGTTAGGCCCACATCTCTCTAACTAGCCCAAACTCCAGTTAATGACCAGATTGTGTTGCTGATGCCAGGGCATGCCAAGGACTACCTGAACAGGAAGATTCTCTAAAACAAAGAAAGAGCATTTCTCTGAGTGGCAGACCCCCACAGACAGTGTAACCTCCGGAGTACGGAGTTCTACTGTACCCCCTAGCAGGGGGGTAGAATCGATGGCGACCACCTGGATCGGGGTGGACAATTCTAGTATAGGAATTCCCATTTGTTCAACAAAATTGCAATCAATAAAACTAAAAGCTGACCCTGAATACAAAAAGGCATTTCCTGACCCCTTTAAGACTTCAAAGGCAATAGAAACCGGCAACAATAATTTACTTCATACCACCTCCGGGAGTACCTTGTCCTTGGATCCTTCAGACTTGGATGACTTTCCAGAAGGCGGAGCTTTAGGACACTGACGGATCCAATGGTCGGGATCCCCACAATAAAAACAAGAGCTCCGACGATGGCGTAGCTCTCTTCGTGTCACCCCGAGTTGTATGGGCTCGTCCGAGTGGGCCTCCATCTTGGGTTCAATGGGGAAAACCTCAGGTTGAAGAAGGGTATGAGGAGAAAACAAATGCTCTCGCTGTCTCTCTCTGATCCATATATATAGTCTGATGGCTAGCGTCATGGTCTACTCTAAAGAGTCAGAATAGGGATAACAAACCAACATGTCTTTTAACTTCTCAGTCAAGCCTGCCCTAAATTGACATTTGAGCGCTGGTTTGTTCCAACCCGAGGGAATGCACCACTTGCGGAACTGCGTACAATAATCCTCCACAGGACGATTCCCCTGAGTGCGGGCCTCAGTCTGGTTCATCATAAAGAACCCCTAACGCCTGGAAAAAGAGGTCCACAGAATTAAGACAAGGGGAATCTGGATTCAAAGAAAAGGCCCATTCCTGGGGGTCCCATTGAAGCAGGGAGATGATAATACCAACCCTCTGTGGATCAGGACCAGAGGAGTGAGAATGTAGTCGAAAATAAAGTTTACAGCTTTCCTTGAAAGCTAAAAAACTTTGGCGGTCACCCGAAAAACCGATCGGGTAATTTAATGTGTTGTTCCACCTGAACGGTGGCAGGAGCAAGAATGGGGGGAGTTCGGACGGTCTCCTGAACCTGTAGTCTCTCCCCAAGTTCCTGTACTATTTGAGCAAGACCCTGCACATGTTCGGTGAGGCTCTGTAAAGGGTCCATGCTAAATTAAGGCCTAGGATTCTGTCACGGGGTAGCGTCACGGGTAAAAAGATAGAGCGGAGGTGCACCCCCTGAGCTGTCACCCGGTCCCCTGTCCCTGCCTACTTGCACCACTCGCCCTAGGTGACGGGGTGCAACTGGGTGACAGTCCCTGACCTGAGTAAGTGCAAGCAGAGAGATAGAGACAGCCGGGAAGCGGACAGCCAATTAGAGGTAGCACTTGAGCGGACAGAGAGGTGGAACAAGGAAGGTACCACCAAAAACGGAAGGGCGAGGTGGGTCAACTTGCCGGGGTCAGTCCAGGAGGTCACATCAGTACAAGAGAAGCAAAGACAAAATCCAAAAGCAAGCCGAGGTCAAAATCCGAGAGGTAGCGTCAAGGTTCAGGGAGCAGGCAGAAGAGGTGTCAGGAAGCAGATCAAGGGTCAAATCCAAAGGTAAGCTAAATAACAATAATAATACACAGCTTAAGGGACCAAAATCACAGGCAACCTGTAGCCAGCAAGTTGCCTGTATTTATAGTGGGGAGTGAGGGTCATGTGAA
The DNA here is from genome assembly GCF_014858855.1 of Bufo gargarizans. Classification (NCBI taxonomy): domain Eukaryota; kingdom Metazoa; phylum Chordata; class Amphibia; order Anura; family Bufonidae; genus Bufo; species Bufo gargarizans. The sequence continues at coordinate 43,483,002 of NC_058084.1, forward strand.
GTGGCCAGCGGCACATGACCGACAGACAGACAAGTCGAGCACCAGGTGATCAGCCTCCCAGCTAGCAAAGCCGCCCTGGGAACGAGGCCGAACACAGATCCTCGCTCCCGAAGCTAAGCAGCAGGTCTGCAGCTGATGGGAGACCGAGTGCGCCTTCGGCGCCTCGTTACTAGAGTTGAGCGAACACCTGGATGTTCGGGTTCGAGAAGTTCGGCCGAACATCCCGGAAATGTTCGGGTTCGGGATCCGAACCCGATCCGAACTTCGTCCCGAACCCGAACCCCATTGAAGTCAATGGGGACCCGAACTTTTCGGCACTAAAAAGGCTGTAAAACAGCCCAGGAAAGAGCTAGAGGGCTGCAAAAGGCAGCAACATGTAGGTAAATCCCCTGCAAACAAATGTGGATAGGGAAATGAATTAAAATAAAAATTAAATAAATAAAAATTAACCAAAATCAATTGGAGAGAGGTCCCATAGCAGAGAATCTGGCTTCACGTCACCCACCACTGTAAGAGTCCATTTCATAAATTTAGGCCCAGCACCCAGGCAGAGGAGAGAGGTCCCGTAACAGAGAATCTGGCTTCATGTCAGCAGAGAATTAGTCTGCATGTCATAGCAGAGAATGAGGCTTCACGTCAGCCACCACTGCAACAGTCCATTGGCATATATTTAGGCCCAGCACCCAGGCAGAGGAGGGAGGTCCCGTAACAGAGAATCTGTCTTCATGTCAGCAGAGAATCAGTCTGCATGTCATAGCAGAGAATGAGGCTTCACGTCAGCCACCACTGCAACAGTCCATTGGCATATATTTAGGCCCAGCACACACACAGGCAGAGGAGAGAGGTCCCGTAACAGAGAATCTGGCTTCATGTCAGCAGAGAATTAGTCTGCATGTCATAGCAGAGAATGAGGCTTCACGTCAGCCACCACTGCAACAGTCCATTGGCATATATTTAGGCCCAGCACACCAGGCAGAGGAGAGGAGGTCCCGTAACAGAGAATCTGGCTTCATGTCAGCAGAGAATCAGTCTGCATGTCATAGCAGAGAATGAGGCTTCACGTCAGCCACCACTGCAACAGTCCATTGGCATATATTTAGGCCCAGCACCCAGGCAGAGGAGGGAGGTCCCGTAACAGAGAATCTGGCTTCATGTCAGCAGAGAATCAGTCTGCATGTCATAGCAGAGAATGAGGCTTCACGTCAGCCACCACTGCAACAGTCCATTGGCATATATTTAGGCCCAGCACACAGGCAGAGGAGAGAGGTCCCGTAACAGAGAATCTGTCTTCATGTCAGCAGAGAATTAGTCTGCATGTCATAGCAGAGAATGAGGCTTCACGTCAGCCACCACTGCAACAGTCCATTGGCATATATTTAGGCCCAGCACACACACAGGCAGAGGAGAGAGGTCCCGTAACAGAGAATCTGTCTTCATGTCAGCAGAGAATTAGTCTGCATGTCATAGCAGAGAATGAGGCTTCACGTCAGCCACCACTGCAACAGTCCATTGGCATATATTTAGGCCCAGCACCCAGGCAGAGGAGGGAGGTCCCGTAACAGAGAATCTGGCTTCATGTCAGCAGAGAATCAGTCTGCATGTCATAGCAGAGAATGAGGCTTCACGTCAGCCACCACTGCAACAGTCCATTGGCATATATTTAGGCCCAGCACACACACAGGCAGAGGAGAGAGGTCCCGTAACAGAGAATCTGTCTTCATGTCAGCAGAGAATTAGTCTGCATGTCATAGCAGAGAATGAGGCTTCACGTCAGCCACCACTGCAACAGTCCATTGGCATATATTTAGGCCCAGCACACACACAGGCAGAGGAGAGAGGTCCCGTAACAGAGAATCTGTCTTCATGTCAGCAGAGAATTAGTCTGCATGTCATAGCAGAGAATGAGGCTTCACGTCAGCCACCACTGCAACAGTCCATTGGCATATATTTAGGCCCAGCACACACACAGGCAGAGGAGAGAGGTCCCGTAACAGAGAATCTGTCTTCATGTCAGCAGAGAATTAGTCTGCATGTCATAGCAGAGAATGAGGCTTCACGTCAGCCACCACTGCAACAGTCCATTGGCATATATTTAGGCCCAGCACACACACAGGCAGAGGAGAGAGGTCCCGTAACAGAGAATCTGGCTTCATGTCAGCAGAGAATCAGTCTGCATGTCATAGCAGAGAATGAGGCTTCACGTCAGCCACCACTGCAACAGTCCATTGGCATATATTTAGGCCCAGCACCCAGGCAGAGGAGGGAGGTCCCGTAACAGAGAATCTGGCTTCATGTCAGCAGAGAATCAGTCTGCATGTCATAGCAGAGAATGAGGCTTCACGTCAGCCACCACTGCAACAGTCCATTGGCATATATTTAGGCCCAGCACACACACAGGCAGAGGAGAGAGGTCCCGTAACAGAGAATCTGGCTTCATGTCAGCAGAGAATCAGTCTGCATGTCATAGCAGAGAATGAGGCTTCACGTCAGCCACCACTGCAACAGTCCATTGGCATATATTTAGGCCCAGCACACACACAGGCAGAGGAGAGAGGTCCCGTAACAGAGAATCTGTCTTCATGTCAGCAGAGAATTAGTCTGCATGTCATAGCAGAGAATGAGGCTTCACGTCAGCCACCACTGCAACAGTCCATTGGCATATATTTAGGCCCAGCACCCAGGCAGAGGAGAGAGGTCCCGTAACAGAGAATCTGTCTTCATGTCAGCAGAGAATCAGTCTGCATGTCATAGCAGAGAATGAGGCTTCACGTCAGCCACCACTGCAACAGTCCATTGGCATATATTTAGGCCCAGCACACACACAGGCAGAGGAGAGAGGTCCCGTAACAGAGAATCTGTCGTCCCGTAACAGAGAATCTGTCTTCATGTCAGCAGAGAATTAGTCTGCATGTCATAGCAGAGAATGAGGCTTCACGTCAGCCACCACTGCAACAGTCCATTGGCATATATTTAGGCCCAGCACCCAGGCAGAGGAGGGAGGTCCCGTAACAGAGAATCTGGCTTCATGTCAGCAGAGAATCAGTCTGCATGTCATAGCAGAGAATGAGGCTTCACGTCAGCCACCACTGCAACAGTCCATTGGCATATATTTAGGCCCAGCACACACACAGGCAGAGGAGAGAGGTCCCGTAACAGAGAATCTGTCTTCATGTCAGCAGAGAATCAGTCTGCATGTCATAGCAGAGAATGAGGCTTCACGTCAGCCACCACTGCAACAGTCCATTGGCATATATTTAGGCCCAGCACACACACAGGCAGAGGAGAGAGGTCCCGTAACAGAGAATCTGTCTTCATGTCAGCAGAGAATTAGTCTGCATGTCATAGCAGAGAATGAGGCTTCACGTCAGCCACCACTGCAACAGTCCATTGGCATATATTTAGGCCCAGCACACACAGGCAGAGGAGAGAGGTCCCGTAACAGAGAATCTGTCTTCATGTCAGCAGAGAATCAGTCTGCATGTCATAGCAGAGAATGAGGCTTCACGTCAGCCACCACTGCAACAGTCCATTGGCATATATTTAGGCCCAGCACACACACAGGCAGAGGAGAGAGGTCCCGTAACAGAGAATCTGGCTTCATGTCAGCAGAGAATTAGTCTGCATGTCATAGCAGAGAATGAGGCTTCACGTCAGCCACCACTGCAACAGTCCATTGGCATATATTTAGGCCCAGCACCCAGGCAGAGGAGAGAGGTCCCGTAACAGAGAATCTGGCTTCATGTCAGCAGAGAATCAGTCTGCATGTCATAGCAGAGAATGAGGCTTCACGTCAGCCACCACTGCAACAGTCCATTGGCATATATTTAGGCCCAGCACACACAGGCAGAGGAGAGAGGTCCCGTAACAGAGAATCTGTCTTCATGTCAGCAGAGAATTAGTCTGCATGTCATAGCAGAGAATGAGGCTTCACGTCAGCCACCACTGCAACAGTCCATTGGCATATATTTAGGCCCAGCACACACACAGGCAGAGGAGAGAGGTCCCGTAACAGAGAATCTGGCTTCATGTCAGCAGAGAATCAGTCTGCATGTCATAGCAGAGAATGAGGCTTCACGTCAGCCACCACTGCAACAGTCCATTGGCATATATTTAGGCCCAGCACCCAGGCAGAGGAGGGAGGTCCCGTAACAGAGAATCTGGCTTCATGTCAGCAGAGAATCAGTCTGCATGTCATAGCAGAGAATGAGGCTTCACGTCAGCCACCACTGCAACAGTCCATTGGCATATATTTAGGCCCAGCACACACACAGGCAGAGGAGAGAGGTCCCGTAACAGAGAATCTGGCTTCATGTCAGCAGAGAATCAGTCTGCATGTCATAGCAGAGAATGAGGCTTCACGTCAGCCACCACTGCAACAGTCCATTGGCATATATTTAGGCCCAGCACACACAGGCAGAGGAGAGAGGTCCCGTAACAGAGAATCTGTCTTCATGTCAGCAGAGAATCAGTCTGCATGTCATAGCAGAGAATGAGGCTTCACGTCAGCCACCACTGCAACAGTCCATTGGCATATATTTAGGCCCAGCACACACAGGCAGAGGAGAGAGGTCCCGTAACAGAGAATCTGGCTTCATGTCAGCAGAGAATCAGTCTGCATGTCATAGCAGAGAATGAGGCTTCACGTCAGCCACCACTGCAACAGTCCATTGGCATATATTTAGGCCCAGCACACACACAGGCAGAGGAGAGAGGTCCCGTAACAGAGAATCTGTCTTCATGTCAGCAGAGAATTAGTCTGCATGTCATAGCAGAGAATGAGGCTTCACGTCAGCCACCACTGCAACAGTCCATTGGCATATATTTAGGCCCAGCACCCAGGCAGAGGAGGAGAGGTCCCGTAACAGAGAATCTGGCTTCATGTCAGCAGAGAATCAGTCTGCATGTCATAGCAGAGAATGAGGCTTCACGTCAGCCACCACTGCAACAGTCCATTGGCATATATTTAGGCCCAGCACACACACAGGCAGAGGAGAGAGGTCCCGTAACAGAGAATCTGTCTTCATGTCAGCAGAGAATTAGTCTGCATGTCATAGCAGAGAATGAGGCTTCACGTCAGCCACCACTGCAACAGTCCATTGGCATATATTTAGGCCCAGCACACACACAGGCAGAGGAGAGAGGTCCCGTAACAGAGAATCTGGCTTCATGTCAGCAGAGAATCAGTCTGCATGTCATAGCAGAGAATGAGGCTTCACGTCAGCCACCACTGCAACAGTCCATTGGCATATATTTAGGCCCAGCACCCAGGCAGAGGAGGGAGGTCTCGTAACAGAGAATCTGGCTTCATGTCAGCAGAGAATCAGTCTGCATGTCATAGCAGAGAATGAGGCTTCACGTCAGCCACCACTGCAACAGTCCATTGGCATATATTTAGGCCCAGCACACACACAGGCAGAGGAGAGAGGTCCCGTAACAGACAATCTGGCTTCATGTCAGCAGAGAATCATTCTGCATGTCATAGCAGAGAATCAGGCTTCACGTCACCCAACATTGGAACAGTCCATTGGCATATATTTAGGCCCCGGCACCCAGACACAGGAGAGGTTCATTCAACTTTGGGTAGCCTCGCAATATAATGGTAAAATGAAAATAAAAATAGGATTGAATGAGGAAGTGCCCTGGAGTCCAATAATATATGGTTAAGGGGAGGTAGTTAATGTCTAATCTGGACAAGGGACGGACAGATCCTGTGGGATCCATGCCTGGTTCATTTTTATGAACGTCAGCTTGTCCACATTGGCTGTAGACAGGCGGCTGCGTTTGTCTGTAATGACGCCCCCTGCCGTGCTGAATACACGTTCAGACAAAACGCTGGCCGCCGGGCAGGCCAGCACCTCCAAGGCATAAAAGGCTAGCTCTGGCCACGTGGACAATTTAGAGACCCAGAAGTTGAATGGGGCCGAACCATCAGTCTGTACGTGGAGGGGTGTGCACACGTACTGTTCCACCATGTTAGTGAAATGTTGCCTCCTGCTAACACGTTGCGTATCAGGTGGTGGTGCAGTTAGCTGTGGCGTGTTGACAAAAGTTTTCCACATCTCTGCCATGCTAACCCTGCCCTCAAAGGAGCTGGCATTGACACAGCTGCCTTGGCGACCTCTTGCTCCTCCTCTGCCTTGGCCTTGGGCTTCCACTTGTTCCCCTGTGACATTTGGGAATGCTCTCAGTAGCGCGTCTACCAACGTGCGCTTGTACTCGCGCATCTTCCTATCACGCTCCAGTGCAGGAAGTAAGGTGGGCACATTGTCTTTGTAGCGTGGATCCAGCAGGGTGGCAACCCAGTAGTCCGCACAGGTTAAAATGTGGGCAACTCTGCTGTCGTTGCGCAGGCACTGCAGCATGTAGTCGCTCATGTGTGCCAGGCTGCCCAGGGGTAAGGACAAGCTGTCCTCTGTGGGAGGCGTATCGTCATCGTCCTGCCTTTCCCCCCAGCCACGCACCAGTGATGGACCCGAGCTGCGTTGGGTGCCACCCCGCTGTGACCATGCTTCATCCTCATCCTCCTCCACCTCCTCCTCATCCTCGTCCTCCTCGTCCTCCAGTAGTGGGCCCTGTCTGGCCACATTTGTACCTGGCCTCTGCTGTTGCCAAAAACCTCCCTCTGAGTCACTTCGAAGAGACTGGCCTGAAAGTGCTAAAAATGACCCCTCTTCCTCCTCCTCCTCCTCCTCCTGGGCCACCTCCTCTTGCATCATCGCCCTAAGTGTTTTCTCAAGGAGACATAGAAGTGGTATTGTAACGCTGATAACGGCGTCATCGCCACTGGCCATGTTGGTGGAGTACTCGAAACAGCGCAACAGGGCACACAGGTCTCGCATGGAGGCCCAGTCATTGGTGGTGAAGTGGTGCTGTTCTGTAGTGCGACTGACCCGTGCGTGCTGCAGCTGAAACTCCACTATGGCCTGCTGCTGCTCGCACAGTCTGTCCAGCATGTGCAAGGTGGAGTTCCACCTGGTGGGCACGTCGCATATGAGGCGGTGAGCGGGAAGGCCGAAGTTACGCTGTAGCGCAGACAGGCGAGCAGCAGCAGGATGTGAACGCCGGAAGCGCGAACAGACGGCCCGCACTTTATGCAGCAGCTCTGACATGTCGGGGTAGTTGTGAATGAACTTCTGCACCACCAAATTCAGCACATGCGCCAAGCAAGAAATGTGCGTCAAATTGGCTAGTCCCAGAGCTGCAACGAGATTTCGCCCATTATCGCACACCACCAGGCCGGGCTTGAGGCTCATCGGCAGCAACCACTCGTCGGTCTGTTGTTCTATACCCCGCCACAACTCCTGTGCGGTGTGGGGCCTGTCCCCCAAACATATGAGTTTCAGAATGGCCTGCTGACGTTTACCCCGGGCTGTGCTGAAGTTGGTGGTGAAGGTGTGTGGCTGACTGGATGAGCAGGTGGAAGAAGAGGAGGAGGAAGCCGAGAAGGAGGAGGTGGCAACAGGAGGCAAAGAATGTTGCCCTGCGATCCTTGGCGGCGGAAGGACGTGCGCCAAACAGCTCTCCGCCTGGGGCCCAGCTGCCACTACATTTACCCAGTGTGCAGTTAGGGAGATATAGCATCCCTGGCCGTGCTTACTGGTCCACGTATCTGTGGTTAGGTGGACCTTGCCACAGATGGCGTTGCGCAGTGCACACTTGATTTTATCGGATACTTGGTTGTGCAGGGAAGGCACGGCTCTCTTGGAGAAGTAGTGGCGGCTGGGAACAACATACTGTGGGACAGCAAGCGACATGAGCTGTTTGAAGCTGTCTGTGTCCACCAGCCTAAATGACAGCATTTCATAGGCCAGTAGTTTAGAAATGCTGGCATTCAGGGCCAGGGATCGAGGGTGGCTAGGTGGGAATTTACGCTTTCTCTCAAATGTTTGTGAGATGGAGAGCTGAACGCTGCCGTGTGACATGGTTGAGACGCTTGGTGACGGAGGTGGTGGTGGTGGTGTTGGTGGTACATCCCCTGTTTGCTGGGCGGCAGGTGCCAACGTTCCTCCAGAGGCGGAGGAAGAGGCCGAGGCGGCAGCAGCAGAAGAGGCCGAGGCGGCAGCAGCAGAAGAGGTAGCAGGGGGAGCCTGAGTGACTTCCTTGGTTTTAAGGTGTTTACTCCACTGCAGTTCATGCTTTGCATGCAGGTGCCTGGTCATGCAGGTTGTGCTCAGGTTCAGAACGTTAATGCCTCGCTTAAGGCTCTGATGGCACAGCGTGCAAACCACTCGGGTCTTGTCGTCAGCACATTGTTTGAAGAAGTGCCATGCCAGGGAACTCCTTGAAGCTGCCTTTGGGGTGCTCGGTCCCAGATGGCGGCAGGCAGTAGCAGGCGGAGTCTCTTGGCGGCGGGTGTTCTGCTTTTGCCCACTGCTCCCTCTTTTGCTACGCTGTTGGCTCGGTCTCACCACTGCCTCTTCCTCCGAACTGTGAAAGTCAGTGGCACGACCTTCATTCCATGTGGGGTCTAGGACCTCATCATCCCCTGCATCGTCTTCCACCCAGTCTTGATCCCTGACCTCCTGTTCAGTCTGCACACTGCAGAAAGACGCAGCAGTTGGCACCTGTGTTTCGTCATCATCAGAGACATGCTGAGGTGGTATTCCCATGTCCTCATCATCAGGAAACATAAGTGGTTGTGCGTCAGTGCATTCTATATCTTTCACCGCTGGGGAAGGGCTAGGTGAATGCCCTTGGGAAACCCTGCCAGCGGAGTCTTCAAACAGCATAAGAGACTGCTGCATAACTTGAGGCTGAGACAGTTTCCCTGGTATGCATGGGGGTGATGTGACAGACTGATGGGGTTGGTTTTCAGGCGCCATCTGTGCGCTTTCTGCAGAAGACTGGGTGGGAGATAATGTGAACGTGCTGGATCCACTGTCGACCACCCAATTGACTAATGCCTGTACCTGCTCAGGCCTTACCATCCTTAGAACGGCATTGGGCCCCACCATATATCGCTGTAAATTCTGGCGGCTACTGGGACCTGAGGTAGTTGGTACACTAGGACGTGTGGATGTGGCAGAACGGCCACGTCCTCTCCCAGCACCAGAGGGTCCACTAACACCACCACGACCATGTCCACGTCCGCGTCCCTTACTAGATGTTTTTCTCATTGTTATGGTTCACCACAACAACAAAAATATTATTTGGCCCAATGTATTGTATTCAAATTCAGCGGGATATAAATTTGAGGCCTAGTATTTAGGCGCTGGGTGACCGGTATGGATTTACTAACAGAATTAGACTTGGAAATGCACAGTAGCGTGTGTGTGAAGTTATTCTGAATGACCCTATGTGCACCTTGAATATTATATACCCTTTTAGGGATAGATTTCAAATAGCTCTGATATAGCAGAAACCACTAAATTATGAAATTGCTAAATTGGGAATTGTATTTCAACCCAGAACAAAAAATGTGCTTTGACGGACACTAAATAACTTTCCCAGCCACAACAGGACAGCGGTAACGAGAGATTTAGCGGGATATAAATTTGAGGCCTAGTATTTAGGCGCTGGGTGACCGGTATGGATTTAGCGACAGAATTAGACTTGGAAATGCACAGTAGCGTGTGTGTGAAGTTATTCTGAATGACCCTATGTGCACCTTGAATATTATATACCCTTTTAGGGATAGATTTCAAATAGCTCTGATATAGCAGGAACCACTAAATTATGAAATTGCTAAATTGGGAATTGTACTTCAACCCAGAACAAAAAATGTGCTTTGACGGACACTAAATAACTTTCCCAGCCACAACAGGACAGCGGTAACGAGAGATTTAGCGGGATATAAATTTGAGGCCTAGTATTTAGGCGCTGGGTGACCGGTATGGATTTAGTGACAGAATTAGACTGGGATATGGCCAAAAAATAACCACACTATTGCTGGTTAAATGCACTTGTGACGGGCGCAGCTTGCCCCTGATGTAGTATATGGCCAAAAAATGAACAGACTATTGCTGGTTAAATGCACTTGGTGTCACAGCTTGACGAACCACACTACTGAGGGTTAAATGCACTTGGTGACGGGCGCAGCTTGCCCCTGATGTAGTATATGGCCAAAAAATGAACAGACTATTGCTGGTTAAATGCACTTGGTGACGGGCGCAGCTTGCCCCTGATTTAGTATATGGCCAAAAAATGAACAGACTATTGCTGGTTAAATGCACTTGGTGTGATAGCTTGACCAACCACACTACTGAGGGTTAAATGCACTTGGTGACGGGCGCAGCTTGCCCCTGATGTAGTATATGGCCAAAAAATGAACAGACTATTGCTGGTTAAATGCACTTGGTGACGGGCGCAGCTTGCCCCTGATTTAGTATATGGCCAAAAAATGAACAGACTATTGCTGGTTAAATGCACTTGGTGTGATAGCTTGACCAACCACACTACTGAGGGTTAAATGCACTTGGTGACGGGCGCAGCTTGCCCCTGATGTAGTATATGGCCAAAAAATGAACAGACTATTGCTGGTTAAATGCACTTGGTGACGGGCGCAGCTTGCCCCTGATTTAGTATATGGCCAAAAAATGAACAGACTATTGCTGGTTAAATGCACTTGGTGTGATAGCTTGACCAACCACACTACTGAGGGTTAAATGCACTTGGTGACGGGCGCAGCTTGCCCCTGATGTAGTATATGGCCAAAAAATGAACAGACTATTGCTGGTTAAATGCACTTGGTGACGGGCGCAGCTTGCCCCTGATTTAGTATATGGCCAAAAAATGAACAGACTATTGCTGGTTAAATGCACTTGGTGTGATAGCTTGACCAACCACACTACTGAGGGTTAAATGCACTTGGTGACGGGCGCAGCTTGCCCCTGATGTAGTATATGGCCAAAAAATGAACAGACTATTGCTGGTTAAATGCACTTGGTGACGGGCGCAGCTTGCCCCTGATTTAGTATATGGCCAAAAAATGAACAGACTATTGCTGGTTAAATGCACTTGGTGTGATAGCTTGACCAACCACACTACTGAGGGTTAAATGCACTTGGTGACGGGCGCAGCTTGCCCCTGATGTAGTATATGGCCAAAAAATAAACAGACTATTGCTGGTTAAATGCACTTGGTGTGACAGCTTCACCCTGATGTAGGCTTTAGCCAAAAAACAACCACACCATTGAGGGTTAAATGCACTTGGTGACAGGCGCAGCTTGCCCCTGATTTAGTATATGGCCAAAAAATGAACAGACTATTGCTGGTTAAATGCACTTGGTGTGACAGCTTCACCCTGATGTAGGCTTTAGCCAAAAAACAACCACACCATTGAGGGTTAAATGCACTTGGTGACAGGCGCAGCTTGCCCCTGATTTAGTATATGGCCAAAAAATGAACAGACTATTGCTGGTTAAATGCACTTGGTGACGGGCGCAGCTTGCCCCTGATTTAGTATATGGCCAAAAAATGAACAGACTATTGCTGGTTAAATGCACTTGGTGTGATAGCTTGACCAACCACACTACTGAGGGTTAAATGCACTTGGTGACGGGCGCAGCTTGCCCCTGATGTAGTATATGGCCAAAAAATGAACAGACTATTGCTGGTTAAATGCACTTGGTGTGACAGCTTCACCCTGATGTAGGCTTTAGCCAAAAAACAACCACACCATTGAGGGTTAAATGCACTTGGTCGCAGCTTGGATGCACTTGGTCGCAGCACCGCACAAGACACAAAATGGCCGCCGATCACCCCAGAAAAAAGTGACTGACAAACGGTCTGGGCAGCCTAAAAACAGTGAGTGAGCATTTGAATTTCAGCAGCTCAATGATGCACAGCTGCAGATCGATCGATTAATCAAGTGAAGTCCTTTGGAGGAGTTAATCTGCCTAATCTCGCCCTACTGTCGCATCCGCAACCTCTCCCTACGCTAATCAGAGCAGAGTGACGGGCGGCGCTTTGCAGCCTTTCAAAAAGCACCAAGAAAGCGTCACAAAAGCGCCAAGAAAGCGACGAACACCGAACCCGAACCCGGACTTTTACGAAAATGTCCGGGTTCGGGTCCGTGTCACGGACAGCCCAAAATTCGGTACGAACCCGAACTATACAGTTCGAGTTCGCTCATCCCTACTCGTTACACCACCTAAAAGATTTCAGTATGTTTTTCAATTGAATGGTACAGTTTATAGGTCACATTAAAGGTGGAAAAAGTTCTGAAATGATTTATCTTTGTCTAATTTTTTTACATCACAGAAACCTGACATTTTAACAGGTGTGTGTAGACTTTTTATATCCACTGTACATAGAAAGAGAAGAGGGCTGCTTTAGCTATTTCAATGAGCCATACAGCAAGTTTCCTTTACACACAGCCATGGTCACAGCCAATGGAGGAAACACAGTCCTGTGTGGTGCGCAAGAAGAGGTGGACCTGCCGAGACCCAATACTGGAGGGGACATCTGAAAATCAGGGCAATATTGATAAATAAAAACATATTAGTAAGTTAATAACTTGCTTTTTTGGACAACTCCTTTAAATGAACATTATAGGCAAAAATTCTACCCTGTGTTATGCCTAGTGCAAGGCCTGAGGAGCTTTTCTCTTTGGTGTTCTTTGCATCAATGTGTTATAAAAAGCCACCTCATGCCCTACACAAAGCATAACACACTATGTATGTCTTGACTAGAGGCTTCCTTTAGGTACATACTTCAGAATTTTACTTTTTTATTCTTTAGATTTTCCATTATTGAATTATACTTTTTTTATGTAGAAATGAGTTAAGCCTTTTCTAACAATGTATGAAACACATATTACATTCCTATTTTCATATTTCTACATGACTCCCATAAAAGCTACAATTCATGTTAAAGGTAGAATTCCATGCACCCATATTTATACAATATATTACCATGAAAAGTCATTAATTGCTTTAATGAATGATCATCTGCATCTATCATTTTTTTAAATATCCTCTCATAAAATGTTGCACAGATATTATTGTTAAAGGAAAAACTACATTGTAAAATATAAAATGTTTCTTACCAAGAAAACTTTAATCAAAAATTTCCATAAAATTCACCTGGAAATTTAGGGGTTGTCCGGGTTCAGAGCTGAACCTGGACATACCCAGAATTTCACCCAGGCAGCCTCCCTGACAAGAGCATCGGAGCAGTTCATGTTCTGATCCTCTCCTTTGCCCTGCGCTGAATCGCGCAGGGCAAAGTAATTTTGTGGAGTTCGGTGACAAACTGGGCTCTCTTTCGGGCTGCCAAGCGGAGGCTTCCGCCCAGCAGTGAGCATGGTGATGCCCTGCGCAACCCTGATAGATGCTCATGTCAGGGGGGGGGCTGCCTGGGTAAAATTATGGGTATGTCCGGGTTCAGCTCTGAACACGGACAACCTCTTTAATACTAACATTAAAATGTAATTCATCTTTGCATTTAAACAATAATTGGCTTCTATTAGCTTCCTTTTAGGATGCTGCCACCATACCATCTTATAAAATAAAATTCATACAAATATTCACTGCTTGTTACTTTGAAAGCACTATATTTTAATACAACAATATTGACTCTTCCTTAAAAACTGTACTGGTTTACATTAGTATGTATTAGGCTGTAATATGGATTGTTAAACCCGAGTACAAAACTATCATATGAATAGGACCTTTGCAAATAGAATTTTGTAGGCAGATATTATTATTGATAAATTGCTTCCAAGAAAAACTGTAAAAATTGTAAAATGTTACAAACCGTCTGCTGATTTTTGTTTTCTTAACCCATTTTAAGTCTAACTGCTTGACAACTCTAGGATGGTTTTAACACATTAGTCCACGGGTGTCAAACACAAGGCCCGCGGGCCGAATCTGGCCCGCCAGACCTCGTCATGTGGCCCGCGTAGCCGCCGCCGGCCGCCAGCCTTCACCTTTTATGATCACTTCCTGCAGGCGGCCCCTGCAGGAAGTGATAATAAATCGCATAATGAGCGGAAGGGCTTTTTTTCTGGCGGAACGCACCGGAACGGCGTTCCGCCACCTTTTGACATCGCAGCCTGCCATGCTCCAGCATCGCAGGCTGCGATGTATCAGCGGGGAGGGACTGGGAGGATTATAAAATAAAATGTGTAGTTATAAAATGTGTACAATTAATAAGGATTCTATTCATGAGGCCCCCTCTGCAGTAGCGGCAGCGTCACGACTGACGTCATATGCCCGGCCTACTTTCTGAATGAAGGAGGCGGCGCAGGCATGTGACGTCAGTCGTGACGCTGCCGCTCGTCTGCCCGGCCGGCCAGCATTAAGATAACAGCCCTGTGAGTAGGATGTGGCTATATTGAATGTTCTACTGCAGAGGGGGCCTCATGAATAGAATCCTTATTAATTGTACACATTTTATAACTAGTCTGTACTGGAGCGGCAATGGGGGGGGGTCTGTGGATGGCACTGTTATGAGGTGGGGGGTTCTGTGGATGGCACTGTTATGGGGTGGGGGGTCTGTGGATGGCACTGTTATGGGGTGGGGGGTCTGTGGATGGCACTGTTATGGGGTGGGGGGTCTGTGGATGGCACTGTTATGGGGGTGGGGGTCTGTGAATGGCACTGTTATGGGGTGGGGGGTCTGTGGATGGCACTGTTTTGGGGTGGGGGGTCTGTGGATGGCACTGTTATGGGGTAGGGGGGGTCTGTGGATGGCACTGTTATAGGATGGGGGGGGTCTGTGGATGGCACTGTTATAGGAGGGGGGATCTGTGGATGGCACTGTTATAGGAGGGGGGATCTGTGGATGCCATCCCCAGATCTCCCATTAACAGTGCCATCCCCATATGGGGGGTTTCTTTGCTGGGCTGGACTTTTATAGCCCCCCCAAATTTTACTTGCATCCCTGTTTTCTAAAGGGGCGGTTTTAGGCGGCGGTCCTAGGGGTGGGCAGATCCCCCATAAGTGTCACTCACAGATCCCCCACAGATCCCCCATAAGTCCGATACAACCGGCCCTTTGAGGATGACCAAACTGCTGATGCGGCCCCCGATGAATTTGAGTTTGACACCCCTGCATTAGTCAGCCCCATGCAAAAATGTTATGAGTACCCTCCCCTTCTAATTATTGTTTTTGTATCTTACAATAGCTACACATTTACTTAAGTATCATAAAACTCCATAGTATTCTTGAATTCAACAATGTAATTAGATAGTGACTAAAACAGTTATTGTGGCTATACCTCCTGACCTTGAAAGAATGCAGAGTGAACCTGCCCAGTCCCGTTTATGTCCCAAAAACAGTAATGACAAGTACCTTCACAGGAAAGATGCCCCTTTGTGACCCTACAAAGTAAAGATCTTTTCTTATAGTCTCTTCCAACACAGATATAGTGCCCCTAGGGATGCCCCTTAGTTCGTTCACCCTAAGGAGGCATCATGGTGGAGTTAGAACAAAATAAAATAGAGGGCAAAAGAAAGACCATCACTATAATGAATGTAGTGTTATGCATTTCACAACACTTTAGTGTTGTGGATCCTTTTAACTGCAGTCTGTTTGGTGGTAACTAGACTAAAGTTCGAATTCTAAGGACTCCCTGTTCTTTAACAATAAACTCTGCAAGGAGGACTTTTCCGTTTGGATTCCCAGATTATGGTCCCCAATAAAATCAGATGTCGGATGTCATAGTGTTTAGGAACTAAAGTTATGTTTATCACAGAACAGAGTTCAGGATGCAACTAGCCAGAAGACAATACAAGCCGATGGTCATAACCAGGAGCATAATAAAAGGTACCAGGGGCTATTTCAAGCAAACTTTAGGAAGAAAGCCAAGGTTTCTATACAGGCGAGGAACATGTACCAACCTTTCTTTAAATGGGCGTCCAGGCCTGACTTCATCAGCTAGTACATGGTTAGATTAGATGTGAAGCAAGAGCTGTCACCGCCAGATCTCTGAGCAGTTCTGATAGACGTTCTTCAGTACCTCCTGCATGATGTTCTTTTGTTTTGGTTTCACTTTTACATCTCTTCTCCCTCTCCCAGCTGTCATCTATTAGCAGTGATTGCCTCCCTTTATATCCCCTCCCATACTGCCTCACTTTGAGGTTTATACTACTTCCTGGATTGTGCTCAGTGCTAGAAGTTTGCTACTGCTGGTTTCTCAGATAAGTCTATCCCTTTATTTGTGTTTTCCTGTTGGCTTGATTCTAGGTGACCCTGACTCCCTCCGTATTTAGTGCATGGAGCCGGTGGTCATGTCCCCTCACTATTATAAAGTTTTCAGGTGTCACTCAGTCTAGGTACGTGGACATGCAACTTTCTATCACAGAGATCTTTGCATGGGATGAGCAGTCAGGGAGAGCTTTAGGACTTTAATAGGGCTCACACTTTTGTTCCTTAGTTTGGGATCAAGTCAGTCGGATCTTTATTTGTTACTTCTTGTTTTCTGCAACACCATCCTTGACAAGAGCTGAATCATCAGCAGGGATGCAAGGCAAGGTGTCATCTATATGGAACTGAATTAATAAACATGGCTTGCATTATTCATGTAAAACATATTATATTTAAGAGGCAGTGTATACTTTTTGCATTAATAATTAAAAAATAATTCTAAGACACATACAGGAATATGCCACAAAACACACATGTAAACCTTCAGAGTGTCCCTTTACATATTCTCCATTTCAGTAGAAAGTGTTATTTGTGCATTAGAGGTGCTGCCTTGGCATCTGCAAAACCTTGTGAGTGATATCCGCAAATACTATTTAACTCCTTTCTATGGTCTTGTTAGATAAGTATTTCCAGTTAAATGTAGAAATGAACAATTTGTAAGGAATTGCCTAATGATGTTTTTTTCCTGTTATATACATCATAACTTGCTCTACTGCTTCTTTCTCACAGGCGACCTTGATTAGGTGGTACATATAGCATGCTGATCCTCACATTGGTTGCTTGATGCACACAGAGGTAACTGGGAGCAGAACACTATATGCTCAGGGTCTGCTGTCCTGAATGCAGATGCCAAACGGCATAGGTAGGTTTAGAGTAGCCCCTGTCTCACTGTAGGTGGGCACAGATGTGTTTTGATCAAAATATATTGGCTGAGAGTCTCAAATTGCATTATATTAAAATGAGGGCTTATACTGTATAATGCTTCCATCTATTGTGTTAATACATTATTTTTCAGCATTTTTTCCTTTATAAATGTTGCCTGTGATTTCTGCATAGCAATACACCTCAGAATCATGGGATATTTAAAATCAGTACAAATAAATATAAAAAGCTTATAACTTGTTAGAGAAAACATCCTCTTTCTCCACTTATCAGGCTTATTTAATTCTCTCCACCTCCTAAACTGATTATTCACTCTAAATTCATTGCTAAATCCATCTTGAGAGACAAGACAGATTATGGGGGGGGTGGAGCCTGGCCGTTGGCGTGGATGGCTGCGTGAAAGAGCTGCTCCTCCACGTCCCAGCATCTACAGCCTTATAAACAGCGGTGACCAGAGCAGAAATGGTCAAGTACGGCAGAGATAGGGGCCTAGATCCCCCTGACACCCCTCGTCCCCACAAAGGCCAGCAGGACATGCAAAAATTCCTGAAAAAAAGAAGCCCTCACTCGCCGGGAGCTGGTGCCAAGATGGCAACGGCGCGCATGAAGGAGGCGGAGGCCGAGGACTCGGGAGATGACAGCGAGCACTGCGGCACGACTGAAGAGCCAAACCCGGCTCCAGTTTCAAAGTCTTTCCTCACCAAGGTCCTCAGCCAAGCGCTAGAAAAAGCACTAAGACCGGTCCTGACTGAACTGGCGGACATCAAGACTGAAATCTCCCAAGTGGGGCACAGAGTGGAAGCCCTAGAGCAGGCGACGCAAGACCTCAATTCACATGCCAATGGAGTGGCCGAATGTCTCAATGGCCACGCCGAAGAACTTAACAGAGCCTTCTCGCTACTAGAGGACCAGGAAAACTGTAGCAGACGGCGCAACATCCGCATAAAGGGCCTCCCCGAGTCTTGGGCAGCTGAATCGCTACGCAAAGTGGCCCTGGAGATATTTGCCGACATACTGGATTCGGACTCGGCCGCCTCAATAATAATCGAGCGCATCCATAGGGCGCTTAGGCCTCAACCGAAACCGAATGAAAGGCCGAGAGATGTGGTCTGCAGCCTGCTGTCCTTCGTGGACACAGCAAGGGTAATGGACGCAGCCCGCACCAAAGGGCGGATTACATATGGAGACGCTGAAATTGCCCTGTACCAGGACATTGCCCCATCGACACTAGCGAAAAGGCGCATACTGAAGCCCTTGCTAGATTCGCTGAGATCGAAGAAGATTCCGTATACTTGGATGCACCCTTTTGGCCTCTCTATCAACAAGAATGGGAAACGCATCGTCATCCACACTCCAGAAGACTTGGATAAGGCGTGGGAATGGATCGGAATACCACCTATCGATATACCTACCTGGCTCCCGGTGAACTACCCGACGATGCTCCCGAATATGCCACTCCTGGAACCCTGGAGGAAAGTGCATCGTGTCAAGTCTGGGAAGGCGATTAAGCATCAGACGGGAGCCACGGATCTTCCACCATAAGGACAATCGCATCAAGATGGGGTTCAGTATCAATGGGACATGGGGGGGTTATGATGATGATCTCGCCATGTCGACTTATTTACCACTCTGTGTTTCATCCGCACGGTTAGATGCGAGTAGGCACAGAGTGGAATACATGGCCCTTGATCGCCAGATATGGGTCGCATAATCAAATTGCATTTCATTCCATTAATATGTACGTTTATTGCTGTTGTGTATTAATGTTTAGGTACTCTTGCACCAAGTTGACTTTGAGCTCACAGTTAATGGCCGCTCATTGATGTTTTAGAATACTTGCTCGGGAGCGGTGCTGCGCCTGTGGACGATGGACGGGCATGTGCCCATGTTAACCCCACTCTGCTGTTTGGTCCTACATCTTGTCTGGACTCACGAGCGCAGCATACGAACTATTCAGATTGTTGGCGGCATTAAGCGCATGGATACAGCCGAACATAGTGAACCTGATGCGCATATCTGTACTCTGCTATTATTGATTGTGTGATAAGCATTGGTAGCAGTAATATCGCAGCCAACTTAGTAATATGAAAGAGAGACAAGACAGATTATTAGTTTACTAAGGAATTTGATTACATGCTGCCCGTAGAAGTCTATAGGGGGACACTCTGACATCATTAGGGGGAGATAATTAGGAGTGACACTCCACCTAATGATGTCAGAGAAACACTCCCCCTAATGATGTCAGAGCAACACTCCCCCTAATAATTTTACAGCTCTTTGACATTGGACTAAAAATATGGGTGCTGGCGTACCCAAGTATTACAACAAATTGAGAACTGAAAGCCTGCCCAGTGAGGTCATATGAGGACCAGTTTGGTTCCCTGGCCCTGGAGGGCTTCACTATTGGCTAGAAAAACAAAAGTTGGGTGCAGGATTACAATAAAATGTGGCAGGTCCTTGAGTTCTCCCTTAGTATAACCCAAACTCCACTGATGAAGCCAGTGCGCTGGTGAAACATGTAAGAATGGTTAGCTCACGGGCATCTTTTTTTTAGGCAGGGAACCTCTATTCTACCTCTGACATGGGACAATGCTTGCTAACTAACTGAACATGTGGGCTAGGCATGGTATGCGTGTGAGCTTGCCGAGCTCCAAAGCCGGCAAGCCGCCACCAAGTTACAGCCATTATCAGACACAACCAAGCCTGGTTATAGATTTCGTCCATTATACCCTGCCATAGCTCTGCAGTGGTGTGTTGTTTGTCACCTAAGTAAATTAGTTTCAGCACGGCCTGTTGCCGCTTCCCTACTGCAGTGCTACACTGCTTCCAGCTACTGACTGATGGCTGAATGGTGCTGCAAAATGAGAATTCAAAGGTGGAAGTGGAGGAGGAGAAGGGGGAATTGCAGCCACTAATGTAGGTGGTGGCGGAAATCCTGATGGAAGTAGGACAAGCAATCCTTGGCGTTGGTAGCACCTGTGCCATCCCAGGGTACAACTCGCTCCCTGCCTCCACAACGTTCACCCAATGTGCCATCAGGAAAATATAGCGTCCCTGGTCAAAAGCACTTGTCTATGTGTCAGTCATTAAGTAGACCTTCCCAATAACTGCGTTGGTCAGGGCACGGGTGATGTTACGAGACACATGCTGGTGTAAGGGGGGATAAATAGTGGCGGCTGGGGACTGAGTAATGAGGGACTGCCACCACTATCATGCTACGGAAAGTCTCAGTGTCCACAATCCTAAATGGCAATATTTACAGGGCCAGCAATTTGGAAAGGTGCGCATTTAGTGCTATGGCCTGTGGGTGGGTGGCTGGGTTTTTGTGCTTTCGTTCAAAGGCCTGGGGTATGGACATCTGTATGCTGCGCTGGGAAACAGAAGTGGATGTGCTAGCTGATGGTGCTTACGAAGGTCCAGGTGCAGGGTGGGAGGCATCTGGGCCTGTGTCTTGGACAGGGGATTGACCAGCACATAGCACAGGGGAAGAGGAGGCAGTGGTGTGACCCGCAGACACTGATTGTGGACCCAGGCGTTCGGCCCACCTATTAGGGTGATTTTATGCCATATGGTGGATCATGCTGGAGGTAATGAGGTTGCTTGTGTTCACTAGTGATGAGCGGCAGGGGCTATATTCGGATTTGCAATATTTCACAAATATTTTGATTTTGATTTGATTGCGAAAAATCGGCAATGTAAAAATCGCGTAATGCGAATTTGTAACGCGAAATACAGGCGTGGGTCACTTTAGCTATATTTTTCAAGCTGCTAGAAGCTTCATGAGTTTTTCCTGAGACTGGAGAAAATGGTTGGCACGGCAGAACATTACAATAGCTTTATATGCAGATAGATTCAAGTGCTCCAATATATTCGCAATTGCGCTAATCAACAGTGATTAGAATATTTTTTCACACTATGTGCAACTTCACATTTTAGCAGGTCTGACTACAGATTACTTATTGGTGCACTAAGTATTGTTGTGGACTTGACATTGCTTCCTTCTCATTGAAAAATGCTGAAAAAATGCTGAATATTCGATATAACGAATATATATAGCACTATATTCTAAATAGTCGCGATAAAAATTTGTTATTCGAATATTCGCGCTCAACACTAGCTCATTTTGGTATGGCACAGGTTGCAAATGACACTTCTTTTATCGTCCGCACTTTCCTAAAAAAAAAGCGCCAGACTGTGGAACACCTACCCCTTGGCAAGGGAGATTGCTGCAAGGGGGTGCTCCAGGGAACAGTTGCGGGCCTTTTTGGTGTGATTCGCCTTCTCCCTTTTACCACCCCACTGCCTCTTCCAGCCTGTTGCGGTGCTGCGGATACCTCCCCCTATGTACTGTTGTCCTCGATCAGCGAGGATGCGCAAACGTTATACAGAAGATGTAGCGCAACTGAATGTCACTGATATTTAGGATGCACAAACGTTATACAGGAGATCAGTGGACTCCTATATAAAGCAAAACAGACCCGCGGATAATTACTACATCAATCTTTATTGTACAAATATAATGACATACTGTACATGATAAAGAATCAGGAAATGCAGAGGAGTGTGGATAAAACCTCCAGGACCAAAGATAATGAAATAATGATGTTGCAAGATGTTGTACATGTAATACACCAGAAAGGAGGATATGTCAAATGTGGCCCTACATACAAGTATATAACAGCACCAATATAATGGGACATGCAAGATCGAACATGAATGAAAAGTAGGGACAACCAGCGTGCAAATAGATGACCACTATGATACTGGTAAAAACACAGACAACAGTGACAAGCATAAACATGTGCTAACGCACTTTTTCAAAGGGTACAATACAACTGCCATAAAACCAGCCCTATATACTCCCAACATGCCTTGCATCAACCTTTCCAAAGGCTGATGCCAAATTCCATCTGGCATCGGCCTTCGGATAGGTTGATGCAAGGCATATTAGGAGTATAATGTAGCTGTCAGCAGCAGTGAAAAAATTACACTGAATGTCACTGATATTTCAGATGCGCTAATGTTATACTGGAGATATAGCGCAGGTAATATCACTGTCACCAGCGGCCAAACAATTGAGCTGACGTTCACAGCGCAAATGTAACACAACAGACATAACAGGGGTTATGTCACTGTCAGCCTCTGCCAAACAATTGCACGCAATTTAGCGCTGGTTGCGCTAATAATATATATGGCAGCCAGATAAAACAATAGTCCTTAAAAGGACTTTTGGATCTCTAACACCTTTCACCAGTAATACCTGCCTGAAAAAAAAAAAAAAAAATTCCTGTCCTACACTATCTGTTCCTTCTGCTGCAGCTCTCCCTGACTATATAGCACCCGATGACGCATGTCGGCCAACCAATCACTGTAATGCCAGTAACCAGCATGGCTTTGGCATTACAGTGAGTGCCAGCACCTCTGTGCACGTTTATTGGCTGCGTAGCAGCCAACAAATGTGCGGGGCGGAGACTTGAGCAAGTGCCGAGCATCGCGATGCTTGAGTAAAAAAAGTGCTCGGCCAAGCATGCTCGCCCAACACTAGTATTTATCTGTAATTGCTCTTTTTCAGTTTCTTTCTATTATTGTGACAGAGGTTGGCACAGTAAATAAAAAACTGGGCAGAAGTGATCTATAAATAAAGGGAGAGGGACAAAGTCTATGTGGTGCTTTCTACTATATGTAAAGTATAGGACAAGCCTTTGTCTAGATGATGCCCTGTACAACAATATTTTGGTACTTCCACCACCTGCATAGTCACTTTAGGAGGATGAATTTCTCCCTCACCCAATTGAATGTCCTAAATATAAATCCCCTAAAACAATGTTGGAATTACATTTTTTTCCTGTTTAACCCTATTAATACTTTTTTCCAGCATTCCCATATAGTATATGGATTATTAAATGGTCTCTTTGGAAAGAGAAGCTTGTCCCAAAAAAAGAAAGTAAGTTTATGTAAATGGAAATTAAAAAAGGTTATGGCTTTTGGAAAGCTAGGACGAAAAATTAAAAGTAATTGTTTATGTTACCAAGGTGTTAGTCAAGATCAATTCCAGTGAAAGCCAGAAAAATGACAACTACAAGTTTTCTTATTTTGCTAATTAAATATTTTTGTAATGTTTCTTTCCTTCAAAGATACAAAGTTTTTTTTCTGAATGAGTAATTTAACATATAAGAGTGATTATAGCAAAACCCTGTAATAAAGTCTGGTTAATCTCTTCTACTCACTCAATCCTGCATTCTGGCTGCGAATTGAGCATTCATCACACTTCAGCACAGTCCACATACCCTAGATGCACAACTTTCTGTTACCACTAATTGAATATTAAGGATAATACCCAACATAACTAGTGTTGAACGAATCGAAGTTCACAAAGTGGACTTCAATCCAAATTTCAGAAAAAATATTCAATTCGCCGCAGGAGCCGAATTCCCTCGTGCTTTGAGGTAACTGATCAATTTTCCCTGAAATGGTGGTAAAAATAAATTTATACTTACCTTATCCATTTGAGAAAAGAGTCGCCATGACCATCTTGCTTGAAGATCCCGATCAAAATCTCTTGCGCAGTGACGTGTGCTGATGTGATGATCTTCTAGGAAGATGGCTGCGGTGGCCTCTTCGTGATCAAATGGATGAGGTAAGTACAATTCCATATTTTTTTATTAGCAAATACTAAAATGCTTTAATATGGATCTGATATGTTGCGATCAGCAATGAACGTGGCATCTGAGGGGTTCAATAATGGGGGGGCGGCACAACCCCTTAAATAGAAAAGTTACAGAACTTAAAAAACACAAAAGCAGACAAAATAAGATGACATACAAAATCAAGCAGTAACAAAAAAAGAATAATTTCAAAAAGACCTAACATTTATTATTAATAGTCCCTTTGTAATCTTGAAAGTAGGGAAACAATAGAGGCACTAAAGTTGTTCAAATCATATTTTCCGCCCTTGGCTTAGGTTTCCAAGTCATCCACCAACTCCTTAGGCTAATGTGTTTGCTGACAACCTTGACAGCAACCTCAAAAGTGAGAAGCAGAAATAGTTAATGGTCCCCCAATACACCTCACTAGGGTAGAGTAAATCAAAGTATTCAAAGAGGACTTTAATTTCAGGGAAAATTTGATTCACCTCAAAGCTGAATTTTTTCCTGCTTTCTGGTAACAAATCAATTTTCCCTGAAATGGTGTTAAAAAAAAAAAAAACTCCCCTCAGCCATTTGAGCACAAAGAGGCTGCTCCTGCCATCTTCATTAAAGACCCCGTGCAAAATCTTGTGCATGGTAATGCATGACGTGGCCATGCAGGGCAGCGTGATGAAGCCATCACCCACCACACAAGATTTTGCACGGGATCTTCATTTAAGATGGTCATGGTGGCCTATTTCCTCTCAAATGGATAAAGTGAGTTTTTTTCAATTTTTTTACCCCTGAAATGCCTCCATTTTTGAATGCAGCAACTGGGGGGGTTTAATAACGGGCAACATCAGAATCACTGTTCCCTGTCATTGCACTCGCTACTTACAAAGAAATGTGCTTTGTGACAAAGCAATTTGTTACAAAGCAGATTTCTTTGTGAAATTCGGCGAAGCAGCCCAATCGAAGTTTTCATAACTTCGCTCAACACTATACTTTATGATGGATCCTGATCCGAACTAACCTCATGACGGGATCTCAGTATGGACTCAGCTTTCAGTCATAATAAAGATTCTAAAATATGGTTATATTAATGACTAACAGCCATCTGAGACCTAAATTTATTTGAGCATCATTCTTACAATTGAAATGAAAAACACAAAAAAAATATATATATATTTTTGCCAGTTACCTTTTTTTGTTCTATATATAAAACATTTGTTATATTGATGTGACTTACAGATTTGATGATAGATTTGTTTCATGAACAAATATTAAGCTTTGCCAGATTTAAGCCACAAATTGGCTTTCCTGCCTCTTGAGCCATCTCTAGTGATTTCCAAAAGAAGTCTATACACATAACCTTTCTGCTTCTCTTGAATGTGATATAAGAAGTGAATTTCTGTCAGACTTCTAGTAATCCATTTGTTTCCTTTGTAGTATTATGACAGTTTTATTTACTTCTTGGCATTTCAAGCCGTGGAGCTTAAGCCATAATGAAAATGGAGCACTCGCTCTTTTCTCTGCAAAAAATTCATGTTGAATTTAGTACAGCTGAGTTGAGGAGCCTTAACCCACGAATATTTAATACATTGCTGTAAAATTTTTGAAAACATATTATCATTAACTCTTTTAGACCAGGAAGATTTTCCATTTGTGAATTTCCATTTTTTACTCCCTGCTTTCCTGGATCCATAACTTTTTTAAATTTTTCCATTCACATAGTTATATGGGGGCTTGTTGTTTGTGGGATAGGTTGTATTTACTAATGGCATCATGCACTGTAGTGGGAAGCTGGAAAAAAATTCCAAGCGGGGTGGAATTGGAAAAAAATGCACAATTCCACCAATATTTTACAGGTTGTTTTTTTTTTTTTTGCATACCCTATTTCCCTCATTCTCCGGGTCAGAAAAATTCCATCAATACCACATCTATATAGCTTTTCTTGTGTTTTAACATTGAAAAGAAAGCTTTGTAACAAAAAAATATATTTTCTTTTCACCTCCATATTCTGACCCTCATAACTTTTTGTTATGCTTACATCTATGAAGCTGTGAGAGGGCTCATTTTTTTGCAGGTCGATCTGCAGTTTTTATTGATACCATTTTGGAGCATGTATGACTTAATGTTTTTGGGGAGATAAAGAGACAAAAAAATGGCGAATCAGCCATTATGATATTTCTTTCCGTTAGGCCTCATGTACACGGCCGATGTTTGGTTCCGCATCCGAGCTGCCGTTTTGACAGCTCGGATGCGGACCCATTCACTTCAATGGGGCCGCAAAAGATGCATACAGTACTCCCTGTGCTGTCCGCATCGTTGCTCCGTTCCGCGGCGCCACTAAAAAAATACAACATGTCCTATTCTTGTCTGCGCTTTGCGGACAAGAATAGGCATTTATATTGACGGCCGCCCGTTCCGTTCCGCAAATTGCGGAAGTCACACGGGCAGCTTCCGTTTATTGCGGATTCGCGGTTTGTGGACCGCAAAAAAACGGCAGGGTCGTGTGCATGAGGCCTTATACAGGGTTATATATTGGTTTCTATCCTTTCACTGTACAGGACAAATATATATTTATTTTTATATTTTGGATATTTTGGGATTTAACAATGCCTAAGATGTTTATATTTTATTGTTTATTTTAATTATTGAGAAAGGGGAAATGATTTGAATTTTTTTATTTTTTTATTTTTAAAACAGTTTTTACTTTTGTTGTACTAACTTTAACTCATGCTTGTATATTTACATAAGAAGCAATCATTATAATGCTTCTACATTACATTGCATTGGATTCACTGCAGATTTACTTTCAGAGACAACCAGCACTTCTGGATTTTCCACTATCAGATGCCATGTTAATATTTAAAAATAAGGTGTTAAATATCTGCAATTGACATTCTTGCCGATCACAGACATTAGCCCTGGGTGTCTGCTATGTGAAACAACTGGCATCTGGCGGCTGTGGTGCTTCGCTCCAAAGCCGATAATATCTTTAAAGAACGGACTTCCGCTTAGAATTCTTTCATATTTTGATTACAATTTTGACTATTTTAAATAAAGAAATTGTACCAAATTCTAGAGCTTCTTAGTTAGAGTGGACTAGTCAAGTTTGTTTCAGAAAATAATTGCTCCCCATATATATATATACCGTATTTTTCGCCCCATAAGACGCACTTTTTCCCCCCCAAAAATGGGGGAGAAATGCCCCTGCGTCTTATGGGGCGAATGCTGACAGGTTTAACATCGCTGGATGCGATGTAGAGTGAGCGTGGGCCGGGGGAGGGACTGGTAGGAGGAGCAGGGGGCCAGGAATAGCGGCGGGGCGGTGCAGTCAGTGTACTATAGCCCCGCCCCGCCGCTCCGGTATAGCAATATAAAATATCTTATTCAATTAAAATTTATTACATATGCCCCCTCACTCCTAAATTCCTACTAGTACCTTACATCCTATCACTAATAGGTTCTGTACGATGCCGGCAGGCCGGGCGGGCGGCAGCGTAACTCTCTGATCTCACTTGCCTGCGCCACCTACTCTATGAATGAAGCAGGCGGCGCAGGCAAGTGACGTCAGTGAGTGACGCTCCGGCCGCCCGCCCGGCCTGCCTGCCGGAACACCGGCGTTGTGTAGAACCTATTAGGAATAGGATGTAAGGTACTATTAGGAGTTTAGGAGTGAGGGGGCATATGTAATAAATTTTTATTGAATAAGACATTTTATATTTGTATACTGGGGGAGCGGCGGCGGGGGGGGGGCGGCTGATCCGTGGATGGCACAGTTAAGGGGTGGGGGGAAGGGGGGGTCTGTGGATGGCACTGTTATGGGCTGGGGGGGTCTGTGGATGGCACGGTTATGGGGTGGGGGGTCTGTGGATGGCACATATATAACAGTGCCATCCACAGATCCCCCCCTGTAACAGTGCCATCCACAGATCCCCCATAACAGTGTCCGTCATCCACAGATCCCCCCATAACAGTGTCCGTCATCCACAGATCCCCCCATAACAGTGTCCGTCATCCACAGATCCCCCCATAACAGTGTCCGTCATCCACAGATCCCCCCATAACAGTGTCCGTCATCCACAGATCCCCCCATAACAGTGTCCGTCATCCACAGATCCCCCCATAACAGTGTCCGTCATCCACAGATCCCCCCATAACAGTGTCTGTCATCCACAGACCACCATTAGTTCCAAACCCACCAAAAGCACACCTTTTGGTTAAAAATTTTTTTTTCTTATTTTCCTCCCCAAAAACCTAGGTGCGTCTTATGGGCCGGTGCGTCTTATAGGGCGAAAAATACGGTATATATATATATATATATATATATATATATATATATATATATAAAAAAAAAATTCTGTGGCATCTATTCTTGAAATGCTATCTTGAGCTGTTCTTCTGTAATTCTTCCTTGAAGTATATGAATACACTGACAACGGACTGGGATTCCCCACACATGTTGGCATTGATCAATCAGTAGTAGTACTCAGTGCCACCTATTTTATCCCTACATTTACAAGTAAAATGACAAAAGAAATTGTAAAACTCACTAGTAAATGTATAACAGAATATTGGAGGACCCACACAATGTAGAGGTTCTCCTAAATTAATATTTTTTGTCACTTATCCCTTTGTAAAATATCGAAGACTATGTTTGTGCTGCATAAAGATTACCATTATCGGCAATTCAACTTTCTGAATCCCTGTAACCATGAATGGTGGAAGCTTAGGCTCTTACTGTATACTGCTTGTACATTGAGCTCAGTAAAGTAAGTTTCCCTGCGTTCAGTCTATATGGAAAAGTAAGTGTGATGTGCTTACCTGGCTATGCTCAAGTGGACAGCTCAACCTTTCTGTTGCAGCGCAACCTGGGGTTTTCCATTGCTGTGGGTCTCTATCCTATGTAACAAACAGGGCATCTGTGAGGAGCAGTGTGGGCCAATGGAAGCAAAGAAGAGTGATATCCAATAAAGGGGTGTTGTTTTGACATATTCTCACATACAGGCATTATCTTTTGCGGTATTAAGAGCCAATAGTTCACAGAGCACAATTATAACTTACATTTGAGAGATTCAAATGTAAGCATTAAAGTTTTTTTTTGAGTCTATGAAAAAAAAACCCACTGTAGTTGTTTTTTTTTTTTTTGATAGACTAAAGCTATATGAGCACCTTGATGCAAGTTTTGATAGAGCTAAGCTCTCCTCATTTCTCCCATGCAGCCAGCTCTTCCTGCTTCTACACTTCCTGGTTGTGGGCGTGTCAGCAATGATGAGGCTGCTCTTCACTGTTCAAAGGGCAGGCACTGTGAAGGTCACTGAAGAGGCAGGTGCTGTGGAGGTCACTGTTAAAGAGGCGGGCGCTATGGAGGTCACAGTTGAAGTGGCGGGCGCTGTGGAGGTCACTGTTAAAGGAGCGGGCGCTGTGGATGTCACTGTTAAAAGGGGCAGGGCGCTGTGAAGGTCACTGTTAAATGGGCGGGCGCTGTGGAGGTCACTGTTAAATAGGCGGGCGCTGTGGAGGTCACTGTTAAAGTGGCAGTCACGTTTAAGGATATGGATGCTAAGGCTCCATTCACACGTCCGCAATGTGTTTTGCGGATACACGGAGACACGGATCCGCAAAACACGGAAAGCTGCAATGTGCGTTCCGCATTTTGCGGACCGCACATTGCCGACATAATAGAATATGCCTGTTCTTGTCCGCAATTGCGGACAAGAATAGGACATGTTCTATTTTTTTGCGGAAACGGAAGCACGGATGCGGAAGTGCGGATCCGCAAATGTGGATGCGGACAGCACATTCCGTCCCCATAGAGAATGAATGGGTCTGCACACTTTCCGCAAAATTGCGGAAAGGATGCGGACCCATTTTGCGGACGTGTGAATGGAGCCTAAGTTGCAAGACAATTTAAATAAAACGGAGGAACGTCTAATTTCCATCGAACAAGAAAAATTTAATCTGTACCTTCAGGATTATAAAAGTCATATTGTCTATACCTGGTCTGATGCTAGAGCTAACACTCCACGCTCTATTATGAAAAAAATGCATTGTGGTAAAAATACAAGAGCCACCAAGGTGGTCTTTAGCTCCACAGAACCAGATTCTTCCGATTCCGCACCTGAGCTGCCATCTGCAGGTCCAATAGACAAAGGTTTGGCTACACATAGCGGTACTGCTGACGGCAATGTGTCTACTAATAGATCTACAAAAAATGCCGTGCTAGGCAGAAACACGCCAAAAAGTGGCCGCTATCCCTCCCGAAACAAGAAATTGTAAGTAATTTACAAGTGGTGAATCTTCTAAGATATTAACTTAGCCACAGATTGATGTTTTGGCTAGGGGTCTTTCTGTTTTGCCAACCTGTCACTTTGATATTTACCGCACGATTGTAGACATCGACAGATTAGCTCAGAATCTAACATTGAAAAAACATTTTTCCAATCCGGACACTCTTGATGAAGATTGCGTGCCTCCATCTGTTCCATCTATTATGTCTCCATTGCCATGCACAGCTTAGTTTTCCTTTCAGGAGCTCATGAATGTATCTCATATGCAACAGTCTCGTCCTATTCAAGAAGAATCTCACATGGATGACTTTTCTTCTAATTTTGTTACTCATAACTGTGATTTTTATCCGATTCAGTCAAGCTCTCCTGCGTTGGATCGATTTCAGGAATTGGTGGAATGTGATTTGTTTGCCTTAAATACTGCAATTCATTCGACTAGTGTGAACAGCTCCACTAGTACCTTGACACATAAAGAGCATTCTGCTCTTAGAGAATTGGAAAACATGGAAGACATTGTTATTAAACAGGCAGATAAGGGGGGATCTGTAGTGGGTTTGGACAAGTTCATCTACAAATCTCAGAATCTTTCAATGGAAGATATCAATACATATCCCTACCCCCTATATCAGTGGTGGCGAACCTATGGCACGGGTGTCAGAGGTGGCACTCAGAACCCTCTCTTTGGGCACCCGCTCCCTGGTATGGTGTACCAGTATGCCTTAGACTTTTCCTGCCATTCATCAGCGCAGGGCTCACTATGAACAGCACAGGCAGCGCACTGAATGTAGGCAGGCTATTACAGCTACATGATAAAGTACATGGAAGATATACTATATTGGCATTCAGGTTAAAGTGCATGTTGGCACTTTGAGATAAATAAGTGTGTTTTGGGTTGCAGTTTGGGCACTCGGTCTGTAAAAGGTTCGCCATAACTGCCCTATATCAACAAGAGCTGTCATCTCTCCTATCACTGGGTCTTCAAAAGGGGCTTATGAACCAGAGGCAGGTGGATTTTATTGATGTTTCATGTCCTGTCAATCCTGTTTTCCATTCTCTCTCTAAAATCCATAAAGTGGTTTTTCCCCCTCTATGCATCTGATTGTGGCAGGTATTGGTTCGTTTTCAGAGAGACTTATTGCTTGGATTGACAGTATATTACAATCTTTGGTCCAATCTATTCCCGGCTTCCTATTAGATACCAGAGCAGTTTTGCAGGCATTTTATGATTTTGCTTGGAAGCCGGAGCATACTTGGATCACAGATGATGTAACGTCTTCATATACTGTCATCCCTCATAATTTGGCCATTGTTTTTTTTTAATGGTTTTTGAATATTTATGCAGATTTTTCCTCTGATTTTCAGGACTTTATTTGTCAGGCTGTTTTGTTCCTGTTAAAACACAATGTTTATATTTAACCACCACTTTTTTCAGCACCTTACGGGGGTGTCCAATGGGGCGAAATTCTCGCCCTACATGGCTAATGTATATATGGCATGGTGGGAGCATCACCATTTATTTTCATTGAACCACCCTTGGGGGGCCTCCTTGGAGTGGTACGGTTGCTACATCGACGACCTGCTCTTTGTGTGGTTGGGCGACCGTGGCGCTCTTTGCGGAATTCCTCAATGATAATGAGCGTGGTCTTAAATTCACTGTCAATTGTGATGCTTCCACCATTTCATTTTTAGATCTTCACCTCGTTGGAGATATTATTAAGTCTGCAGTGGTGACACATACTTTCCGCAAGGAAACCGCTGGTAACACCACTCTTCTC
The DNA here is from genome assembly GCF_014858855.1 of Bufo gargarizans. NCBI lineage: Eukaryota > Metazoa > Chordata > Amphibia > Anura > Bufonidae > Bufo > Bufo gargarizans. Next base: position 43,514,672 of record NC_058084.1, read on the forward strand.
GCTACATCATGTCATCCCCTTCATGTGGTTTATAATATACCCAAAGGTGAATTTATTTGAGCGAGACGTAACTGCTCCAATGATGGAGCTTTTTTGAAGGAGATGGATGCTGTTGCCAGTCGACTTTCCATGCGCCAATATTCTAGTCGGTTATTGGAACAAGCTAAGAGATGTGCACTTAAAAAATCTCGGGCAGATTTAGTTTTTCCTAAAACCGCTTAAATGGTGAACAGGGGTAAGAGAAAGGAGTCAGTTCAAGTCTTTGTTACTAATTATAGTCTTGAATATTCACATATATGTCAAATAGTTAAAAAAACACCTATCTGTTCTCAATTATGATGAGCAATGATCGGATGTTGTTCATTCGGGGGTTAAATGTATTGCCTGTCGTGCGCCTACTCTAGCGCAAAGAGTCAGTCCAAGCATGTTCTCTGATGTTAACCGTGGTCAGCCCACTTGGTCAAGAGACAATGGTAGTTACAAGTGTGGACATCAAATCTGCACTTGCTGTAAGTTCAGTCAAACTGGTTGGCGTATTTTTTTCTACTGCAAATCAGCAATCTTATGAACCTAAGCAATATATTAACTGCAATACAAGCTTTGTAGTATACTGTATAACCTGCTCCTTGTGTCATCTCCAATATATGGGCTGTACCATGAATAGTCTGAAGATCAGAATTCACAAACACCTTTCAGACATTCCGCATGTTAAAACCAGAAATGTTTCTGCAGTCAGTTTACACTATGCGGTTTTTCATGAGGGAGATGTTTCAGGCATGCAAGTACGGGGACTGGAGAGTGTTAATCCTCCTAGTCGAGGTGGAGATCACAGGAGACTTCTTCTGAACAGGGAACCCTTTTGGATTTTTTATATGGGGTCCTGTATCCCAAATGGATTAAATCGCAAACATGATCTCATTCTACATTATTGATACTTAATGTTTTTTTGTTTTTAAGATGTTCCATTATATAAGTATTTTATTTGCATTAATGCCCTGGATCTTAAAAACTTGTATCGAGGTGTGGCCAAGGTTAATTGTTACCTGATTTTGAAGGTTTGTACTATTTAAACTCAGGTCTGTGTGTCCATTCTTTGTCATGAGTAAGGATCGATACTATGTGATCCGAAATGCGTAGACATGGATTATATGTCGGTTTTTATTGCACTTTTTTTTTAAATAAAAGCTGTCATGTTTTTTGGAAGCTGGATTTTGTTTTCCTTTGTCGGCTATATATATAATACATCGCTCAGTCGCCGCTGCTCTCTGTTATTAGCCACTATATATATAAGGCTACTTTCACACTCGCGTTTGGTGCAGATCCGTCATGGATCTGCACAGACGGATCCAGTCAGATAATAAAACCATCTGCATCTGTTCAGAACGGATCCGTTTGTATTATCTTTAAGATAGCCAAGACGGATCTGTCTTGAACATCATTGAAAGTCAATAGAGGATGGATCCGTTTTCTATTGTGTCTTATTGTGTCAGTGAAAATGGATCCATCCCCATTGACTTACATTGTGTGTCAGGACGGATCTGTTTAGCTCAGTTCCGTCAGACGAACACCAAAAACGCTGCAAGCGTAATGAAGACAGAACGGAGGCAAACTGATGCATTCAGAGCGGATCCTTTTCAATTCAGAATGCAATAGGGGAAAACTGATCAGTTTTTGACCGCTTGTGAGAGCCCTGAACGGATCTCAGAAACTGAAAGCCAAAACGCCAGTGTGAAAGTAGCCTTATACATCGCTCAGTCGACGCTGCTCTCTGTTATCAGCCACTATATATAATACATTGCTCAGTCACCGCTGCTCTCTATCAGCCACTATATAGTAAAATGCCCCTCTTACAGTAATTTTGCCCATTGTGCCTCCGGTCATAGTAGAATGCCCCTTAGTGCCCCCTTCATATTGTAATTTTTCATTAGTACCCTTCACAATAGTTTTGCCCCTTTAGTGTCTCCTTCATAGTGGAGTGCTCCCTTCCCAGTAGTATTGTTTGCACAGTGCCCTCTTTGTAATAGAATGTCCTCATAGTGCCTACTTTACATTACATAGACCCCTAGTGGCCCCCCTTCACAAGAGAATACACCCTAGTGGCCACCTTTCACATAATACCGACCTAGTGCCCCCCTTCACATATATCCCCCTAGTGGCCCCGCTTCACATAAGAATACCCCCCTAGTGGCTCCCCTTCACATATGAACACCCCCTAGTTGCCCCCTTCACATAATACCCCCTATTGCCCCTTTACATAAGAATACCCCCCTAGTGGCCCCCTTCACAAAATACCCCCTAGTGCCCCCATTTACATAAAAATACCCCCTAGTGGCCCCCCTTCACATAAGAATCCTCCCTAGTGGCTCCCCTTCTCATAATACCTCCCTAGTGCCCTCCCTTTACATAATAATACTGCCCTAGTGGCCCCCCTTCCCATAGGAATGCCCCCTTAGTGGTTCCCTTGCAGACAGCACACTATCTACATTTCTCTGCACTAGTGATGTCACACTAGCTGACTAGCCTGCTGGCATCTGAAGTGGTGCCTGTGAAATAAAAAAGCTTCCTTACTTTGCAGGCATCTCGAGCTGGAGAAGGTGGCAGGGTAGTTAGCCCTAGTTTGCTAGTGCAGAGAGTTCTCCTGCCGGCGCTGCCTGAAGGAGCTTAAATAGGGGGCGGGGCGCTTCTCCTGCAGATGCTGACGTCAGCTGCCATCTCTGCAGGGGGAGGGCAATGACACGTGCATTGTGGGATGGAACCAGGCAGCCAGGATCACATGCACAATGAATGGCACCTGATCCTGAAGCAAGGAGGAAGCAGGGGAGTGTACCACCTGACCGGGAACCAGATCACTGACTCAGTAGGAAATTTTTAATTAACATACACACCAGTGGGGGCAAAATAAGAAAAATAAAATAAAATCTTGGAATAACCATTTAAAGGGGTTTTCCCTTAATCAACACTTACCTATACTAAGAATAGGTGATAAGCGACTGATCTCTGGGATTACACCTCTGTCATGCCTACTAGTCACAAGTATAGAGTTCTTGAATCCCCTATTGAATAGATCAGCAGAGCACATCCTTGACTACTTTATTCAAATTGGGATATAAGACCCACGTTTTGTAATCGGATGGGTTGCAACAGTGGAAGCCCCAGCAACCACACACTTATCACCAGTGGAGTACATAGAGAAGTAAGGGCCCCATAGCAAGGATCAAACCAGGCCCCCCCCCCCAACACATATGGGACAAAAGGGTTTCTGCGTAAACCTTTTTCAATGACCCTTGGGCCATTTTTCCACTGCTTCGTTTGCCAAAAGTTGTTCCTTTAGAGGGTAGAGTACTGACCAAGTTTTCGCCTCCAGTAGAAGAGGGGATGATCCCAACTAAGACTGGGCCCCCTCTTGCCCTGGGCCTCATAGAAGTTGCATGGTCTGCCGCTATGGTAGTTACGCCCCTGCTTATTACTTATCAACGCACAACGTCATTCCCCTGCGCCACTCCAACTCCTTAGTGTTTCACTTGGAACCGCCTTCCATCAATCATGAGAGAACCATTAGTGTGAAAACAATCCAAGGCACCAGAGACTCCCATAAAAATACCAGATAAAAGACTTATTCCTCTAAAGTTTATTATTTTTTTTTGTAACTAATGAACTTATTTTTATTGTTTTTTAATGTTAAATTGTTTATGCCAATTATTATTGTTAAAAATAATGAATTTAAAATAATGTTAAAAATAAATAAGGTTAATTATTTTTGCTTATGGCATCAATAATGATCTGGGCATGACCCTGGGAGTGTGGAGGAGGAGGACTGGTTCATGCTGTGGACTATTTAAGCAACTCCTGGTTGAGTACAGGGAAGCATATAGTATAATGCAAACATCGAGTTCAGCATTTAGGTAAAAGTAAAAGGCAAGCTTTATTCAATAAGCATTTATAATTTACTTGAACAGAGGGCATAAGGATGCTTACACGCTTTACCTGCTGCTCTCCTTCTTAATCTTAGCATACATGATCATGATGATGGTAACCAGCAGTTGAAATGCATGAGCGTTCTTGTGTTTCTCGAGTGGATTTTATATACTTATGAAATAAAGCTTGCATTGTGACTTTACCTGAATGCTGGACTTGATTTGTATCCTGTGGATAGATGATAAGTGTTAAGTATAGACCAGCCCCTTTAATGGCCCTGGAATGTTATACGATCTTATTAGGATCATTTAATTAATTATGGAAATTTTCCCAGGATTTAATACATCTCCATTAGAATGTTTTCTTTAGAAGGAAGACTTAAAGGGGTTGTCCACCTTCAGAGCTGAACGTGCACAACCCCTTTAATTAATGGCAATGATGATGGATTCGTTTTTTTTTTTTGTTTTTTTTTTTTTAACCTTTTTATCAATTTTCATTACATCAAAGTAAATATTTCAAAGTTATTCAAGAAGTTAATATTTGTAACTTAAGTCATACAGTGAAGTAATAAAGTTACAGTACAAGCTGGCTATTAAAAAAGATATATAAAGCAGAATAGAAATCAGAACTCAAAGAGTCATTTGTGTCCCTGCAAAGCAGTCCCCTTGCAAAGTGATAATGTACTATTCATTCTTCCAACTTATTTGAGTGCATCTGTTTGGCAGCAATGCCAGTTCTCAATTTTGTAATCTAATTAATTCAGAGTCCTTAAACTGTCTTTGACTATACACTTCCGATTCTCGGAGAAAAGAAAGCAATTTATTTCAATATATTTGCAATCACCTTCCATAATTTGCTTTAAATTTGCAAATTATCCTGTTATCATTTTCTGACACTGAATACATTATAGATTATTTCATAGATTCTGCCGCTCATAACAAAGAATTAGTTCGGCTTTAACGCATAAAAGAAATGGTAAAGAAGCAAAAAGAAAACTGATATTCCAGTTCTGTATGGATATTTGACTTGTCTTATCTCAATTAAATGTTTTAAACGGAGTCTGTCACCAAAATATGACATTATACACCACTGACATGGCTCTCTAGCATACCTATGCATGATTCAAATGGTACCTTTGCAATTTTCTTCTGACTTTCACCATATGTAAATAAGGGCTCGCAAGTGCCCAGGGGTGGTGTTCGGTGTGTAGGAGCCCAGGCTGCTCTGCCTTCTTGTTATATAACTCCTCCCCAGCCTCTTCCTTGGCCGGCCTGCAAGTCCCTTGCTTCATCCACAGGACCGGCCAATATCCCACGCGTGCTGATGTAGCTAAACGGTTTTCCTTACTTTAAAGGGACACTGACAGGCCAAATCAGCATATTTAGTTATATATATGACATTACAGGTCTTATAAAGTCTATTAAAAGCATCTAAGTATCCCCCCTGTCCACCTTATAAATACCGAAAACTAAAGTTTTATAACCTGCTTGTCTCGTCACCAATCTGCCCAAGGGGCGGCGTTTAATCTCAAATTGCGCCCAGCCAGCCGCTCCCAACTGCCGCTCTGAAGCCCCGCTCAGCTCATCAATATTCACTTCGCTGGGCGGCGGCTACAACTCTCCCCAGTCAAGATCCTACGAGATGTAAGTGAGCAGCGCTCTGAAGCGCTGCTCTGAACAGTACCCGGCGCATGCGCATGAAGCAGAGGCTGCAGTGGCCTCGAAGACGCAGGCTGGGTCTGTACGCAGGCGCGATGTAACCCCGGCCGGGCGCAAGCGCAGAAGATTAGACGAGGACGATGCCTAGAGGATTCAATTGGCCATGTGCAGGATCTTGACTGGGGAGAGTTGTAGCCGCCGCCCAGCGAAGTGAATATTGATAAGCTGGGCGGGGCTTCAGAACGGCAGTTGGGAGCGGCTGGCTGGGCGCAATTTGAGATTAAACGCCGCCCCTTGGGCAGATTGGTGACGAGACAAGCAGGTTATAAAACTTTAGTTTTCGGTATTTTTAAGGTGGACAGGGGGAATACTTAGATGCTTTTAATAGACTTTATAAGACCTGTAATGTCATATATATATATAACTAAATATGCTGATTTGGCCTGTCAGTGTCCCTTTAAAGTATATATCAATATGGACACATTGCCATTAAATAATGTAAAGTAATGTTGTAGATTTTAAAACATTTGATATTTTGTGTATTAATGGTTTTGTTTTCTTGTTTCAGATATTTGGCGACTGGCAATTCTATTTCGTCCTTACATTTTGAGTTTAGAATGGGGACCTCCACAATTGCTGGCATGGTATGGGCTACATTTGCCACCATTTAGTTGAGACTGAAAGCATCATTGCTGCCACATTCAAACAGGCAGTAGTGGCGAGAAATAGCCCAGAGCTTCCTGGAGAGGGCTCAATTCCCAAATTGTATTGGTGCCCTTGACGGGAAGCACATACGGGTTAAGAAGCCACCGAACTCAGGATCCCGTATCTATTATTATATACATTTTTTCTCTGTAGTTTTGTTGGCCTTGGCTGACACAAACTACAGGTTTATTATTGTAGATATTGGGTCCTATGGAAGTATTGCAGATGCTCGCAGCTTTAGGGCTTCCAGAATGGGTCGGTGGCTTCAGTCCAACCAACTGGACGTACCACAGCCAGCAAAACTTCCTGGCTCCTTTGGTCCACCTACGCCTTGTGTGGTTGTAGGGGACGAGGGTTTTGCCCTTTCTACACACCTCATGCGTCCCTTTCCTAGGTGAGGTTTGGATGCAAAGAGGTGCACTTTTAATTATCGTTTAAGTAGGGCCAGAATGTTTGTGGAGTGCGCCTTTGGTATTTTTTCTAGTAAATGGTGGGTTTTTCTTTCGGCCATACAGCTGGCCCCTGAAAATGTCAATGTGGTCATCAAAGCATGTGTAGTGCTGCACAACTACATACGTACCTATGTCGACACCTGATGAAGACGCCCAAGTATATAGTCCGCCATCAGAAAGAGACACTTTCCAACTTGGAAGATCTGGATCTGCTGGAGTGAGGGATTTAATTTCTGAATATTTTATGTCCCCTATCGGTTCATTCCCTTTTCAGCAGTAGGACTCAACTCATGGAAAGTTGTATTTGCCAGTTGTTGTTTTTTTAAAAACCAGGATGGTTATTTTTCAGTTCGTTTTTGTATTTATTTAGTTAGGGACTCCCAAGATAATGAGGACCCTTGACGTGGTTTGCGAATTTACATATTTTGCGTACATACACTGCCTGTCCAAAAATAAAAGTTGCCACTGGATTTAACTAAGCAAATAGTTATGAGTAGGGATGAGCGAACTCGAACTGTATAGTTCGGGTTCGTACCGAATTTTGGGGTGTCCGTGACACGGACCCGAACCCGGACATTTTCGTAAAAGTCCGGGTTCGGGTTCGGTGTTCGTCGCTTTCTTCGCGCTTTTGTGACGCTTTCTTGGCGCTTTTTGAAAGGCTGCAAAGCAGCCAATCAACAAGCGTCATACTACTTGCCCCAAGAGGCCATCACAGCCATGCCTACTATTGGCATGGCTGTGATTGGCCAGAGCACCATGTGACCCAGCCTCTATTTAAGCTGGAGTCACATAGCGCCGCCCGTCACTCTGCTCTGATTAGCGTAGGGAGAGGTTGCGGCTGCGACAGTAGGGCGAGATTAGGCAGATTAACTCCTCCAAAGGACTTGATTAACTGATCGATCTGCAGCTGTGGATCATTGAGCTGCTGATCCTCAATTGCTCACTGTTTTTAGGCTGCCCAGACCGTTTGTCAGTCACATTTTTCTGGGGTGATCGGCGGCCATTTTGTGTCTTGTGGTGCGCCAGCACAAGCTGCGACCAAGTGCATTTAACCCTCAATGGTGTGGTTGTTTTTTGGCTAAAGCCTACATCAGGGTGAAGCTGTCACACCAAGTGCATTTAACCAGCAATAGTCTGTTCATTTTTTGGCCATATACAAAATCAGGGGCAAGCTGCGCCTGTCACCAAGTGCATTTAACCCTCAATGGTGTGGTTGTTTTTTGGCTAAAGCCTACATCAGGGTGAAGCTGTCACACCAAGTGCATTTAACCAGCAATAGTCTGTTCATTTTTTGGCCATATACTAAATCAGGGGCAAGCTGCGCCTGTCACCAAGTGCATTTAACCCTCAATGGTGTGGTTGTTTTTTGGCTAAAGCCTACATCAGGGTGAAGCTGTCACACCAAGTGCATTTAACCAGCAATAGTCTGTTTATTTTTTGGCCATATCCCAGTCTAATTCTGTCACTAAATCCATACCGGTCACCCAGCGCCTAAATACTAGGCCTCAAATTTATATCCCGCTAAATCTCTCGTTACCGCTGTCCTGTTGTGGCTGGGAAAGTTATTTAGTGTCCGTCAAAGCACATTTTTTGTTCTGGGTTGAAATACAATTCCCAATTTAGCAATTTCATAATTTAGTCGTTTCTGCTATATCAGAGCTATTTGAAATCTATCCCTAAAAGGGTAGATCATATTGAAGGTGCACATAGGGTCATTCAGAATAACTTCACACACACGCTTCTGTGCATTTCCAAGTCTAATTCTGTCACTAAATCCATACCGGTCACCCAGCGCCTAAATACTAGGCCTCAAATTTATATCCCGCTGAATTTGAATACAATACATTGGGCCAAATAATATATTTGTTGTTGTGGTGAACCATAACAATGAGAAAAACATCTAGTAAGGGACGCGGACGTGGACATGGTCGTGGTGGTGTTAGTGGACCCTCTGGTGCTGGGAGAGGACGTGGCCGTTCTGCCACATCCACACGTCCTAGTGTACCAACTACCTCAGGTCCCAGTAGCCGCCAGAATTTACAGCGATATATGGTGGGGCCCAATGCCGTTCTAAGGATGGTAAGGCCTGAGCAGGTACAGGCATTAGTCAATTGGGTGGCCGACAGTGGATCCAGCACGTTCACATTATCTCCCACCCAGTCTTCTGCAGAAAGCGCACAGATGGCGCCTGAAAACCAACCCCATCAGTCTGTCACATCACCCCCATGCATACCAGGGAAACTGTCTCAGCCTCAAGTTATGCAGCAGTCTCTTATGCTGTTTGAAGACTCCGCTGGCAGGGTTTCCCAAGGGCATCCACCTAGCCCTTCCCCAGCGGTGAAAGACATAGAATGCACTGACGCACAACCACTTATGTTTCCTGATGATGAGGACATGGGAATACCACCTCAGCATGTCTCTGATGATGACGAAACACAGGTGCCAACTGCTGCGTCTTTCTGCAGTGTGCAGACTGAACAGGAGGTCAGGGATCAAGACTGGGTGGAAGACGATGCAGGGGACGATGAGGTCCTAGACCCCACATGGAATGAAGGTCGTGCCACTGACTTTCACAGTTCGGAGGAAGAGGCAGTGGTGAGACCGAGCCAACAGCGTAGCAAAAGAGGGAGCAGTGGGCAAAAGCAGAACACCCACCGCCAAGAGACTCCGCCTGCTACTGACCGCCGCCATCTGGGACCGAGCACCCCAAAGGCAGCTTCAAGGAGTTCCCTGGCATGGCACTTCTTCAAACAATGTGCTGACGACAAGACCCGAGTGGTTTGCACGCTGTGCCATCAGAGCCTGAAGCGAGGCATTAACGTTCTGAACCTGAGCACAACCTACATGACCAGGCACCTGCATGCAAAGCATGAACTGCAGTGGAGTAAACACCTTAAAACCAAGGAAGTCACTCAGGCTCCCCCTGCTACCTCTTCTGCTGCTGCCGCCTCGGCCTATTCTGCTGCTGCCGCCTCGGCCTCTTCCTCCGCCTCTGGAGGAACGTTGGCACCTGCCGCCCAGCAAACAGGGGATGTACCACCAACACCACCACCACCACCTCCGTCACCAAGCGTCTCAACCATGTCACACGCCAGCGTTCAGCTCTCCATCTCACAAACATTTGATAGAAAGCGTAAATTCCCACCTAGCCACCCTCGATCCCTGGCCCTGAATGCCAGCATTTCTAAACTACTGGCCTATGAAATGCTGTCATTTAGGCTGGTGGACACAGACAGCTTCAAACAGCTCATGTCGCTTGCTGTCCCACAGTATGTTGTTCCCAGCCGGCACTACTTCTCCAAGAGAGCCGTGCCTTCCCTGCACAACCAAGTATCCGATAAAATCAAGTGTGCACTGCGCAACGCCATCTGTGGCAAGGTCCACCTAACCACAGATACGTGGACCAGTAAGCACGGCCAGGGACGCTATATCTCCCTAACTGCACACTGGGTAAATGTAGTGGCAGCTGGGCCCCAGGCGGAGAGCTGTTTGGCGCACGTCCTTCCGCCGCCAAGGATCGCAGGGCAACATTCTTTGCCTCCTGTTGCCACCTCCTCCTTCTCGGCTTCCTCCTCCTCTTCTTCCACCTGCTCATCCAGTCAGCCACACACCTTCACCACCAACTTCAGCACAGCCCGGGGTAAACGTCAGCAGGCCATTCTGAAACTCATATGTTTGGGGGACAGGCCCCACACCGCACAGGAGTTGTGGCGGGGTATAGAACAACAGACCGACGAGTGGTTGCTGCCGGTGAGCCTCAAGCCCGGCCTGGTGGTGTGTGATAATGGGCGAAATCTCGTTGCAGCTCTGGGACTAGCCAATTTGACGCACATCCCTTGCTTGGCGCATGTGCTGAATTTGGTGGTGCAGAAGTTCATTCACAACTACCCCGACATGTCAGAGCTGCTGCATAAAGTGCGGGCCGTCTGTTCGCGCTTCCGGCGTTCACATCCTGCTGCTGCTCGCCTGTCTGCGCTACAGCGTAACTTCGGCCTTCCCGCTCACCGCCTCATATGCGACGTGCCCACCAGGTGGAACTCCACCTTGCACATGCTGGACAGACTGTGCGAGCAGCAGCAGGCCATAGTGGAGTTTCAGCTGCAGCACGCACGGGTCAGTCGCACTACAGAACAGCACCACTTCACCACCAATGACTGGGCCTCCATGCGAGACCTGTGTGCCCTGTTGCGCTGTTTCGAGTACTCCACCAACATGGCCAGTGGCGATGACACCGTTATCAGCGTTACAATACCACTTCTATGTCTCCTTGAGAAAACACTTAGGGCGATGATGGAAGAGGAGGTGGCCCAGGAGGAGGAGGAGGAGGAGGAAGAGGGGTCATTTTTAGCACTTTCAGGCCAGTCTCTTCGAAGTGACTCAGAGGGAGGTTTTTGGCAACAGCAGAGGCCAGGTACAAATGTGGCCAGCCAGGGCCCACTACTGGAGGACGAGGAGGACGAGGATGAGGAGGAGGTGGAGGAGGATGAGGATGAAGCATGGTCACAGCGGGGTGGCACCCAACGCAGCTCGGGTCCATCACTGGTGCGTGGCTGGGGGGAAAGGCAGGACGATGACGATACGCCTCCCACAGAGGACAGCTTGTCCTTACCCCTGGGCAGCCTGGCACACATGAGCGACTACATGCTGCAGTGCCTGCGCAACGACAGCAGAGTTGCCCACATTTTAACCTGTGCGTACTACTGGGTTGCCACCCTGCTGGATCCACGCTACAAAGACAATGTGCCCACCTTACTTCCTGCACTGGAGCGTGATAGGAAGATGCGCGAGTACAAGCGCACGTTGGTAGACGCGCTACTGAGAGCATTCCCAAATGTCACAGGGGAACAAGTGGAAGCCCAAGGCCAAGGCAGAGGAGGAGCAAGAGGTCGCCAAGGCAGCTGTGTCACGGCCAGCTCCTCTGAGGGCAGGGTTAGCATGGCAGAGATGTGGAAAACTTTTGTCAACACGCCACAGCTAACTGCACCACCACCTGATACGCAACGTGTTAGCAGGAGGCAACATTTCACTAACATGGTGGAACAGTACGTGTGCACACCCCTCCACGTACTGACTGATGGTTCGGCCCCATTCAACTTCTGGGTCTCTAAATTGTCCACGTGGCCAGAGCTAGCCTTTTATTCCTTGGAGGTGCTGGCCTGCCCGGCAGCCAGCGTTTTGTCTGAACGTGTATTCAGCACGGCAGGGGGCGTCATTACAGACAAACGCAGCCGCCTGTCTACAGCCAATGTGGACAAGCTGACGTTCATAAAAATGAACCAGGCATGGATCCCACAGGACCTGTCCGTCCCTTGTCCAGATTAGACATTAACTACCTCCCCATAACCATATATTATTGGACTCCAGGGCACTTCCTCATTCAATCCTATTTTTATTTTCATTTTACCATTATATTGCGAGGCTACCCAAAGTTGAATGAACCTCTCCTCTGCCTGTGTGCTAGGCCTAAATATATGCCAATGGACTGTTGCAGTGGTGGGTGACGTGAAGCCTCATTCTCTGCTATGACATGCAGACTAATTCTCTGCTGACATGAAGACAGATTCTCTGTTACGGGACCTCTCTCCTCTGCCTGTGTGTGTGCTGGGCCTAAATATATGCCAATGGACTGTTGCAGTGGTGGCTGACGTGAAGCCTGATTCTCTGCTATGACATGCAGACTAATTCTCTGCTGACATGAAGCCAGATTGTCTGTTACGGGACCTCTCTCCTCTGCCTGTGTGTGTGCTGGGCCTAAATATATGCCAATGGACTGTTGCAGTGGTGGCTGACGTGAAGCCTCATTCTCTGCTATGACATGCAGACTAATTCTCTGCTGACATGAAGACAGATTCTCTGTTACGGGACCTCTCTCCTCTGCCTGTGTGTGTGCTGGGCCTAAATATATGCCAATGGACTGTTGCAGTGGTGGCTGACGTGAAGCCTCATTCTCTGCTATGACATGCAGACTAATTCTCTGCTGACATGAAGCCAGATTGTCTGTTACGGGACCTCTCTCCTCTGCCTGTGTGTGTGCTGGGCCTAAATATATGCCAATGGACTGTTGCAGTGGTGGCTGACGTGAAGCCTCATTCTCTGCTATGACATGCAGACTAATTCTCTGCTGACATGAAGACAGATTCTCTGTTACGGGACCTCCCTCCTCTGCCTGGGTGCTGGGCCTAAATATATGCCAATGGACTGTTGCAGTGGTGGCTGACGTGAAGCCTCATTCTCTGCTATGACATGCAGACTAATTCTCTGCTGACATGAAGACAGATTCTCTGTTACGGGACCTCCCTCCTCTGCCTGGGTGCTGGGCCTAAATATATGCCAATGGACTGTTGCAGTGGTGGGTGACGTGAAGCCTCATTCTCTGCTATGACATGCAGACTGATTCTCTGCTGACATGAAGCCAGATTGTCTGTTACGGGACCTCCCTCCTCTGCCTGGGTGCTGGGCCTAAATATATGCCAATGGACTGTTGCAGTGGTGGCTGACGTGAAGCCTCATTCTCTGCTATGACATGCAGACTGATTCTCTGCTGACATGAAGCCAGATTGTCTGTTACGGGACCTCTCTCCTCTGCCTGTGTGCTAGGCCTAAATATATGCCAATGGACTGTTGCAGTGGTGGCTGACGTGAAGCCTCATTCTCTGCTATGACATGCAGACTGATTCTCTGCTGACATGAAGCCAGATCGTCTGTTACGGGACCTCTCTGCTCTGCCTGTGTGCTAGGCCTAAATATATGCCAATGGACTGTTGCAGTGGTGGGTGACGTGAAGCCTCATTCTCTGCTATGACATGCAGACTGATTCTCTGCTGTCATGAAGCCAGATTGTCTGTTACGGGACCTCTCTGCTCTGCCTGTGTGCTAGGCCTAAATATATGCCAATGGACTGTTGCAGTGGTGGGTGACGTGAAGCCTCATTCTCTGCTATGACATGCAGACTAATTCTCTGCTGACATGAAGCCAGATTGTCTGTTACGGGACCTCTCTCCTCTGCCTGGGTGCTGGGCCTAAATTTATGACAATGGACTGTTGCAGTGGTGGCTGACGTGAAGCCTGATTCTCTGCTATGACATGCAGACTGATTCTCTGCTGACATGAAGCCAGATCCTCTGTTACGGGACCTCTCTCCTCTGCCTGTGTGTGTGCTGGGCCTAAATATATGCCAATGGACTGTTGCAGTGGTGGCTGACGTGAAGCCTCATTCTCTGCTATGACATGCAGACTGATTCTCTGCTGACATGAAGCCAGATTCTCTGTTACGGGACCTCTCTCCTCTGCCTGTGTGTGTGCTGGGCCTAAATATATGCCAATGGACTGTTGCAGTGGTGGCTGACGTGAAGCCTCATTCTCTGCTATGACATGCAGACTAATTCTCTGCTGACATGAAGACAGATTCTCTGTTACGGGACCTCCCTCCTCTGCCTGGGTGCTGGGCCTAAATATATGCCAATGGACTGTTGCAGTGGTGGCTGACGTGAAGCCTCATTCTCTGCTATGACATGCAGACTAATTCTCTGCTGACATGAAGACAGATTCTCTGTTACGGGACCTCTCTCCTCTGCCTGGGTGCCGGGGCCTAAATATCTGAGAATGGACTGTTCCAGTGGTGGGTGACGGGAAGCCAGATTCTCTGCTATGGAACCTCTCTCCAATTGATTTTGGTTAATTTTTATTTATTTAATTTTTATTTTAATTCATTTCCCTATCCACATTTGTTTGCAGGGGATTTACCTACATGTTGCTGCCTTTTGCAGCCCTCTAGCTCTTTCCTGGGCTGTTTTACAGCCTTTTTAGTGCCGAAAAGTTCGGGTCCCCATTGACTTCAATGGGGTTCGGGTTCGGGACGAAGTTCGGATCGGGTTCGGATCCCGAACCCGAACATTTCCGGGATGTTCGGCCGAACTTCTCGAACCCGAACATCCAGGTGTTCGCTCAACTCTAGTTATGAGCCTCCTATTGGATAATTACTGCATGGACGATTATCTTTCAGCTGGCAACAAGTTATTTAACCCCAACTGGTGCAATAAGTTGCTTCTCATTTCTTAAACAGCCATGTCGAAAGACACATCTCGTGATCGTGGAAAAGATGTTAGTCTGTTTGAGAAGGGTCAAATCATTGGCATGCATCAAGCAGAGAAAACATCTAAGGAGATTGCAGAAACTACTAAAATTGGGTTAAGAACTGTCCAACAGATTATTAAAAACTGGAAGGATAGTGGGGACCCATCGTATTCGAGGAAGAAATGTGTCGGGAGAAAAAATCCTGAATGATCGTGATTGGCGATCAATTAAACATTTGGTGAAATAAAATCGAAGAAAAACAACAGTAGAACTCAAGGCTATGTTTAATAGTGAAAGTAAAAGCATTTCCACACTCACAATGCAAAGGGAACTCAAGGGATTGGGACTGAACAGCTGTGTAGCCGTAAGAAAACCACTAATCAGTGAGGCAAACCAGAAAAAAGGCTTCAATTTGCTAGGGAGCATAAAGATTGGACTCTGGAGCAATGGAAGAAGGTGATGTGGTCTGATGAGTCCAGATTTACCCTGTTCCAGAGTGATGGTTGCATCAGGGTAAGAAGAGAGGCAGATGAAGTGATGCACCCATCATGCCTAGTGCCTCCTGTACAAGCCTGTGGGGGAAGTGCTATGATCTGGGGTTGCTGCAGTTGGTCAGGTCTAGGTTCAGCAACAGTATGTGCTCCAAGAATAAGGTCAGCTGACTACCTGAACATACTGAGTGACCAGGTTATTCCATCAATGGATTTGTTCTTCTCTGATGGCACGGGCATATTCCAAGATGACAATGCCAGGATTCATCGGGCTCAAATTGTGAAAGAGTGGTTCAGGGAGCATGAGACATCATTGTCACACATAGATTGGCCACCACAGAGTCCAGACTTTAACCCCATTGAGAATCTTTGGAATGTGCTGGAGAAGGCTTTGGGCATCAGTCAGACTCTACCATCATCAATGCAAGATCTTGGTGAAAAATTAATGCAACACTGGATGGAAATGAATCTTGTGACATTGCAGAAGTTTATCGAAACAATGCCACAGCGAATGTGTGCCATAATCAAAGCTAAAGGTGGTCCAATGAAATATTTTTGGTAGCAACTTTATTTTTGGACAGGCAGTGTATATTGTTTCCAACAGGGTATGTGAAATATGCACTAATACCTCACTCATAGAAAGTGTAAATTTTAGCTCAACATGTATGTATGTTTTCCCATCATCATTAATAAAGTTGTAGTTGGCATCATTGTGATTTAATAAAAACTATCCTTATATATGTCATGGCACCTAACTTCATCTGCATTGTGTTAACTATCGTGTGCTTAAAAGGTCCTTATATTTTTTATAACATGCTATGTACAGTATATATGTATTTATATATATATATATAAATTAAATATGTAGAATAAAGTTTCAAAATTTGTAGATATTGGTTATAACCACATTAATATTAGTGTGTGTAAATGATAGAGAAAACAAGTTTATATACAAACCAGATTCCAAAAAAGTTGGGACACTAAACAAATTGTGAATAAAAACTGAATGCAATGATGTGGAGATGGCAAATGTCAATATTTTATTTGTAATAGAACATAGATGACAGATCAAACGTTTAGTCCGAGTAAATGTATCATTTTAAAGGAAAAATATGTTGATTTAAATTTTCATGGTGTCAACAAATCCCCAAAAGTTGGGACAAGTAGCAATAAGAGGCTGGAAAAAGTAAATTTGAGCATAACGAAGAGCTGGAAGACCAATTAACACTAATTAGGTCAATTGGCAACATGATTGGGTATAAAAAGAGCTTCTCAGAGTGACAGTGTCTCTCAGAAGACAAGATGGGTAGAGGATCACCAATTCCCACAATGTTGCGCAGAAAGATAGTGGAGAAATATCAGAAAGGGGTTACCCAGCAAAAGACTTTGCATCTATCATCATCAACTGTGCATAACATCATCTGAAGATTCAGAGAATCTGGAACAATCTCTGTGTGTAAGGGTCAAGACCGTAAAACCATACTGGATGCCCGTGATCTCCGGGCCCTTAAACGACACTGCACCACAAACAGGAATGCTACTGTAAAGGAAATCACAGAATGGGCTCAGGAATACTTCCAGAAACCATTGTCAGTAAACAAAATCCACCGTGCCATCCGCCGTTGCCAGCTAAAACTCTACAGTGCAAAGAAGACGCCATTTCTAAGCAAGATCCACAAGCTCAGGCGTTTTCACTGGGCCAGGGATCATTTAAAATGGAGTGTGGCAAAATGGAAGACTGTTCTGTGGTCAGACGAGTCACGATTGGAAGTTCTTTTTGGAAATCTGGGATGCCATGTCATCCGGACCAAAGAGGACAAGGACAACCCAAGTTGTTTTCAATGCTCAGTTCAGAAGCCTGCATCTCTGATAGTATGGGTTTGCATGAGTGCGTGTGGCATGGGCAGCTTGCATGTCTGGAAAGGCACCATCAATGCAAAAAAATATATTCAGGTTCTAGAACAACATATGCTCCCATCCAGACGTCATCTCTTTCAGGGAAGACCCTGCATTTTTCAACAAGATAATGCCAGACCACATTCTGCATCAATCACAACATCATGGCTGCGTAGGAGAAGGATCCGGGTACTAAAATGGCCAGTCTGCAGTCCAGATCTTTCACCTATAGAGAACATTTGGCGCATCATAAAGAGGAAGGTGCAACAAAGAAGGCCCAAGACGATTGAACAGTTAGAGGCCTGTGTTAGACAAGAATGGGAGAGCATTCCTATTTCTAAACTTGAGAAACTGGTCTCCTCGGTCCCCAGACGTCTGTTGAGTGTTGTAAGAAGAAGGGGAGATGCCACACAGTGGTGAAAATGGCCTTGTCCCAACTTTTTGGGGATTTGTTGACACCATGAAATTCTGATTCAACATATTTTTCCCTTAAAATGGTACATTTTCTCAGTTTAAACTTTTGTTCTGTGATTTATGTTCTATTCTGAATAAAATATTAGAAGTTGGCACCTCCACATCATTGCATTCAGTTTTTATTCACGATTTGTATAGTGTCCCAACTTTTTTGGAATCCGGTTTGTAGTAAGTGTATGTGGGTGATAACAATGTATAGTAAAAGTGTACAATTATTTAATGTGGTGTATGTGTTGGTGCTACATAAATATCATTATGCACTGTATATAATAAAGAGGACTTACAATGAAAATCATGAAAATAAAACTGTTTATTATCAGACAGAATAGTCAAATCAACTTTTTTTTCTTAAATTGTGAAAAATTACATAAAGCATAAAAAAGAAAACAAATTTAAAAAATGCCCAGGTGGTAAGGGGGGACCCTGAAACTGCAGGTCAGGGTAAGATGGTTTTGGAATGGGGGCCCGAGTACTGCGATGGACCAGCTTGTGAGGAGGAGGGGACAGGCTGCCCATATGAAGTTTCCCCCTGATATTGTGGCCCATATGGCCGAATAGGTGGGCCATAATGATCCTTTGGAGGATGAACTGTGGGGGACCCTGTGACCCCTTGGAAATTGGCATTGGGCGGGGGCCAAAAATGTGCCCATGGAGGTGCCAATTTTCCACGGCCACAAACATGTCCATTGGGTCGTTGGGGGGAGTGGCTTCATCCAGAATGATTCCGTGAGCCAATTTGGTTCTCAGTAATCGTTCTGGAAGCATCCTGCACAAATAATGGGCCAGACTATGGGCAAAAAGGTCAAAATGATCCTCCTGCTGGGCTCTAGATAAATACTCTAGAACCTGGGTATTTATTAGAGATTTGGCAGGAGACATGCCCAGTCTTCTGGCCTGGCTGTGTAGAGCCAAAGGGGAAGGGAATCCCCTCCAGAAACAGCAGGACAACTGGATGCTGCCGTTCTGGGTCTTGGGGCACTCTCGGCCCAGAGGGAGTGTCCTCCTTGCAGGCACTTGATTGCTGTGGAGCCGACACATCCCCTTCCTCCTCTAGGTTGTCCTGTTTTAAAAATAAAATAGAAATTGTACATTAATATATGAACACTACTTTGTTTTATAAATATTTGTGTCACAAATTACTATCATCATCAAAATACATATTTTTTTATTTTTTATTTAAATATTTTATTTCTAATACAAAAATACATATCCATATAACATTTATGCTATTATAAGATCCTGAAGTCCGTAAGTTTCTGATTTATAAACATAGTTAATAATAATTTCATTACCCATACTTATGGGGATAATACAGGTCAAATGGAGATCTCACTTGCTAAGAGGAGAGCGGGGCTCCCCCGACATCGGCAGCCCAATCGGGCAAACACATACAGCATCTAACTTAGCATGTTAGTGTCTATAAAGGGCAGAGATCGGGGGCCCGCGGCCCGGGCGGCCACCAGGGAACGAGCGCACACCCCACGCGTCCTCTCCCAAATATGGGTGAAGGAGGACAGGATTAACAATCTTAGATCCATTCACCTGGTGCTCACATTAACCATGCATAGCGGGCTTACAACGATCTTTGATCGAAAACATTGATACGTTTTTTGAAGTCGCCCTTTTTAAATGAGAAGAACTCAGCTAAAACAAAACCCTCCGCTAATCTGAAAAAATCTACTAAAACTCCCCAAACTGATGAACTTTCCGAGGACGGTTCAGCGGAGGTAGATCAGGAAGTAGGGGGGGAAGGTCTCTCTGCACAGATGCGAACTGAACACGACCCCTCCGTTTTGGATAAAATTCTCTCTGCCGTGGAGAACAACGGCATTTTAGTGCAAGAGATGTCTACTCAACTGGGGTCTGTGCAGAGCGACATTTCTTTAATTAGAGAGAACCTGGTAAAGATCCGCGATCGAGTCCTTAATGTGGAAAAAACTGTGGACTCGTTGCAAACCGATATTAACATGTTGAAATCTAAAACTTTGCTTTTTGCAACAGAAAATCAAGCACTACAAAATAAGTTAGAGGACTTTGAAAATAGGTCAAGGCGAAACAATGTCCGTATAATTGGTTTCCCAGAGGGAGCGGAAGGTCGACATCTAGAGGAACAACTCAAGGATGTGGTCATGCATAACCTTGGCAGCGACTACTTTTCCTCCATGTTTCAAATAGAAAGAGCCCATCGAATCCCAGGAGGGAAACCTATCCCAGGGAGGCCGCCGCGTGCAGTTTTAATGAAATTATTATCATCCGTCGATAGAGACATGATACTGAAAAGAGCAAGAGAATGTACTCCCATTGAATATCAGGGTACTAGGTTGCTCTTTTTTCCTGACTTTGCTCGGCAGACTCAGGAAAAAAGAAGAAATTTCATAGAGATAAAGAAACGCCTGGCGTCCAAGGAGATTAAATATTCCCTTCAGTATCCAGCGAAATTAAGAGTGATCCACAATGGGACTTTGGGCGGATCAATAGAGAGGGGGGGATGGGAGGGAAGGGGGGGGGGGACCCACCTTGCAGCTATGGGGTTATGTTTTTTTTGTTTTTTTTTTTGTCTTTCTTCCGTTGCAGTGAAGGATGTCCACTAGAATTGTAACTTGGAATATCAGAGGGCTTGGGGAAAGTGTCAAAAGACAAGCTATTATGGATGCCTTAAAGAGATACCTCCCAGCAATTATTTGCATGGTAGAAACTCATCTCACTAAAGAAACCGTGTTCCGCCTGACAACGGGATGGTATTCCCAATCTTATCACTCCACTTTTAGTAGTTCCTCTAGGGGTGTTTCAGTTCTGGTTCATAATTCTGTGGACTTTACCCTCATAAAATCTTATATAGATGACCAGGGTAGGTTTATCTTTTTGCATGGTAAGCTGCATGGTTGCAGCTACATCCTCGCTTTCTTTTATATACCTTCGCCCTTCTCAATGTATCCACTGATCCAGCTAACACGTTTTTCTGAAGGGAGATCAGAATGCCGGCTAGTTCTGATGGGGGACTTTAATGCGGTCATGGACCCCAATAAAGATAGGTTCACACTAGATGCAGAACGGGTGAGGAATGTATGTAATTCCCCGCTGCCACAGTTCTGTTCGGAGGTTGGACTGGTGGATATATGGGAATATCTTGGTGGAGGAAAGAGAGTATACTCTTGTGTTAGCAGGGGTGGTAGAGCAATGTCTAGGATCGATTTAGCATTTACCAATGAGAGTAATTTGAGTAATATCCAAAAGATACGATATGGGATAAGAAAAGTTTCGGACCATTCACCCGTACTGGTTGAGGTTTGCACTGTGAAAAATAAGGATAATAGGGGGTTAGGATTTAGGCTGAATCCATACTGGCTTACGATTATGGATAACCTTCAGTCCATTAAATCCCTGATGTCCTCCTTTTGGGAAGTGAATCTTCCCTCTGCTAACATCAATGTAGTATGGGATGCCTTGAAAGCATATCTGAGGGGGGTCTTTATAAGCGAGATTGCTGCAGCAAAGAGAACATAAAAAAAAAAGAGGAGGAACTGGCCAAGGCTGCTGCAGATACAACTGAGCGATTTACCAGTCAACCTACTGAGTATAACAGGGAAGAGATGCAGAAGGCCAGCTGTTCCTTGAAGAACTATATAATAGAGAAAGCAAATCATAGAGTATTCTTTAAGAGCCTAAAATATTTTTCGGAATCTGGACGTCCTGGTAGGCTTTTAGCTAGGATAATCACACAACAAGACAAGAAAAATCAATCTATTGTCTCTATTCGCAATATAGTCGGAGAAATTATAACAGACCCAGAAGGAATTAGGGACACTTTTTTACAATACTTTACTCAGATATATAGTCCCTCTTCTGGCTTGTCACCCGACCTGGCGGCGCGGTTCCTGGAGGGGATTCCACTTTCTACCTTAAATGAAGCCCAAATAGAATATCTGGAAGAGGAGTTATCTCTTTCGGAGCTCCAGGAGGCTTTGGGATCTGTCTCGGGGAATTCGTCGCCAGGGATGGATGGCCTTCCATATGAGGTCTATCGTAAGTATAGTGATGTGATTCTTCCTCAGCTGCTAGAGGTTTTTTCCCAGGCAATACAGGGAGGGAGCCTACCTTGCTCTATGATGGAGGCTCTTATTGTTCTAATTCCTAAAAAGGACAAAGACCCGATAGAAATGAGTTCTTATAGACCAATTTCGTTATTAAATACAGACGCTAAGTTACTATCAAAAGTTTTGGCTAGGAGGCTTTCACGGGTCATATCCACTATTATCCACCCAGACCAAAATGGCTTTATGCCAAAAAGGGGTACCCATCATAACCTGCATAGGCTATTTATGAATATTCAGTCTCCGGGATGTGGTTCCCGCTCCATACTGTCGTTGGACGCCACTAAAGCCTTCGACAGGGTGGAGTGGACCTTTCTTTGGGAGGTGATGAAAAAAATGGGCTTTGGCCCTAGATTTATGGTGATGGTTCAGTTATTATATAGCTCCCCAGTTGCTAGGATTAGGATTAATGATACAATCACAGAGAGCTTCACTTTAGGAAGAGGTACCCGTCAAGGCTGCCCTCTTTCCCCTCTCTTGTTTAATATCTACATTGAACCCTTAGCAGCTAGCATAAGGCAGGATCTGCAGGTGGCCGGTTTTGGCATAATGGGGAAGCATGACCGTGTATCCCTCTATGCAGATGATATCTTGGTTTTTGTTCATCAAACAGAAACCACTCTCCCTCGCATAATGGATTTGGTTGGTTCCTTTTCTGTGCCGTCTGGTTTGGAGATCAATTGGGAGAAGACTGTTCTCCTTCCTATAGACGAGCTGCGAGGTGACTGGGATAACCAGCTAACAGTTTCTGATTCAATAAAGTACCTGGGGATTTCAGTTTTTGCCAAACCTCAGGAATATTTACAACTTAATTTGATTCCCCTGCTGACAAAACTGAGGGCTAAAATCAAGATATGGCAAAAAATTGTATATGCAAGAGCGGACAGAATCTCTTTAATAAAAATGGTAGTGCTGCCCCAGGTTCTTTATGTCCTGCTTAACTCGCCTGTATGGATCACAGATAAGTATTTTAGATTGATAGAGCGGATGCTTAACGACCTACTATGTGGGAGGAAGCGCGTGAGATTGAAGGCGCTCTATTTCTCCATGCCCTACAACCAGGGAGGTCTTAATCTCCCCTATTTTAAGGGATACTTTATGGCCTCTCAACTTTGCTTTTTTAATGACTGGGAAAATAGCCACTTCTGCAACAGGGTGGTGAAAGACTCAGGTTTCACGGACTTTTTTACTGTATTGGAGTCCGATTACTTATTGAACATACAGACTGGGTATACACTTTTTTGCAGAATGGCTATAAAGACCTGGCTGGTTATTAGGAGTTGGTGTGGAGTTAAGGCATCACTTATCTGCACCCCATTGTGGCATAATCCAAAGCTTTTGAATTTAAGGGATCTGAACTGTTGCCAGTACTGGAGGACTAAGAATGTTCAGTACCTACATCAGGTGGTTAGTGGTGGACAAATTTTGCCCCCGATGGAGCTAGGGCAGAGGGCAGATTTGGGCGAGGTGGCTTGGTATGCATATTTTCAATTGAGGTCAGCACTCTCTAGCACTCTGAATAGTCACCTTATTCTTATAGATACTCCTGAATTCTTACATGATTTAATTACTAAGAAAGCTGTCACGAAAATTAAAATATCACATTGTTATAGACACTTAATGAAAACATTTTTTATGGGTCTTCTTTCTCCAGGACAGAAATCTTGGTCCTCGATATTCCCAGAGGTGGGTCCTCCAGAATGGGAGGACATAGGGGAAAGCTTAAAACTTGTTTCACAGAATTTTAATCACACTGTTGTACAATTCAATATTCTGCACAAAATACACTACGTGCAGAATTATTAGGCAAATGAGTATTTTGACCACATCATCCTCTTTATGCATGTTGTCTTACTCCAAGCTGTATAGGCTCGAAAGCCTACTACCAATTAAGCATATTAGGTGATGTGCATCTCTGTAATGAGAAGGGGTGTGGTCTAATGACATCAACACCCTATATCAGGTGTGCATAATTATTAGGCAACTTCCTTTCCTTTTGCAAAATGGGTCAAAAGAAGGACTTGACAGGCTCAGAAAAGTCAAAAATAGTGAGATATCTTGCAGAGGGATGCAGCACTCTTAAAATTGCAAAGCTTCTGAAGCGTGATCATCGAACAATCAAGCGTTTCATTCAAAATAGTCAACAGGGTCGCAAGAAGCGTGTGGAAAAACCAAGGCGCAAAATAACTGCCCATGAACTGAGAAAAGTCAAGCGTGCAGCTGCCAAGATGCCACTTGCCACCAGTTTGGCCATATTTCAGAGCTGCAACATCACTGGAGTGCCCAAAAGCACAAGGTGTGCAATACTCAGAGACATGGCCAAGGTAAGAAAGGCTGAAAGACGATCACCACTGAACAAGACACACAAGCTGAAACGTCAAGACTGGGCCAAGAAATATCTCAAGACTGATTTTTCTAAGGTTTTATGGACTGATGAAATGAGAGTGAGTCTTGATGGGCCAGATGGCTGGATTGGTAAAGGGCAGAGAGCTCCAGTCCGACTCAGACGCCAGCAAGGTGGAGGTGGAGTACTGGTTTGGGCTGGTATCATCAAAGATGAGCTTGTGGGGCCTTTTCGGGTTGAGGATGGAGTCAAGCTCAACTCCCAGTCCTTCTGCCAGTTTCTGGAAGACACCTTCTTCAAGCAGTGGTACAGGAAGAAGTCTGCAAGGTAAGAAAAACATGATTTTCATGCAGGACAATGCTGCATCACACGCGTCCAAGTACTCCACAACGTGGCTGGCAAGAAAGGGTATAAAAGAAGAAAATCTAATGACATGGCCTCCTTGTTCACCTGATCTGAACCCCATTGAGAACCTGTGGTCCATCATCAAATGTGAGATTTACAAGGAGGGAAAACAGTACACCTCTCTGAACAGTGTCTGGGAGGCTGTGGTGCTGCTGCACGCAATGTTGATGGTGAACAGATCAAAACACTGACAGAATCCATGGATGGCAGGCTTTTGAGTGTCCTTGCAAAGAAAGGTGGCTATATTGGTCACTGATTTGTTTTTGTTTTGTTTTTGAATGTCAGAAATGTATATTTGTGAATGTTGAGATGTTATATTGGTTTCACTGGTAAAAATAAATAATTGAAATGGGTATATATTTGTTTTTTGTTAAGTTACCTAATAATTATGCACAGTAATAGTCACGTGCACACACAGATATCCCCCTAAAATAGCTAAAACTAAAAACAAACTAAAAACTACTTCCAAAAATATTCAGCTTTGATATTAATGAGTTTTTTGGGTTCATTGAGAACATGGTTGTTGTTCAATAATAAAATTAATCCTCAAAAATACAACTTGCCTAATAATTCTGCACTCCCTGTATATGTGACACCTATGTGGTTATATAGGAGAGGACTTAGAGCCTCCTCTGACTGCCCACGCTGTGGCGACTCCGAGGCAGATCATTTACATCTGTTTTGGAACTGCCCAATGGTGGGCAGCTATTGGAGATTGGTCCAAATTACCCTGGCTCGTAAACTTAATATTGTTGTTCCTTTGTCTCCCAGGATATGGGTTCTGGGAGACCTATCGGAGGTTAACTACCAGCCCATAAAACGCCAACTATTGATTAAGGTTATGTTCTTGGCCAGGCTTCTGGTCTCTAGGCTATGGTTTTGCTCTTCCGCTCCAGATTGTAGTAACTGGTTGGCCCTGGTCGAGAAAGTGAAAAGTTATGAGAGGATTTTGTATAAACAAAGAGGATCTTATTCAAAGTGGGGTAAACTCTGGGAAGATTGGGACATGGTTAATTAATCAATCTGGAACTGCCCTTTTTTATCATATATCCTTTTTATTTTTTATCTATTCATTTATTTATTTATTTATTTATTATTTTTTTTTATTTTTTATATATATATTTATTTTTTATTTTTTTTCCTGCAAGGTGGGGAGGGGGGTTAGGGGGGGTGGGCTGGGGATGATCTTTTTAGTCCGGTATTTCTGTATGCATTGTAATTGGCGAAGGATGTGAAGTTACTCCAGGAACGCTGGAGGATAACGGGACTCGCCGGCACTGAACAATGGCCAAAGTTTTTTGTTAAATCAGGGCACTGTGCGTTCTGCGGGTGGGGACCCGGGGCTCGGGACCCTGGGCGGCCCGGGGGCGGGGTGCGACCCGAAATGCGGTTCTCTCTGTTGATATGCGGTTTGACTGTAGGCAGTGATACGATACATGTTGTATGGGTGCTATTAGGGGACAGGGCCGGTCTCTGGTGGTGTTTCTGTCCACATTCCTTTTAAAATGCCGGTGATTGCCGAGTGATACTTGACCTGAGTCCCCTTGCACCTGAGATACTGGTGTGATTGTATGCGAGGTACGGTTAAGCTGGGCATTAACTTTCAATCTTAACAATCTGGGGATGAGGCACCAAAATATGCATGTGGGTTTTTTTTCTTTCTCCACTGCGGTAGAAGACTGCTGGACCCCCTAGGTTGCATCATCAAAATACATTTAGCACATAGTACTACATGAACTAACCAACATATTACATATGGGGTCAATTAGCAACATTGGGGAAATTAGAAGTGTCATAGCTGGCCATAGCAACAAATCGTAATCCACTTGTCATGTTGTTCAACTACTTTTGATAATGAAAGGAGGAATCAGAATGGTTGCTTTCAGCAAGTATGGCATTTCTAATTTACCAATTGTTACCAATCACATTACCTACATAGTATACATACAGTGGGTATCGAATTTAAGGTGTGATCATATACAAAAGGTATGTGACGAACTGCAACCGCCGCGGCCACAATACGTCACAAAACCATCACAGCGCCCCTAGTGGTCAATCCGCAAACAGGCCTCCGAGCCACTTTCAGCACTCCGACAGTCTAACTTGAGTCCGTACAGTCGATAGGCTGAAAGCGCGGGGATTGGACCGCAGGTTGACCACAAGTAAGCATGTGAGCGACCGGACCGGAACCACACACAGGGTAGTTTGACTGCCACCACCTTGCAATTTATGGGAGCAAGGAACCCACTATCTGGATAACAGAACCGAGTAGCTTTCTCTTCGGAGAGGCTAGGGTAAGTTTTTGCAGTGTTTGGAAGCAGGCATATGGCTAGAGAAATGACTTGGAGGTCATTTATTTTATATATATATATATATATATATATATATATATATACAATACAAATTATCAAGATGTACAGTAATTATTAAAATAATAATCAAGGAAAGTATAGTCCAATAAACAAAAAGGGAGAAAAGAAAGAAAATACTTATTTTCCGCAGAAGAGATGATTGTGGGTGAAATAGTCAGTTGCAGGGATAAAGTCCAAGAAACCTTGTCCAGAGTCTAATAATCCAAATATGCCTACAGCCCACAGGTTCTCTGTCTGAGGCCCTCTTTAGGTGTTGTTAAAAGTGGAGAACTCCTTTAGCAGATTCTAGATCTTTGTTATAAGGGTCCCAGGATCAAGGCGGGGAATTGAGAGTCCGCCTGCTGGGGCAGGCTGTATTCCTGAGGTGAATGTCAGTTCTGAAATATGGTATGTGCCATATCTCGGGATGTCTCCGCTGTCCACAAGTAACAAGCACATATTCACATTCCCCACAAAATGTGGAGTACAGGGATACCATATATGACTATTATAACTGGTTCTATAATGGGGTAACACCATAACTTTACCTGGGCATCTCCTAGAGTTATGTTTGTCATATGTAAATGTCCAGTGAATTCTGAGTGACACAATGATGTAATTTTTACGTCCGTAAGATGTCTGGTCTCTAAAAATCATATCTCAGATTCATGTTTCAATCTGGGAACCTTGGTGCCGGCCTGACTGACTCAAGCTAGCTTACAAGCCCCTTATGGCAGCGACACCAAATGGCTCCCCCCAGGTGTAGTCTTCACACCTAGCTGTGATATCTCTGCAGAAAGGGAAGTTCTTTTGTGTAGGGTCAACCTAAGGAAATCAGCTGTAATTGCGTTATCTGCTGGGCATCTATTGACTGACTTGAACAAAAATACTATTTTGTTCTCTGGGTACACAGAAGGAGACGCTCTGAGTAATCAGATTGTAGGTTCTGGGGCCTATGGAAATAAATACTGTTTAATAAACCCATTGATCAATAAGGGATAGTAATATTGATAATATTGGGAGGACGGTTCAATATTCTCGCGGATCATCCGTGACAGGTACATAAATGGAATCATCGGAAAAATTAAAATATAATAAAACATATAATAAAAATGTTTTTTGCAGTTGCAGTCCCTTTCGTTAACCAAATGTGGGCCCTCACTACTTAATAGCAAACTTTACAGTATATGTCTGTCCTTTATCTGGATTCTAAAAGATAATTATCCTCCAATATTCATGTTAATTATATTGGTTAATGCTGGTGCCTTGCAGCTCTGGGGTCCTAGGTTTGAATCTGACCAAGGACAGCATTCGTATGGAGTTTGTATGTTCTCCCTGTGTTTGTGTGGGTTTCCTCTGGGTACTCTGGTTTTCTTCCCACACTCCAAAGACATACTGATAGGGAACTTAGATTGCGAGCCCTATTGGGGACAGCTTGATGCTATTGTCCGTAAAGCGCTGTGGAATATAGTAGCGCTATAAAAGTGCATAAATAAAAAGTATAATTCCATAGCCACTAAGAAGGGAACAGAGCAGTTCAGAAACTCGACTGAGGAGGGTGAGATGCACTTAGTGCTGAAATGAAATGACATAAAAATATTAACTAACAAAGGAAAGAACAGTGACAATACTAATCTATTATTAATCTGGAAGCGCTATATGTCAATGACCGTAAGAGATATGATCTTTCAATGTGTAAATTTTTTATTTATTTTTTATAACTTGTTTTTAATAAAAAGTAACGTAACAAGGTACATATATAGGTATCTCATACGTCAAGCATGACGTAAATTTTGTACATCTGAATATATTCCATAGTGACAGAAAGCAAAGTCATGTAGCGCACAGGTATACAAACAAGGAGACATTAGTCACATATATGATATATCAAATCCAAGGTGAAGGTGTTTCTAGCTTTGACATTTGTATCAGAGTGAACTCTAAATCAACTCTCACGTTAATGTAGAGAGGAGGGTTGAGGGTATCTATATTCAGACCATAACTTCCAATGTTTAGAGAATGTGTTGTGAGTACGTGTTTCCCAGGAGGAGATTTCCTCAAACCTGAACAATTGGTCGACCTTCAGTTTCCATTGCTCTAAAGACGGAGTTGAGGTTGATAACCAGAATTTAGGCACTAACAGGCGGGCAGCAATCAGTAACTGTCTGAAGAGAAAGGAGGGGTGGGGAGGTGTTGTTTGGATGTCTATATTGAGTAGAGCTAATGACGGGGACATCTGAATATTTGTATGACAGATCAAGTTGCTTAAGTCAAATATGGTTTTCCACCACTTGTTGATTAAGGGACAAGACCACCATATGTGGAAAAACGACCCTCTGTCCTCAAGGCATCTCCAACATTGGTCTGTCGCTGTGTCCGAATAAAGAGAGGTTACGTCAGGTGTTCTGTACCATCTGGTTAAAAGCTTATACCCATTTTCCTGTATGCGCACACAACGAGAAGATCTATGCGGGGATAGTAAAACCTTTGATAAATTGGGCAATGGGAAGTCAAGACCCAGATCCTTTTCCCAAGTTCTGATGAAGGCTGGTTTGACTAGTGACGGGGGGTTATTAAGTTTTTTATATAACTGTGAAATTAACTTTTTTGGTGAGTTAGGGTGGGTGAAAAGCGATTCAACCCAAACCAAAGGTCTAAGCTGGTCACTACTCAAAATGTGTAGTGAAATATAAGAGTGTAAATATAGGATAGCTGGTAGGAATTGCTTATAAGGACTGAGTTTTGTTTGGATCTCTTTAGTGGTGGGGGAGGCACCTGTCCGACTGATGAAATGCAAAAATGGAGATGGTAGATTCCCTGATGTCACGTGGAGTGCAGTCTCTTATTGCTAGGAGGGAGGTGCCCAGAATGTCCCCCACCGACAAAGTTGGTGATGGGAAGGGTATCGCACAATGTGAGGATTGGAGGCTTTTCCACGCATTAAGGGTGGCTTGTATTATTGGAATGGGAGAGGTGGGAATTTTGTTCGGGCTAGAATTCCCTAATAGAAGGGAGCGGAAGGGTTGACCTACAAGATCCTGTTCCATCGCTACCCAAGATTTGGAATTAGGTGTTCTGAGCCATTCTACTGCTCTGGATAGCAGAACAGCCTTGCCGTATGTTTCAGGGTCTGGAAAGGATATGCCCCCTGTATGTTTAGGGTGTGACAGTAAGACTAAGAGAGTCTTGGCTTCTTATGGTTCCAAATGAACGAGCTAAAAAGTTTTCTGAGGGAGACATAATAGGACTTAGGAACAGGGATGGGTAAAACCTGTTGGAGATAGGTAAGGCGAGGTAGTATTAGCGAAAGCAAAAGGTTTTTACGACCAAACCAGGATATAGTAGGAATATTTAGTCTATTTATGTCGGTAGTGATGGATTGTAATAAGGGCAAGTAGTTAAGTGCAAACAGCTCAGACGGGTTAGGGCTTATTTTGACCCCCAGGTAAGTGATGTAGGGAGATGACCAATCAAATGAGAGTTCT
Organism: Bufo gargarizans; assembly: GCF_014858855.1. Lineage (NCBI taxonomy): Eukaryota > Metazoa > Chordata > Amphibia > Anura > Bufonidae > Bufo > Bufo gargarizans. Next base: position 43,545,012 of record NC_058084.1, read on the forward strand.
CTTTTTGGCTCAATTGGTTTCGTTGGGAAATTTTTATACATTTTACTAAGGATTTTTGTTTATTGATCTTGAAGTTGGATAGAAGGCTATGCTATACGTATCCAGGTAGTTTTGGATTATGGGAAGCGAAGCGCTTGGGTTGGATGTCATGATCATGATGTCATTGGCAAAAGCTGCAAGTTTGTGGTCTTGGCCTCCCAATGTCACACCATGGATGTCCCGGTCTGCTCTCAGTCTAGCAAGAAGGGGCTTCAGGGCTAAAACAAAAAGTAAGGGTGAGAGGGGGCATCCCTGACGGGTGCCGTTTTGTATTCTGAAAGGGTCAGTTAGATCTCCATTGATCAGAACTGAGGCTGATGCTTGGGCGTACATTGCGAAGGTAGCTTGTACAAAGGGACCAGGCAGGCCAAATATAGACAAGATTTGCTCCAAATATTTCCATCCAATTCTGTTGAATGCTTTTTCTGCATCCGTGCTTAAGAGGAGCAGCAGTTTAGAGCGTAAAACAGAGTGGTATATCACGTTTAGGACTCTGGACGTATTATCTCTGCCCTCTCTTCCTCTGACAAATCCTACCTGATCCCCATGTACAAGCAGGGGTAAAAGGGTAGCAAGGTGGTTCGCTAACATTTTCGCTAATAATTTGAGGTCAATGTTAAGAAGTGAAATGGGCCTATAGCTTGCGCAATGTTTTGGGTTTTTCCCTTCCTTGGGGATTAAGGTTATGTGGGCCATTGTCATATCTCTAGATAGCTGTTTCCCCTGTAGAGCCATGTTGCAGACTGAGAGCAGATGCAGAAGAACCACTTGTTGGTATGTCTTATAATAGTGTACTGGGAGCCCATCGGGACCTGGGCTCTTGCCATGTGGAGATTGAGTTAGTGCTTTAGTCAGTTCCTCTAGGGTAAATTGGGATGCCAAACTAATTTTATTTTCAGGAGATAGAGTGGGCAGGGAGATTGAATCCAGGAAGGAAGCCATGAGATCCGAATGGGATTCTGGGTTCAGGGTAGGGGGAAGGTTATATAGTGTTTCATAGAATGTGCGGAATTGGGTTCCAATTAGTTTTGTGGAATAAAGGGGAACTTCCCTGGGGGGATTCTAGTTGGTGTATATAGTTCGTGGCTCGTCTGTCTTTTATTCTACGCATCACAAATTTGGATGCTTTGTCCCCATGTGCATAGAATTTGTGCTGAGAGTTTAAAAAATATTTGGCAGTAGAATGTTGCAGTAGGGATTTCAATTCTGCTTTTAGGGATGAAAGCTCCTGTGAAGTGGGACTCTGATAGGGATTTTTTATGTAGGTTCTCTAAAGAGAAGATTCTATTACTCAAGGAATCTATCTTTTTATTTCTTTCTTTTTTTAGGAATGCCCCAAGGCTAATGAAATGTCCTCTAATGTAAGGCTTATGAGCATCCCAGAGCGACTGATCTGAAGTCTCGGGTAATTTATTAAGGGAGAAATATTCCTGGAGTAGATCAGATATCTTTTCTCTAACCTCTTGGTTGCTCAATAAAGACTCAGTTTAACCGCCATCTAAATTTGCTTGGGTTGGGTGTAGGTGCTGAGATCAATAGGAATATCGGGGCATGGTCTGATAAAAGGATGGAGCCTATTTTGGGACCATGACAGAGCTGGAGGTGTTCCTTAGACACAAAGAGGTAGTCCAATCTGTGATATGATTTGTGAGGGTGGGAATAAAACGTATAGTCGTTTGTGTCTGGATTGAATGTACGCCATACATCCATGAGGTGAAGATTCCAGAAGCCATTTCTTATGAAGCGTAGAGTCTTAAGAGATAGACCCGATCTGCGGGAAGATGAATCAAGGATTGGATTTAGGGTAGCATTTAGGTCTCCTCCAACTACTGTCAGACCCTCCGCAAAGGATTCTATCAGGGGAAAGATTTTTGCAAACCACGTGTGTTGTCCCGTATTAGGAGCATACAAATTAATAATGGTATAGGTTTGGGGACCAATAGAACCTTTAACTAATAAGTATTTCCCTTCTGGATCTTGAAGGTGGGAGATATATCTAAAGGGAATCCTCCTCTGGAATCCAATACTCACCCCCCCGGATGCAGCAGAGTCACCTCCGCAATGATACCAAAGAGGGTAATTGGAAAAGGATAAATTGGGGTAATGATTAAATTTGAAGTGTGTCTCCTGAAGGAGGAGGACGCTGGCCCCAGATTTGCGTAGCAATGTGAAGACCTGGCTCCTCTTAGATGGGGAGTTAAAGCCCTTAACATTGAAGGACGCAAATGATAAGTCAGCCATGTGGTCTGATGTAAGGGAATTTACCTTGATGCAGCCAGGCCCCCCTCCCGGAGACCCACCTTTTAATACTGCTGGGGCTACAGATCCGGAGAGGTGAGGCAGGAGACAGAGGATTCTTCAGCAATGTCATGCAAGTTGGATTGACAGAGATGAGTACCTTTAACCAACAATAAACAAGAGAACAGAAAACTGTTAGATGAACATTAAAGTAGTGAGGCCCATCTGTATGGGTCATTTTGAGAAGTATGATAAAGATCACAAGGGGGGAAAAAGATTTATAAACCCTGTTGTGATCCTCACAGCACATGGAATACAGCCTCAACAGTGAGACAAGGTGACAGACTGATTGGGGATGTTAGAGGAGATTGAGAAAAGGGGGGGGGGGAAGGGGGAGATATAGGTGGGGAAACAATGTGAGTAGAAGATATAGGGAGAGGGGTTAAGAGAGGGCACATAAGTGGTTAACTTATTCCTGGAAATCAGGCTGTAGTTGGTTAATCAGGATCTACGGCGTCATCTGGGTGGTCTTGCGCTTGATCTTCTGGGACCTCGGAGTGCGCGGAGGTTCAAAGAATGAGATCTTTGGAACTTCTGGCAAATCAGTGATATCTTGGTAAAGTTCCCAGTTTTCTATTGGAAGTGGAGGAATTTGTAGATGCTCATATACTCCAGTTAAATCCATGAAGGATGAGATGGTAAGGCGGCGTCCTTCATAGAAGAATGAGATCCCAAATGGAAAGGTCCATCGGTATGGCGTCTTCTTAGCTCTAAGCCAGTCAGTCAAGGGTTTCAGACTTCTTCTTTTCTTCAGGGTGGAGGGAGCCAGGTCTTGGTAAACGGCTGTAGGGACTCCTTCATAAGACATATCGGGAGTGTTCCTTGCGGCTTCCAGTATTGCCGTCTTGATTTGGAAATTGAGGAACCGACATATGATGTCCCTAGGTGGCTCTGAGGGTTTAGGTTTTGGTCGCAAGGCCCGATGCGTCCTTTCCACTGTTATCTCTATGGGCATGTCTGGGCCTAGTATGGAGCTGCATATCTCTATCACCGCCGCTGGGATGTTAACTGCTTCGATAGATTCCGGCACTCCCCTGAAGCGCAAGTTGTTTCTGCGCCCCCTGTTTTCCTGATCCTCCACTGCATTATGGAGCTCGTTCAGGTAAGTGCGGCATTTCTGTAGGGAGGAGGCCGTAGCCGACTGGTGTTCCAGAACTGCAGTTTGGCGGGATTCTAGGGCCACAACCCGGTCTCCTATATGGTGAACATCATGGCGGAGGGCCGTTAACTCACTCAGTATCGGTTCCATCGCCTTGCTGAGGGACTGTTTCAGGAATCGACGGGTTATGGGGAGAGCTGTCTTGCTTTGAGAGTCCTCCGTGTCGCTTTCCCCCTCGGACACCTCAGAGGAGCGATCCCGTGCCCTGTGCGATGTAGCCGGCGCCATTTTAGTTTCTCTAGCCGCTACTGTAGCGGCAGCCTTTTTTATAAATTTGTCCATGTTTCCGCTTATATTTAGGGGTACTAGGGTTCTCCCCAGATCTTGAGTTACCGATTTTGACCATCGTCTCGTCTGTCGGCTTGCGTTAGCTGGTGCTGTGCAGAGATCAGTACGGAGAGCTCCTGACTATGCGGCCATCACAGTCTGGCGCTAGCTCCGCCCCTCAATGTGTAAATTAAGGATGAGCGAACCACCAGGCAGGGAGAGAGGAGACAGGACCTGTATCTGCAAGCAAATACTTTCATTTTCTTTCCCCATTTTTACAGAAATCCCTTTTTTAGGGTTCAAAATATTTAAGCAGCATATACAATACAGTATAACTGCATTAATTTCTGCAGCAATACCAAGAGTGTGGTAGCAATTGTCCTGTGTGTATAAAGTTGAAATTGAGCGTCAAGCCTCAGTTGTCTGTTTACGTACTTTCCATATGGTTGCAATATAATATATATATATTTTTTTTTTTTGGGGGGTGCTTTCAATTTCATTTAGCAGCCTGGTGGTAATTGTGGTAATAGTGGCACCTATAGCCATGGCTTGATGGTGGAGGCAGCGACAGTGGCGGTCAGAGAAAATGCAAAGCAGAGGGGGGCCCAGGAGCCCACCATGATATCACACAGTCTGATAAAAGTGGCAGGGAGGATGAAAGCCCCGGTGACAATTGTGTTCTAGACAGGACATGGGAGCAGGATTGGGTGCTGAGGAAAAGGCAACATCAGTGAAGAAGGGAAGTTGTGGCAGCAATAAAGAGCAAAGGCCATGTATCTCCCAAAGAAGTGCCAGAGCCAAGTCTGCTTCAGGATCTGGAGATGCAGTTGATGCTTTGGTTGGGTTAGGCCCAAAATGTGCCAGTGCTGCCTTCTCCCCCACATCATAAATAGTGAACAAGTGGGATTTGTTTCCGGGAGAGAGGGTAGAATGAATACCACGCGTTTACTGCATGTTATTAACAATGCCTCTCGGTGTTCTGTGCCTTTAGTTCTGTTGGGCATGGACGCCGAAAAGGCGTTTGATCGCATACACTGGATTTTCATGCAAAGAGCCTTACATAAGTTTGGAATCCCGGATCAGTTAATTTCATCTATCATGACAATGTATGAAAGCCCCACCGCTAAAGTCATGGTAAATGGCACTTTTTCACCCCCATTTAACATCAATAACAGAACCGGTCAGGGTCTCCCCTTGTCCCCTGCTATTCGTCCTGACAGTAGAATGCTTATTTCAGGTTATTAGACAAGACAAAAGAATACGGGGAATAGACTTACAGGGAGTCCACCATCTATTAGCTGCTTTCGCAGATGACTTGTTGGTCTTCATTACGAATTTGGAAACAGCTTTCCCAGCGATTCAAACAATGTTTGACCTCTTTGGAAAAATGTCTAATTTTATATCAACTAAACAAAATCACAAGTACTAAATGTGACATTAAGCCTCCAGAAACAAAAAAGTTTGGAGCTAATTACCCCATATAAATGTACTGGAACTTCTATGAAATTCCTGGGAGTACATATCACCTCAGATTCCTCACAACTTTACAAAACCAATTTCCAAGATTTACCACTAAATATAAAAACTCTACTCGACTCATGGGAAATTCCATTTACGTCATGGTTCGGACGACACTCACTGATGGAAACTATAATCCTTCCCAAAGTAATGTACTATGTACAAACCCTTCCTATCCCCCTCCCAAACGCCTTTTTCAAACAACTACAATCCATCCTATCCAAATTGCTGTAGAATAAAAAGAAACCTAGACTTTAACGCTCTTTGAAAGGGATTTTCATAATCTTACTTTTGATACATCACAGATTAGACATATATTATACAAGCCTCCTCTTGTGAAATGCAGTACCTCGCATTAACATATCTTACACCCTCTTCCAGTCCTGGACACAATAGCAGCCTTCCTGACCAAAAGGCTATTTAACATCTCACCTCACATACATTGACAGGAACCTGTGATTTCCTATTTAACTTGTTAGCATGGAGAGAAAAACCTGTTCAATGTAAAATAACCCTTTCATGTATTGTATATAGCAGATGTCAGCATTGTTTAGCAAAGTTTCAACTGTATATTGACAAACACATGTTTCCCAATGCCTGCTGAGTTCTAGGAGGATTGGTGCAATTGGATCTGGAAGGACACTATGTTCCCACCCCCAACAAGCCCTATAAACTATGTGCTGGGAGAATAAAGATTTCAGATATTGACAACCTATGTTGAGTCAGGGCTGTCTTATCTCTCTGATCAGAAGCAAATGGGATATTCGTTGCACAGGGAAATATTCACGGGTGTGGAGGTCTGAAGCCTCATAATATAACCATCATAAACCTGCCTAGAAAAACCGCTAACACTCTTACACGACTATCTCGATGAGACAAGGTGGGTTGGGGATGCCGGATTTCTATGTTTACTATAAGGCCATACAAGGTGTCAGATGTTTGGAATGGCTACGACCGGACGAAGACCGCTTAGATATTCAAGCTGAGCACACTCTTGCACAGGTTCCTCTACAGACCCTATTACTGCTGGAGGGGAAGAATATCAAGGTCTATATTTATAGCCCAATAACAAGAAACACAATTAAAGTGTGGAAGTCTGGTTTAGCTCCCATTTTGCTCTCTACCCCGCTATCACCATTGATACAGGTTAGAGATATCCTTTGGGACTCATCCACAAGCTTCAAACATACCCTTACAGAACCGTCTAATATATTAATACCCCATTGATTGACTTGCTTGACTCTCAAGGTGGGTTAAAGAATGATTGGGATTCCCAATGTCCTCCTCAATGTCCCTGTTCCACCACTTACATATAAAACATTATATAAATACCCTTCTCCCTGTCCCTGGCCTGGAAAGACCCCACTAGCTTTGAAAAAGAGGTCCTCCTAACCAGGGATCCTACAAAGAAACTTTCCAACATATATACAGTGGGATGCGAAAGTTTGGGCAACCTTGTTAATCGTCATGATTTTTCTGTATAAATCGTTGGTTGTTACGAGAAAAAATGTCAGTTAAATATATCATATAGGAGACACTCACAGTGATATTTGAGAAGTGAAATGAAGTTTATTGGGTTTACAGAAAGTGTGCTATAATTGTTTAACCTCTTAAGGACATAGGGCGTACAGGTACGCCCTTGTGCCCTGGTACTTAAGGACACAGGGCGTACATGTACGCCCTGTGTATTTCTGATCACTGCCGTGCGGCTGGCAGTGATCGGAACCCGGTGCCTGCTCAAATCATTGAGCAGGCACCTAGGCTAAATGCGCCGGGGGGTCCCGTGACCCCCCCAAGTCGACGATCGCGGCAAACCGCAGGTCAATTCAGACCTGCCGTTTGCTGCGATTTCTGCAGTTTCTGATCCCCGCGGTCCCTGACCGTGGGGATCAGAAACTTTAGCATTCCTAAAATGCATCTGTATCCCCCCCTCCTGCACCCCTTAGTGATTTTTGCCGGGTGGGAGGTGCAGGGGGAGGGTTGCGGGCGGTGCGGGCGGTGCGGGAGGCGGGCGGTGCGGCAGGCGGGATCGCGATCCCCCGCCCGCCTCCCATTGGGTAATCGTTGGTGTCTAGTGGGTATACCAGGGTGCCAGCACATTGCTGGCACCCTGGTATAAACGGCTGACATCGGTGATGCGATGTCAGCCGTTTAACCCTTTCCATACAGCGGTCCGTACGGACCGCTGTATGGAAAAGGTTAACAGCGCAGGGAGCTCCCTCCCTCTCCCATCGGGGGGCTGCTGTGCCTTTGCAGCCCCTCCGAATGGAGAGGGAGAGAGCTCCCAGGCAGCCCCCCAAGCCCCGTCCTTACCCTTCCCCGTCTGCGCAGTTCTGACCATAACTGAGCAGACGGGGAAGGTTCCCATGGCAACCGGACGCCTTCTCAGGCGTCCTGCTGTCCATGGTGCTGAACAGATCTGTGCTGAAAGGCATAGATCTGTTCAGACAAAGTGTAAAATACAGTACAGTACTATATATTGTACTGTACTGTATTATACAGACATCAGACCCACTGGATCTTCAAGAACCAAGTGGGTCTGGGTCAAAAAGAAAGTGAAAAAAAGTGAAAATAAAGTAAAAATCAAAAAACACATTTATCACTGATTAAAAATAAAAAAAATTAAATTCCCTACACATGTTTGGTATCGCCGCGTCCGTAACGACCTGATCTATAAAACGGTCATGTTACTTTACCCAAATGGTGAACGCCATAAAAATAAAAAATTAAAAACTATGATGAAATTGAAATTTTGCCCACCTTACTTCCCCAAAAAGTTAATAAAAGTGATCAAAAAAGTTGTATGTACTCCAAAATTGTAACAATCAAACCGTCATCTCATCCCGCAAAAATCATACCCTACCCAAGATAATCGCCCCAAAACTGAAAAAACTATGGCTCTTAGACTATGGAAACACTAAAACATGATTTTTTTTGTTTCAAAAATGAAATCATTGTGTAAAACTTACATAAATAAAAAAAGGTATACATATTGGGTATCGCCGCGTCCGTATCGACCGGCTCTATAAAAATATCACATGACCTAACCCCTCAGGTGACCACCGTAAAAAAAAAAAAAGAAACGGTGTAAAAAAAGCAATTTTTTGTCATCTTACTTCACAAAAAGTGTAACAGCAAGCGATCAAAAAGTCATATGCACCCCAAAATAGTGCCAATAAAACCGTAATCTCATCCCGCAAAAAATGAGACCCTACTTGAGATAATCGCCCAAAAACTAAAAAAAACTATGGCTCTTAGACTATGGAGACACTAAAACTTTTTTTTGTTTTAAAAATTAATTCATTGTGTAAAACTTACATAAATAAAAAAATTGTATACATATTAGGTATCGCCGCGTCCGCGACAACCTGCTCTATAAAATTACCACATGATCTAACCTGTCAGATGAATGTTGTAAATAACAAAAAAAAAATGGTGCCAAAAAAGCTATTTCTTGTTACCTTGCCGCACAAAAAGTGTAATATAGAGCAACCAAAAATCATATGTACCCTAAACTAGTACCAACAAAACTGCCACCTTATCCCGTAGTTGCTAAAATGGGGTCACTTTTTTGGAGTTTCTACTCTAGGGGTGCATCAGGGGGGCTTCAAATGGGACATGGTGTCAATAAAACCAGTCCAGCAAAATCTGCCTTTCAAAAACCGTATGGCGTTCCTTTCCTTCTGCGCCCTGTCGTGTGCCCGTACAGCAGTTTACGACCACATATGGGGTGTTTCTGTAAACTACAGAATCAGGGCCATAAATAATGAGTTTTGTTTGGCTGTTAACCCTTGCTTTGTAACTGGAAAAAAAATATTAAAATGAAAAATCTGCCAAAAAAGTGAAATTTTGAAATTGTATCTCTATTTTCCATTAAATCTTGTGCAACACCTAAAGGGTTAACAAACTTTCTAAAATCAGTTTTGAATACCTTGAGGGGTATAGTTTCTTAGATGGGGTCACTTTTATGCAGTTTCTACTCTAGGGGTGCATCAGGGGGGCTTCAAATGGGACATGGTGTCAATAAAACCAGTCCAGCAAAATCTGCCTTCCAAAAACCGTATGGCATTCCTTTCCTTCTGCGCCCTGTCGTGTGCCCGTACAGCAGTTTACGACCACATATGGGGTGTTTCTGTAAACTACAGAATCAGGGCCATAAATAATGAGTTTTGTTTGGCTGTTAACCCTTGCTTTGTAACTGGAAAAAAAATATTAAAATGGAAAATCTGACAAAAAAGTGAAATTTTGAAATTGTATCTCTATTTTCCATTAAATCTTGTGCAACACCTAAAGGGTTAACAAACTTTTAAAATCAGTTTTGAATACCTTGAGGGGTGTAGTTTCTTAGATGGGGTCACTTTTATGGAGTTTCTACTCTAGGGGTGCATCAGGGGGGCTTCAAATGGGACATGGTGTCAAAAAAACTGTCCAGCAAAACCTGCCTTCCAAAAACCATACGGCGCACCTTTCACTCTACACCCCGCTGTGTGGCCGTACAGTAGTTTACAGCCACATATGGGGTGTTTCTGTAAACGGCAGAGTCAGGGCAATAAAGATACAGTCTTGTTTGGCTGTTAACCCTTGCTTTGTTAGTGGAAAAAATGGGTTAAAACGGAAAATTAGGCAAAAAAATGAAATTCTCAAATTTCATCCCCATTTGCCAATAACTCTTGTGCAACACCTAAAGGGTTAATGAAGTTAGTAAAATCAGTTTTGAATACCTTGAGGGGTGTAGTTTCTTAGATGGGGTCACTTTTATGGAGTTTCTACTCTAGGGGTGCATCAGGGGGCTTCAAATGGGACATGGAGTCAAAAAAACAGTCCAGCAAAACCTGCCTTCCAAAAACCATATGGCGCACCTTTCACTCTACGCCCCGCTGTGTGGCCGTACAGTAGTTTACGGCCACATATTGGGTGTTTCTGTAAACGGCAGAGTCAGGGCAACAAAGATACAGTCTTGTTTGGCTGTTAACCCTTGCTTTGTTAGTGGAAAAAATGGGTTAAAATGGAAAATTAGCCAAAAAAATGAAATTCTCAAACTTCATCCCCATTTGCCAATAACTCTTGTGCAACACCTAAAGGGTTAACTAAGTTTGTAAAATCAGTTTTGAATACCTTGAGGGGTGTAGTTTATAGAATGGGGTCATTTTTGGGTGGTTTCTATTATGTAAGCCTCGCAAAGTGACTTCAGAGCTGTAGTGGTCCCTAAAAATTGGGTTTTTGTAAATTTCTGAAAAATTTCAAGATTTGCTTCTAAACTTCTAAGCCTTGTAACATCCCCAAAAAATAAAATATCATTCCCAAAATAATTCAAACATGAAGTAGACATATGGGGAATGTAAAGGCATCACAATTTTTAGGGGTATTACTATGTATTACAGAAGTAGAGAAACTGAAATTTGAAATTTGCTAATTTTTCCAAATTTTTGTTAAATTAGGTATTTTTTGGTGCAAAAAAAATATTTTTTTAACTTCATTTTACCAGTGTCATGAAGTACAATATGTGACGAAAAAACAATCTCAGAACGGCCTGGATAAGTCAAAGCGTTTTAAAGTTATCAGCACTTATAGTGACACTGGTCAGATTTGCAAAAAATGGCCTGGTCCTAAGGTGTAAAAAGGCTGTGTCCTTAAGGGGTTAAACAAAAATAGGCAGGTGCATACATGTGGTCTCTGTTGTTGTCATTTTATTGATTCCAAAACCTTTAGAACTAATTATTGGAACTCAAATTGGCTAGGTAAGCTCAGTGACCTCTGACCTACATACACAGATGAATCCAATTATGAGAAATAGTATTTAAGGGGGTCAATTTTTTAATTTTCTCTGAAGAGTAGCAACTCAAAACAACTCTCAAATGACCTGAAGACAAAGATTGTTCACCATCATGGTTTAGGGGAAGGATGCAGAAAGATGTCTCAGAGATTTCAGCCGTCTGTTTCCACAGTTAGGAACATATTGAGGAAATGGAAGACCACAGGCTCAGTTCAAGTTAAGGCTCGAAGTGGCAGAACAAGAAAAATCTCGGATAGACAGAAGCGGCGAATGGTCAGAATAGTCAGCGTCAACCCACAGACCAGCATCAAAGACCTACAACATCATCTTGCTGCAGATGGAGTCACTGTGCATCGTTCAACCATTCGGCGCACTTTACACAAGGAGATGCTGTATGCTAGAGCGATGCAGAGGAAGCCTTTTCTCCGCCCACAGCACAAAAAGTGCCTCCTGAGGTGGGCTAAAGCACATTTGGACAAGCCAGCTTCATTTTGGAATAAGGTGCTGTGGACTGATGAAACTAAAATTGAGTTATTTGGCCATAACAAGGGGTGTTATGCATGGAGGAAAAAGAAGACAGCATTTCAAGAAAAACACCTGCTACTTACAGTAAAATATGGTGGTGGTTCCATCATGCTGTGGGGCTGTGTGGCCAGTGCAGGGACTGGGAATCTTGTCAAAGTTGAGGGACGCATGGATTCCACTCAGTATCAGCAGATTCTGGAGACCAATGTCCAGGAATCAGTGACAAAGCGGAAGCTGCGCCGGGGCTGGATCTTTCAACAAGACAACGACCCTAAACACGGCTCAAAATCCACTAAGGCATTTATGCAAAGGAACAAGTACAACGTTCTGGAATGGCCATCTCAGTCCCCAGACCTGAATATAATTGAAAATCTGTGGTGTTACTTAAAGAGAGCTGTCCATGCTCGGAAGCCATCAAACCTGAATGAACTAAAGATGTTTTGTAAAGAGGAATGGTCCAAAATACCTTCAACCAGAATCCAGACTCTCATTGGAACCTACAGGAAGCGTTTAGAGGCTGTAATTTCTGCAAAAGGAGGATCTACTAAATATTGATTTCATTTCTTTTTTGTGGTGCCCAAATTTATGCACCTGCCTAATTTTGTTTAAACAGTTATAGCACACTTTCTGTAAATCCAATAACTTAATTTCACTTCTCAAATATCACTGTGTGTGTCTCCTATATGATATATTTAACTGACACTTTTTTTTGTAACAACCAACCATTTTATACAGGAAAATCATGATGATTAACAAGGTTGCCCAAACTTTCACATCCCACTGTAATTGTTTGGTGGCACAGGCCAGGCTGAAAGTTATGGAATACATCAAAACATTGGAGGAGGACTTACATATAGAATATGACCATAGCAACCGACAGAGATGTCTAATTCTTATCCCCAGGATCTTAATATGTGCCCGACTGCAGGGGAACTATTACAAAGCCTTCACACGATAGTACTACACCCCGGCATGGTTACATAAAATGTTCCCAGAAGTTAGCCAACTATGTTGGCGTTGCAAGACAGAAACGGGTTCTTTTTTGCATATTTGGTGGAACTGTAATAAAATTCTCCCTTTTTGGGATGTAGTATGCAGAATAGTGATGAGTAAGTATACTCGGCCAAGAACCGGTTCGGCCCGAGAATCGCTATGCTCGGCATGTGGCAGAATTCGGCCGAATACGAAGTGTTCACGGGGGGCAGTTAACCCCATCTGTGCTGCTGGTAGGACGTAAGGGAATACATTGTATTTGGGACACATTTAACTACTTTTGGGCACATCTGTGTGTGCGTATAGGCTGCAAGCATATATACAGTATTCAGCAGAGAATTATTTGTATTTGGGACAAATTTAACTTTTTTGTGTGCGTTCAAACCATAAATGTTATATACAGTATTCGAGGAGAGAATTATTTTGCTAGGGGCAAATTTAAATAAGTTGTCCAACATCTATTGAATAAACCTTTTAAAATGAAGAAGGCAAGCACTAAGGGACGGGGAAGTGGGTGTATTGCTGACGGTTCAGGCAGAGGCCGTGGCCCTGGGCGCAATAAAACTGTGCTTTCTGCCGGAGAAACTGGAAAAATGATAAAATCCACCGTACCCAGTTTCATTTCACAGTTAACTGGGCGTCGCAGGACAACACTGTCCAAGTCAGACCAGTGCGACAGGGTTGTCGGTTGAATGTCAGAAGATAATTGTTTCACCCTCTCTTCCGCCAAGATTAGTCTCATTAGCAAAGAGTCTGGTCCACATAATCCTCACCCTGATCCTCCTTCCTCCCACCATGTAGAGTCAGGAGTCGGTTAAACCGTTGATACCACACTCGGATATTCCGAGGACCTATTTTCATCGCCATCACTAGATTTAGCCCTCTCACCAAGCACGCTTGAAGAGGCACAGATCTTGTGCCCTGATTCACAACCTATTGACTAGGGATGAGCGAACTCGAACTGTATAGTTCGGGTTCGTACCGAATTTTGGGGTGTCCGTGACACGGACCCGAACCCGGACATTTTCGTAAAAGTCCGGGTTCGGGTTCGGTGTTCGTCGCTTTCTTGGCGCTTTTGTGACGCTTTCTTGGCGCTTTTTGAAAGGCTGCAAAGCAGCCAATCAACAAGCGTCATACTACTTGCCCCAAGAGGCCATCACAGCCATGCCTACTATTGGCATGGCTGTGATTGGCCAGAGCACCATGTGACCCAGCCTCTATTTAAGCTGGAGTCACATAGCGCCGCCCGTCACTCTGCTCTGATTAGCGTAGGGAGAGGTTGCGGCTGCGACAGTAGGGCGAGATTAGGCAGATTAACTCCTCCAAAGGACTTGATTAACTGATCGATCTGCAGCTGTGGATCATTGAGCTGCTGATCCTCAATTGCTCACTGTTTTTAGGCTGCACAGACCGTTTGTCAGTCTCATTTTTCTGGGGTGATCGGCGGCCATTTTGTGTCTTGTGGTGCGCCAGCACAAGCTGCGACCAAGTGCATTTAACCCTCAATGGTGTGGTTGTTTTTTGGCTAAAGCCTACATCAGGGTGAAGCTGTCACACCAAGTGCATTTAACCAGCAATAGTCTGTTCATTTTTTGGCCATATACAAAATCAGGGGCAAGCTGCGCCTGTCACCAAGTGCATTTAACCCTCAATGGTGTGGTTGTTTTTTGGCTAAAGCCTACATCAGGGTGAAGCTGTGACACCAAGTGCATTTAACCAGCAATAGTCTGTTCATTTTTTGGCCATATACAAAATCAGGGGCAAGCTGCGCCTGTCACCAAGTGCATTTAACCCTCAATGGTGTGGTTGTTTTTTGGCTAAAGCCTACATCAGGGTGAAGCTGTCACACCAAGTGCATTTAACCAGCAATAGTCTGTTCATTTTTTGGCCATATACAAAATCAGGGGCAAGCTGCGCCTGTCACCAAGTGCATTTAACCCTCAATGGTGTGGTTGTTTTTTGGCTAAAGCCTACATCAGGGTGAAGCTGTCACACCAAGTGCATTTAACCAGCAATAGTCTGTTTATTTTTTGGCCATATCCCAGTCTAATTCTGTCACTAAATCCATACCGGTCACCCAGCGCCTAAATACTAGGCCTCAAATTTATATCCAGCTAAATCTGTCCCTAGTGCTGTAGCTGGGCGAGTTATTTAGTGTCCGTTCAAGCACATTTCTTGTTCTGGGTTGAAATACAATTCCCAATTTAGCAATTTCATAATTTAGTGGTTCCTGCTATATCAGAGCTATTTGAAATCTATCCCAAAAAGGGTATATAATATTGAAGGTGCACATTGGGTCATTCAGAATAACTTCACACACACGCTTCTGTGCATTTCCAAGTCTAATTCTGTCACTAAATCCATACCGGTGACCCAGCGCCTAAATACTAGGCCTCAAATTTAAATCCCTCTAAATCTCTCGTTACCCACCGCTGTACTGTTGTTGCTGGGCAAGATATTTAGTGTCCGTCAAAGCACATTTTTTGTTCTGGGTTGAAGTACAATTCCCAATTTAGCAATTTCATAATTTAGTGGTTTCTGCTATATCAGAGCTATTTGAAATCTATCCCTAAAAGGGTATATAATATTGAAGGTGCACATTGGGTCATTCAGAATAACTTCACACACACGCTTCTGTGCATTTCCAAGTCTAATTCTGTCACTAAATCCATACCGGTGACCCAGCGCCTAAATACTAGGCCTCAAATTTTAATCCCTCTAAATCTCTCGTTACCCACCGCTGTACTGTTGTTGCTGGGCAAGATATTTAGTGTCCGTCAAAGCACATTTTTTGTTCTGGGTTGAAGTACAATTCCCAATTTAGCAATTTCATAATTTAGTGGTTTCTGCTATATCAGAGCTATTTGAAATCTATCCCTAAAAGGGTATATAATATTGAAGGTGCACATAGGGTCATTCAGAATAACTTCACACACACGCTTCTGTGCATTTCCAAGTCTAATTCTGTCACTAAATCCATACCGGTGACCCAGCGCCTAAATACTAGGCCTCAAATTTAATCCCTCTAAATCTCTCGTTACCCACCGCTGTACTGTTGTTGCTGGGCAAGATATTTAGTGTCCGTCAAAGCACATTTTTTGTTCTGGGTTGAAGTACAATTCCCAATTTAGCAATTTCATAATTTAGTGGTTTCTGCTATATCAGAGCTATTTGAAATCTATCCCTAAAAGGGTATATAATATTGAAGGTGCACATAGGGTCATTCAGAATAACTTCACACACACGCTTCTGTGCATTTCCAAGTCTAATTCTGTCACTAAATCCATACCGGTGACCCAGCGCCTAAATACTAGGCCTCAAATTTATATCCCGCTAAATCTCTCGTTACCGCTGTACTGTTGTTGCTGGGCAAGATATTTAGTGTCCGTCAAAGCACATTTTTTGTTCTGGGTTGAAGTACAATTCCCAATTTAGCAATTTCATAATTTAGTGGTTCCTGCTATATCAGAGCTATTTGAAATCTATCCCAAAAAGGGTATATAATATTGAAGGTGCACATTGGGTCATTCAGAATAACTTCACACACACCCGCTACTGTGTATTTCCAAGTCTAATTCTGTCACTAAACCCATACCTGTCACCCAGCGCCTAAATACTAGGCCTCAAATTTAAATCCCTCTAAATCTCTCGTTACCGCTGTACTGTTGTTGCTGGGCAAGATATTTAGTGTCCGTCAAAGCACATTTTTTGTTCTGGGTTGAAGTACAATTCCCAATTTAGCAATTTCATAATTTAGTGGTTCCTGCTATATCAGAGCTATTTGGAATCTATCCCTAAAAGGGTATATAATATTGAAGGTGCACATTGGGTCATTCAGAATAACTTCACACACACCCGCTACTGTGTATTTCCAAGTCTAATTCTGTCACTAAACCCATACCTGTCACCCAGCGCCTAAATACTAGGCCTCAAATTTAAATCCCTCTAAATCTCTCGTTACCCGCTGTACTGTTGTTGCTGGGCAAGATATTTAGTGTCCGTCAAAGCACATTTTTTGTTCTGGGTTGAAGTACAATTCCCAATTTAGCAATTTCATAATTTAGTGGTTTCTGCTATATCAGAGCTATTTGAAATCTATCCCTAAAAGGGTATATAATATTGAAGGTGCACATTGGGTCATTCAGAATAACTTCACACACACGCTTCTGTGCATTTCCAAGTCTAATTCTGTCACTAAATCCATACCGGTGACCCAGCGCCTAAATACTAGGCCTCAAATTTAAATCCCTCTAAATCTCTCGTTACCCACCGCTGTACTGTTGTTGCTGGGCAAGATATTTAGTGTCCGTCAAAGCACATTTTTGTTCTGGGTTGAAGTACAATTCCCAATTTAGCAATTTCATAATTTAGTGGTTTCTGCTATATCAGAGCTATTTGAAATCTATCCCTAAAAGGGTATATAATATTGAAGGTGCACATAGGGTCATTCAGAATAACTTCACACACACGCTTCTGTGCATTTCCAAGTCTAATTCTGTCACTAAATCCATACCGGTGACCCAGCGCCTAAATACTAGGCCTCAAATTTAATCCCTCTAAATCTCTCGTTACCCACCGCTGTACTGTTGTTGCTGGGCAAGATATTTAGTGTCCGTCAAAGCACATTTTTTGTTCTGGGTTGAAGTACAATTCCCAATTTAGCAATTTCATAATTTAGTGGTTTCTGCTATATCAGAGCTATTTGAAATCTATCCCTAAAAGGGTATATAATATTGAAGGTGCACATAGGGTCATTCAGAATAACTTCACACACACGCTTCTGTGCATTTCCAAGTCTAATTCTGTCACTAAATCCATACCGGTGACCCAGCGCCTAAATACTAGGCCTCAAATTTAAATCCCTCTAAATCTCTCGTTACCCACCGCTGTACTGTTGTTGCTGGGCAAGATATTTAGTGTCCGTCAAAGCACATTTTTTGTTCTGGGTTGAAGTACAATTCCCAATTTAGCAATTTCATAATTTAGTGGTTTCTGCTATATCAGAGCTATTTGAAATCTATCCCTAAAAGGGTATATAATATTGAAGGTGCACATAGGGTCATTCAGAATAACTTCACACACACGCTTCTGTGCATTTCCAAGTCTAATTCTGTCACTAAATCCATACCGGTGACCCAGCGCCTAAATACTAGGCCTCAAATTTAAATCCCTCTAAATCTCTCGTTACCCCGCTGTACTGTTGTAGCTGGGCAAGATATTTAGTGTCCCGTCAAAGCACATTTTTTGTTCTGGGTTGAAGTACAATTCCCAATTTAGCAATTTCATAATTTAGTGGTTCCTGCTATATCAGAGCTATTTGAAATCTATCCCAAAAGGGTATATAATATTGAAGGTGCACATAGGGTCATTCAGAATAACTTCACACACACCCGCTACTGTGTATTTCCAAGTCTAATTCTGTCACTAAACCCATACCTGTCACCCAGCGCCTAAATACTAGGCCTCAAATTTAAATCCCTCTAAATCTCTCGTTACCCGCTGTACTGTTGTTGCTGGGCAAGATATTTAGTGTCCGTCAAAGCACATTTTTTGTTCTGGGTTGAAGTACAATTCCCAATTTAGCAATTTCATAATTTAGTGGTTCCTGCTATATCAGAGCTATTTGAAATCTATCCCTAAAAGGGTATATAATATTGAAGGTGCACATTGGGTCATTCAGAATAACTTCACACACACCCGCTACTGTGTATTTCCAAGTCTAATTCTGTCACTAAACCCATACCTGTCACCCAGCGCCTAAATACTAGGCCTCAAATTTAAATCCCTCTAAATCTCTCGTTACCGCTGTACTGTTGTTGCTGGGCAAGATATTTAGTGTCCGTCAAAGCACATTTTTTGTTCTGGGTTGAAGTACAATTCCCAATTTAGCAATTTCATAATTTAGTGGTTTCTGCTATATCAGAGCTATTTGAAATCTATCCCTAAAAGGGTATATAATATTGAAGGTGCACATTAGGGTCATTCAGAATAACTTCACACACACGCTTCTGTGCATTTCCAAGTCTAATTCTGTCACTAAATCCATACCGGTGACCCAGCGCCTAAATACTAGGCCTCAAATTTAAATCCCTCTAAATCTCTCGTTACCCACCGCTGTACTGTTGTTGCTGGGCAAGATATTTAGTGTCCGTCAAAGCACATTTTTTGTTCTGGGTTGAAGTACAATTCCCAATTTAGCAATTTCATAATTTAGTGGTTTCTGCTATATCAGAGCTATTTGAAATCTATCCCTAAAAGGGTATATAATATTGAAGGTGCACATAGGGTCATTCAGAATAACTTCACACACACGCTTCTGTGCATTTCCAAGTCTAATTCTGTCACTAAATCCATACCGGTGACCCAGCGCCTAAATACTAGGCCTCAAATTTAAATCCCTCTAAATCTCTCGTTACCCCGCTGTACTGTTGTTGCTGGGCAAGATATTTAGTGTCCGTCAAAGCACATTTTTTGTTCTGGGTTGAAGTACAATTCCCAATTTAGCAATTTCATAATTTAGTGGTTCCTGCTATATCAGAGCTATTTGAAATCTATCCCAAAAGGGTATATAATATTGAAGGTGCACATTGGGTCATTCAGAATAACTTCACACACACCCGCTACTGTGTATTTCCAAGTCTAATTCTGTCACTAAACCCATACCTGTCACCCAGCGCCTAAATACTAGGCCTCAAATTTAAATCCCTCTAAATCTCTCGTTACCCCGCTGTACTGTTGTTGCTGGGCAAGATATTTAGTGTCCGTCAAAGCACATTTTTTGTTCTGGGTTGAAGTACAATTCCCAATTTAGCAATTTCATAATTTAGTGGTTCCTGCTATATCAGAGCTATTTGAAATCTATCCCTAAAAGGGTATATAATATTGAAGGTGCACATTGGGTCATTCAGAATAACTTCACACACACCCGCTACTGTGTATTTCCAAGTCTAATTCTGTCACTAAATCCCATACCGGTCACCCAGCGCCTAAATACTAGGCCTCAAATTTAAATCCCTCTAAATCTCTCGTTACCACCGCTGTACTGTTGTTGCTGGGCAAGATATTTAGTGTCCGTCAAAGCACATTTTTTGTTCTGGGTTGAAGTACAATTCCCAATTTAGCAATTTCATAATTTAGTGGTTTCTGCTATATCAGAGCTATTTGAAATCTATCCCTAAAAGGGTATATAATATTGAAGGTGCACATTAGGGTCATTCAGAATAACTTCACACACACGCTTCTGTGCATTTCCAAGTCTAATTCTGTCACTAAATCCATACCGGTGACCCAGCGCCTAAATACTAGGCCTCAAATTTAAATCCCTCTAAATCTCTCGTTACCCACCGCTGTACTGTTGTTGCTGGGCAAGATATTTAGTGTCCGTCAAAGCACATTTTTTGTTCTGGGTTGAAGTACAATTCCCAATTTAGCAATTTCATAATTTAGTGGTTTCTGCTATATCAGAGCTATTTGAAATCTATCCCTAAAAGGGTATATAATATTGAAGGTGCACATAGGGTCATTCAGAATAACTTCACACACACGCTTCTGTGCATTTCCAAGTCTAATTCTGTCACTAAATCCATACCGGTGACCCAGCGCCTAAATACTAGGCCTCAAATTTAAATCCCTCTAAATCTCTCGTTACCCACCGCTGTACTGTTGTTGCTGGGCAAGATATTTAGTGTCCGTCAAAGCACATTTTTTGTTCTGGGTTGAAGTACAATTCCCAATTTAGCAATTTCATAATTTAGTGGTTTCTGCTATATCAGAGCTATTTGAAATCTATCCCTAAAAGGGTATATAATATTGAAGGTGCACATAGGGTCATTCAGAATAACTTCACACACACGCTTCTGTGCATTTCCAAGTCTAATTCTGTCACTAAATCCATACCGGTGACCCAGCGCCTAAATACTAGGCCTCAAATTTAAATCCCTCTAAATCTCTCGTTACCCACCGCTGTACTGTTGTTGCTGGGCAAGATATTTAGTGTCCGTCAAAGCACATTTTTTGTTCTGGGTTGAAGTACAATTCCCAATTTAGCAATTTCATAATTTAGTGGTTTCTGCTATATCAGAGCTATTTGAAATCTATCCCTAAAAGGGTATATAATATTGAAGGTGCACATTGGGTCATTCAGAATAACTTCACACACACGCTTCTGTGCATTTCCAAGTCTAATTCTGTCACTAAATCCATACCGGTGACCCAGCGCCTAAATACTAGGCCTCAAATTTAAATCCCTCTAAATCTCTCGTTACCCACCGCTGTACTGTTGTTGCTGGGCAAGATATTTAGTGTCCGTCAAAGCACATTTTTTGTTCTGGGTTGAAGTACAATTCCCAATTTAGCAATTTCATAATTTAGTGGTTTCTGCTATATCAGAGCTATTTGAAATCTATCCCTAAAAGGGTATATAATATTGAAGGTGCACATAGGGTCATTCAGAATAACTTCACACACACGCTTCTGTGCATTTCCAAGTCTAATTCTGTCACTAAATCCATACCGGTGACCCAGCGCCTAAATACTAGGCCTCAAATTTAAATCCCTCTAAATCTCTCGTTACCGCTGTCCTGTTGTAGCTGGGAAAGTTATTTAGTGCCCGTCAAAGCACATTTTTTGTTCTGGGTTGAAGTACAATTCCCAATTTAGCAATTTCATAATTTAGTGGTTCCTGCTATATCAGAGCTATTTGAAATCTATCCCAAAAAGGGTATATAATATTCAAGGTGCACATTGGGTCATTCAGAATAACTTCACACACACGCTTCTGTGCATTTCCAAGTCTAATTCTGTCACTAAATCCATACCGGTCACCCAGCGCCTAAATACTAGGCCTCAAATTTATATCCCGCTGAATTTGAATACAATACATTGGGCCAAATAATATATTTGTTGTTGTGGTGAACCATAACAATGAGAAAAACATCTAGTAAGGGACGCGGACGTGGACATGGTCGTGGTGGTGTTAGTGGACCCTCTGGTGCTGGGAGAGGACGTGGCCGTTCTGCCACATCCACACGTCCTAGTGTACCAACTACCTCAGGTCCCAGTAGCCGCCAGAATTTACAGCGATATATGGTGGGGCCCAATGCCGTTCTAAGGATGGTAAGGCCTGAGCAGGTACAGGCATTAGTCAATTGGGTGGCCGACAGTGGATCCAGCACGTTCACATTATCTCCCACCCAGTCTTCTGCAGAAAGCGCACAGATGGCGCCTGAAAACCAACCCCATCAGTCTGTCACATCACCCCCATGCATACCAGGGAAACTGTCTCAGCCTCAAGTTATGCAGCAGTCTCTTATGCTGTTTGAAGACTCCGCTGGCAGGGTTTCCCAAGGGCATCCACCTAGCCCTTCCCCAGCGGTGAAAGACATAGAATGCACTGACGCACAACCACTTATGTTTCCTGATGATGAGGACATGGGAATACCACCTCAGCATGTCTCTGATGATGACGAAACACAGGTGCCAACTGCTGCGTCTTTCTGCAGTGTGCAGACTGAACAGGAGGTCAGGGATCAAGACTGGGTGGAAGACGATGCAGGGGACGATGAGGTCCTAGACCCCACATGGAATGAAGGTCGTGCCACTGACTTTCACAGTTCGGAGGAAGAGGCAGTGGTGAGACCGAGCCAACAGCGTAGCAAAAGAGGGAGCAGTGGGCAAAAGCAGAACACCCGCCGCCAAGAGACTCCGCCTGCTACTGACCGCCGCCATCTGGGACCGAGCACCCCAAAGGCAGCTTCAAGGAGTTCCCTGGCATGGCACTTCTTCAAACAATGTGCTGACGACAAGACCCGAGTGGTTTGCACGCTGTGCCATCAGAGCCTGAAGCGAGGCATTAACGTTCTGAACCTGAGCACAACCTGCATGACCAGGCACCTGCATGCAAAGCATGAACTGCAGTGGAGTAAACACCTTAAAACCAAGGAAGTCACTCAGGCTCCCCCTGCTACCTCTTCTGCTGCTGCCGCCTCGGCCTATTCTGCTGCTGCCGCCTCGGCCTCTTCCTCCGCCTCTGGAGGAACGTTGGCACCTGCCGCCCAGCAAACAGGGGATGTACCACCAACACCACCACCACCACCTCCGTCACCAAGCGTCTCAACCATGTCACACGCCAGCGTTCAGCTCTCCATCTCACAAACATTTGATAGAAAGCGTAAATTCCCACCTAGCCACCCTCGATCCCTGGCCCTGAATGCCAGCATTTCTAAACTACTGGCCTATGAAATGCTGTCATTTAGGCTGGTGGACACAGACAGCTTCAAACAGCTCATGTCGCTTGCTGTCCCACAGTATGTTGTTCCCAGCCGGCACTACTTCTCCAAGAGAGCCGTGCCTTCCCTGCACAACCAAGTATCCGATAAAATCAAGTGTGCACTGCGCAACGCCATCTGTAGCAAGGTCCACCTAACCACAGATACGTGGACCAGTAAGCACGGCCAGGGACGCTATATCTCCCTAACTGCACACTGGGTAAATGTAGTGGCAGCTGGGCCCCAGGCGGAGAGCTGTTTGGCGCACGTCCTGCCGCCGCCAAGGATCGCAGGGCAACATTCTTTGCCTCCTGTTGCCACCTCCTCCTTCTCGGCTTCCTCCTCCTCTTCTTCCACCTGCTCATCCAGTCAGCCACACACCTTCACCACCAACTTCAGCACAGCCCGGGGTAAACGTCAGCAGGCCATTCTGAAACTCATATGTTTGGGGGACAGGCCCCACACCGCACAGGAGTTGTGGCGGGGTATTGAACAACAGACCGACGAGTGGTTGCTGCCGGTGAGCCTCAAGCCCGGCCTGGTGGTGTGTGATAATGGGCGAAATCTCGTTGCAGCTCTGGGACTAGCCAATTTGACGCACATCCCTTGCTTGGCGCATGTGCTGAATTTGGTGGTGCAGAAGTTCATTCACAACTACCCCGACATGTCAGAGCTGCTGCATAAAGTGCGGGCCGTCTGTTCGCGCTTCCGGCGTTCACATCCTGCCGCTGCTCGCCTGTCTGCGCTACAGCGTAACTTCGGCCTTCCCGCTCACCGCCTCATATGCGACGTGCCCACCAGGTGGAACTCCACCTTGCACATGCTGGACAGACTGTGCGAGCAGCAGCAGGCCATAGTGGAGTTTCAGCTGCAGCACGCACGGGTCAGTCGCACTACAGAACAGCACCACTTCACCACCAATGACTGGGCCTCCATGCGAGACCTGTGTGCCCTGTTGCGCTGTTTCGAGTACTCCACCAACATGGCCAGTGGCGATGACACCGTTATCAGCGTTACAATACCACTTCTATGTCTCCTTGAGAAAACACTTAGGGCGATGATGGAACAGGAGGTGGCCCAGGAGGAGGAGGAGGAGGATGAGGAAGAGGGGTCATTTTTAGCACTTTCAGGCCAGTCTCTTCGAAGTGACTCAGAGGGAGGTTTTTTGCAACAGCAGAGGCCAGGTACAAATGTGGCCAGCCAGGGCCCACTACTGGAGGACGAGGAGGACGAGGATGAGGATGAGGTGGAGGAGGATGAGGATGAAGCATGGTCACAGCGGGGTGGCACCCAACGCAGCTCGGGTCCATCACTGGTGCGTGGCTGGGGGGAAAGGCAGGACGATGACGATACGCCTCCCACAGAGGACAGCTTGTCCTTACCCCTGGGCAGCCTGGCACACATGAGCGACTACATGCTGCAGTGCCTGCGCAACGACAGCAGAGTTGCCCACATTTTAACCTGTGCGGACTACTGGGTTGCCACCCTGCTGGATCCACGCTACAAAGACAATGTGCCCACCTTACTTCCTGCACTGGAGCGTGATAGGAAGATGCGCGAGTACAAGCGCACGTTGGTAGACGCGCTACTGAGAGCATTCCCAAATGTCACAGGGGAACAAGTGGAAGCCCAAGGCCAAGGCAGAGGAGGAGCAAGAGGTCGCCAAGGCAGCTGTGTCACGGCCAGCTCCTCTGAGGGCAGGGTTAGCATGGCAGAGATGTGGAAAACTTTTGTCAACACGCCACAGCTAACTGCACCACCACCTGATACGCAACGTGTTAGCAGGAGGCAACATTTCACTAACATGGTGGAACAGTACGTGTGCACACCCCTCCACGTACTGACTGATGGTTCGGCCCCATTCAACTTCTGGGTCTCTAAATTGTCCACGTGGCCAGAGCTAGCCTTTTATGCCTTGGAGGTGCTGGCCTGCCCGGCAGCCAGCGTTTTGTCTGAACGTGTATTCAGCACGGCAGGGGGCGTCATTACAGACAAACGCAGCCGCCTGTCTACAGCCAATGTGGACAAGCTGACGTTCATAAAAATGAACCAGGCATGGATCCCACAGGACCTGTCCGTCCCTTGTCCAGATTAGACATTAACTACCTCCCCATAACCATATATTATTGGACTCCAGGGCACTTCCTCATTCAATCCTATTTTTATTTTCATTTTACCATTATATTGCGATGCTACCCAAAGTTGAATGAACCTCTCCTCTGCCTGTGTGCTAGGCCTAAATATATGCCAATGGACTGTTGCAGTGGTGGCTGACATGAAGCCTGATTCTCTGCTATGACATGCAGACTAATTCTCTGCTGACATGAAGCCAGATTGTCTGTTACGGGACCTCTCTCCTCTGCCTGGGTGCTGGGCCTAAATTTATGACAATGGACTGTTGCAGTGGTGGCTGACGTGAAGCCTGATTCTCTGCTATGACATGCAGACTGATTCTCTGCTGTCATGAAGCCAGATTGTCTGTTACGGGACCTTTCTCCTCTACCTGGGTTCTGGGCCTAAATTTATGAAAATTGACTCTTACAGTGGTGGGTGACGTGAAGCCTGATTCTCTGCTATGATATGAAGACTGATTCTCTGCTGACATGAAGCCAGATTGTCTGTTACGGGACCTTTCTCCTCTGCCTGGGTTCTGGGCCTAAATTTATGAAAATTGACTCTTACAGTGGTGGGTGACGTGAAGCCTGATTCTCTGCTATGATATGAAGACTGATTCTCTGCTGACATGAAGCCAGATTGTCTGTTACGGGACCTTTCTCCTCTGCCTGGGTTCTGGGCCTAAATTTATGAAAATTGACTCTTACAGTGGTGGGTGACGTGAAGCCTGATTCTCTGCTATGATATGAAGACTGATTCTCTGCTGACATGAAGCCAGATTGTCTGTTACGGGACCTTTCTCCTCTGCCTGGGTTCTGGGCCTAAATTTATGAAAATTGACTCTTACAGTGGTGGGTGACGTGAAGCCTGATTCTCTGCTATGATATGAAGACTGATTCTCTGCTGACATGAAGCCAGATTGTCTGTTACGGGACCTTTCTCCTCTGCCTGGGTTCTGGGCCTAAATTTATGAAAATTGACTCTTACAGTGGTGGGTGACGTGAAGCCTGATTCTCTGCTATGATATGAAGACTGATTCTCTGCTGACATGAAGCCAGATTGTCTGTTACGGGACCTTTCTCCTCTGCCTGGGTTCTGGGCCTAAATTTATGAAAATTGACTCTTACAGTGGTGGGTGACGTGAAGCCTGATTCTCTGCTATGATATGAAGACTGATTCTCTGCTGACATGAAGCCAGATTGTCTGTTACGGGACCTTTCTCCTCTGCCTGGGTTCTGGGCCTAAATTTATGAAAATTGACTCTTACAGTGGTGGGTGACGTGAAGCCTGATTCTCTGCTATGATATGAAGACTGATTCTCTGCTGACATGAAGCCAGATTCTCTGTTACGGGACCTCTCTCCTCTGCCTGGGTGCTGGGCCTAAATTTATGACAATGGACTGTTGCAGTGGTGGCTGACGTGAAGCCTGATTCTCTGCTATGACATGCAGACTGATTCTCTGCTGACATGAAGCCAGATTCTCTGTTACGGGACCTCTCTCCTCTGCCTGTGTGTGTGCTGGGCCTAAATATATGCCAATGGACTGTTGCAGTGGTGGCTGACGTGAAGCCTCATTCTCTGCTATGACATGCAGACTAATTCTCTGCTGACATGAAGACAGATTCTCTGTTACGGGACCTCTCTCCTCTGCCTGGGTGCCGGGGCCTAAATATCTGAGAATGGACTGTTCCAGTGGTGGGTGACGGGAAGCCAGATTCTCTGCTATGGAACCTCTCTCCAATTGATTTTGGTTAATTTTTATTTATTTAATTTTTATTTTAATTCATTTCCCTATCCACATTTGTTTGCAGGGGATTTACCTACATGTTGCTGCCTTTTGCAGCCCTCTAGCTCTTTCCTGGGCTGTTTTACAGCCTTTTTAGTGCCGAAAAGTTCGGGTCCCCATTGACTTCAATGGGGTTCGGGTTCGGGACGAAGTTCGGATCGGGTTCGGATCCCGAACCCGAACATTTCCGGGATGTTCGGCCGAACTTCTCGAACCCGAACATCCAGGTGTTCGCTCAACTCTACTATTGACCTATCACAGTCAAGAAGACGAGGGTGGTGAACGTCAATTATTTGTTTACGACGTGGATGAGGATGAGACACAGTTGTCAATCACTGAGGTTGTGGTTAGGTCAAGTCAGGAGGATGGGGATGAGGAAGTGGAAGAGGAGGTGGTGGACGATGGGGTCACTGATCCAACTTGGGAAGGTGAAAAGCCGAGCGAGGAAAGCAGTACAGAAGGGGAGGGATCTGCAGCACCGCAACAAGCTGTAAGAGGCAGTGGAGTGGCAAAAGGGAGAAGTCGGCCCACACCAAACAGGACCGCAACCGTTATATGGAGCACCCACATGCGTAAATATCCCTTGCCAAAGGGGTAGGTGTTCCGCAGTAGAGATGGCCTTGCAGTTCGCTCGGCGGTCGTTTTGCACCAAACTTTGCTCGTTCGCTGTTTACCGAACGGGCGAACATATGGTGATATTCTCACCCGCCATATTATTTTACATTCTGAAGGACTTTGACCCATGACACATCCATCAGGTGGTACAGGACAGCCAATTGAGACGTTTCAGCACATGGACATACCCCCTACCTTATAAATAAACCCGATCTGGCCACCATTTTACATTCAGTCTTTTGCTAGGGTAGGGAGAGGTTGCTGTGTGGAGCAGGGACAGGCTGTTAGGGACACCAAATGCTAGCTAATAGGGCTACAAAAGTCTTTTTAAGGACTGATATAGGTGTGCTATCGATAGGTGTGACTTACTGAGGGGTGTAATATACTTATAATATACATTCTAACATAGAAAGTATATTATAGTGCAATTGTATTGTGCAGCAGTTGTGTACGGTTCTGCTGCGATACTGCAGCTAGACAGAGATTGCCAAATAGTATTGGAACAAATAATTTGTACTGGTGTGATATACCAGTTGCCCCCCAAAATAACTGATTGAAGCATGGGTGTTATATACCGATAATATGCATTCTATATAGTGCATTTAGGTAATGCAGCATTTGTCAGCGGTTTTGCTGCGTCACTGCATCTACACAGAGTGAAAAACACTATTTGAAGAAATAATTTCTACTGGTGTGATTAACCAGTTGCCCCCCAAAAAAACTGATTGAAGCAGGGGTGCTATATACCAATAATATGCCTATTGCCTAATTTTTGGGGCCTGTACTGGCCGACGGTTACATTTTTTATCTCTAGCCACATAATCACACCTTTGTCTCACTCCTCTGCTTCTCATTATGGTGGCGTATAAACCGTATTCACCATAAGTACCTTCTAATATCACAGGGTCATGTGACTTTGCCCCCCACCCTGTACTGTGCCCTTCACCCCGTACTGTGCCCCCTTATACCCTGCATTGTGCACTCTTATAACACCCTGTGCAGTTCCCCTATTCATTCCCTGTACTTTGCCCTCTTATACTCTTTTATCCCATCACGGTATGGCGGTGTTATCCGGTCACTTTTTTTAGGTGTTTTCCGGTCAATGTATGGCGGTGGTATCCAATATCTTGATGGCCATAACTTTATCCCTTTCCCTGCCCACGCCATCCTTTTTTAGACCTGGCAGTGTTTGCTGGCTGCAAATATGACCTGAAGGGATTTTAATAAACAGCAAACTAATCTGTAAAAACCAGTGTCAGGCAGCTGCTGCCAAGGCCTATAAATAATGGGTTGCATCAAAAGGGGCATAGATGCCCGTGATGAGAACATAGTCCTACCACTTTACAAATCACTAGTCAGACTACACATGGAGTACTGTTTACAATTCTGGGCTCCTGTGAACAAGGCAGACAAAGCAGAGCTGGAGAGGGTCCAGAGGAGGGCAACTAAAGTAATACGTGGAATGGGGCAACTACAGTACCCTGACAGATTATCAACATTAGGGCTATTCAATTTAGAAAAAAAGACGACTGAAGGGAGATCTAATTACTATGTATAAATATATCAGGGGACAGTACAGAGATCTCTCCCATCATCTATTTATCCCCAGGACTAGGACTGTGACGAGGGGACATCCTCTGCGTCTGGAGGAAAGAAGGTTTGTACACAAACATAGAAGAAGATTCTTTACGGTAAGAGCAGTGACACTATGGAGATCTCTGCCTAAGGAATTCAAGAGGCACCTGGATGTATTTCTGGAGTGTAATAATATTACAGGATATAGCTACTAGAGAGGGGTCGTTGATCCAGGGAGTTATTCTGATTGCTGATTGGAGTCAGGAAGCAATTTTCCCCCTTTTTTTTTTGCCTTCCTCTGGATCAACTTGCAGGATAACAGGCCAAACTGGAAGGACAGATGTTTTTTTGCAGCCTTATATACTATGTGACTATGTTACTATGTTGAAGTTTTTCAGGTTCGCCTGCAATTAAAGTGAATGGGGCCCGCCGCAAACTTGCGGTTTGTGAACATTTGATTGCGTTCGCGCGATCGCGTTTGCGAACCGTCCCGGCCGATGTTCGTCCATCACTATTCCGCAGTATAGCGCTTCTTTGCGGAAAGTGCAGATGACAAAAGAGTTGTAGTTTGCAACCTGTGCCTTACCAAAATGACGTGATAGTAGATAAAAGGATTCGCGGCACTCACCACTGTTTTGAAAATACTTCAATGCTTTATTTCATGCAAATTCTAAATAAGTTTGCAGGCTGGGGAGTGGGGTGTCCCTTCAGTGTGAATCGCCGAACTTATTTAGAATTTGCATGAAATAAAGCATTGAAGTATTTTCAAGACAGTGGTGAGTGCAGCGAATCATTTTAACTACTATCACGTTATAACAAGTGTCTGCTTGAACCTGCTTCGCTGACCACCACGCAAATCTGTTTGCACTTGCTGGGTCGTTGGTTGCGACATCTTGCAACACGGGGTGTTTGTGGGGCGAAGAGCAGCAGTGCCGCTGATCTTCCATTCTTTCACCTTGTACAACATACCCTACCAAAATAAGCCGGGCGCGAACACCAGCAACCTTACCACCACATGGCATCCAAGCACTTTAATCAGTGGGCCGAACGCCTGGGTCCACAATCTGGGTCTGCGGGCCACCCCACTGACTCCTCTTCCCCTGTGTTACGCACTGCTGACCAATCCCCTGTCAAAGGCGCAGGGCCGGTTGCCCCTTGCCCTGCACCTGGGCCTTCGCATACACCATCAGCAACTACATCCACTTCCCTGTCCCAGCTAGCGTCCAATTGTCCTTACCCCAGACAATTGAACACGAGCGGAAATACCCATCCATCCACCCACCCACTGTCCATAGCACTAAATGTGAAACTTTCAAAATTACTGGCCCTCGAAATGTTGGCATATAGGCTTGTGGAGACTTAGGCCTTCAGCGGCCTGATGTCGGCGGCCATCCCCAGTCGCCACTAATTTTCATGGTGTGCTTTGCCCTCCTTACACCAGTATGTGTCCTAGAACATCACCTGTGCCCTGATAAACGCAGTTACTGGGAACACTTGACCACAGACATTTCCCTGACCACACACTGGGTGAATGTTGTGAAGGCCGGGAGTGAGTCGTACCCTGGGATGGCACCAGTGCTACCCACACCCACGCCCAGAATTGCGGGCCTTGCGTCCATCAGGGTCTCCACCAGCAGCTATGTTACTGGCTCCAACCCCCACTTCTCCTCCCCCTCTTCCGCCGCTATGTCCAACACTTCTACCTCCAGCAGTCAGCCATCAGTCGGTATCTGGAAGCAGTGTAGCACTGCTGTGGGGAAACGTCAACAGGCCGTGCTGAAGCTGATCTGCCTAGGGGACAAACAGCACACCGCTGCAGAGCTGTAGCAGGGTATAAGGGACCAGACTGAGCTGTGGCTGTCGCCACTCAACCTACAAACAGGCATGGTTGTGTCGGACAATGGCCGTAACTTTGTGGCGACTTTGAAGCTCGGCAACCTGATGCACGTGCCATGCCTAGTGCACGTATTAAACTTAGTGGTTTAGCAGTTTATTAAAACATACCCAAATTTGACAGAGCTACTAGTAAAGGAGCACCGCGTGGGTGCCCATTTCCGCAAGTTATCCACAGCTTCATCTGCTCTGTCAATGCTACAGCAGTGCTTGGGGCTTACAGCTCACCGACTGTTGTGCTACGTGAGCAGGCGCTGGAATTCTACGTTCTACATGTTGTCCAGGCTTTGTGAGCAGCAGAGGGCAGTTGTGGAATACCAGTTGCAACATGTTCGCCGCCTTTCGAGTCAACTTCCACTATTCACAAGCGAGGAGGGCATTGATGGCAGACCTCTGAGGTTTTAAGAAACTTTGATGAATCCACATAGATGGTTAGTGTCACGGGTAGAGTCACAGGAATCAAGATAGAGTGGCGGTGCACCCCCTGAGCTGCCACCCGGTCCCCTGTCCCTGCCTACTTGCACCACCCGCCCTAGGTGACGGAGCGCAACTGGGCGACATTCCCTAATCTACTAAGTGCAAGCAGAGAGAAAGAGACAGCAGGGAAGAGAACAGCCACTGAGAACTAATAATAAGCGGACAAGAGGTAAAACAAAAATGGAAGGCGAGGTGGGTCAACTAGCCGAGGTCAGTCCAGGAGGTCACGTCAGAACAAGGGAAGAGGCAAAGACAAATCCGTAAACAAGCCGAGGTCAAAATCCGAGAGGTAGCGTCAAGGTACAGGGAGCAGACAGAAGAGGTGTCAAGAGACGGATCGAGGTTCAATTCTAGAGGTAGCTTAATAATAATAAAGTACACAGCCTATAGGACGAAAATCATAGGCAACCTGTAGCCAGCAGGTCGCCTGTATTTATAGTGGGGAGTGAGGGTCATGTGACGTGGCCAGCATCACATGACCGACAGACAAACAAGTCGAGCACTGAGTGATCAGCTAGCTCGGTGCTCAAGGCAGACCTAGGAGCAGGGAGCCTCCCAGCTAGCAAGGCCGCCCTGGAAACGAGGCCAAACACAGAGCCTCGCTCCCGAAACTAAGCAGCAGGTCTGCGGCTGATGGGAGACCAAGTGCGCCTTTGGCGCCCCGTTACAGTTAGTGGCGATAACACTACAATCAGCGTAAGCATGAACGTGAAAATGGGGGAGGACTTTAGTGTGGGTGATAGCCAGACCACCCACATTGTATCTTCTCAGTGTGGATTGGACCATGAGGAGGAGCTGGAGACAGTTGCTTCTGCTACAGAGGGTACTACCGACGGAACTTTAATTCCACTGGTTCGACGTGGATGGGCACAAGGGGATGATGGGGAGATGGTGAGTCATCCTGACGTTGACATAGACGTCTTGCCTGTTGGTACACATGGCTGACTTCATGTTAGGCTGCCTTTCCCGCGACCCCTCGTGTTATACGCAATTTAGATAACACGGATTACTGGGTGTTCACTCTTTTCGACCATCACTACAAAGAGAACTTCTCATCTCTCATTCCTGCGGTGGAGAGGGCAAGTATTGGTGCAATACCAGAAGGTTCTTGTTGAGAAATTGCTCCAAACATTTCCATTTGACAAAGCTGGCGGCAGAGTCCGTACTTCCATAGGCAAATGAGGAAGGCAGACAATGGGAACACACTCCAGTTCCAACAAAGGCTGGGCAACACTCTCCAAGGCATGGGACACTTTCATGACACTCCGCCAGCAACCGCACCCTGAAGGGCAGCCTACTGTCCCAAGGAGGGAAAAGTTTTAGAAGATGGTGAAGGAATACATAGATGTAAGCGTCCTCAATGATCCCTCTGTGCCTTACAACTACTGGGTGTCCAAGCTGTACACGTGGCACAAACTTGCGCTCTATGCCTTGGAGGTGCTGGCCTGCCCTGCTGCCAGCATATTTTTTGACCATGTATTTAGTGCTGCTGGTGGCATTATAACAGATAAGTGTATCCGCTTGTCCACTGACAATGCTGACAGGTTGACTCAGATAAAAATGAACAGGGCCTGGATTGCCCCTGACTTCTCCACTCCACCAGAGGAAAGCTGAGCTAATTAGGAACAAAAACACAATTTAAATATATGTTTTAGAATGTACTCAATCCACAAGATTTAGATGCACCCTTTTTACTGCAAAAAAAGGGTATATGTTTGAATATTGTTTTCTCCTCCTCCTCTTCCATACAGTATATATGACCTCACTACAATGTTTTATAGGGTCCGCTTATCTTCAGGCCCTCATCTCCAATGTTTTATATGATCTGCTCACCTGTAGGCCCTCACTACAATGTTTTATAGGTCTGTTCACCTTCAGGCCCTCACCTCCAATGTTTTATATGCTCTGCTCACCTGTAGGCCCTCGCCTCTAATGTTTTATACGGTCTACTCACCTGTAGGCCCTCACTACAATGTTTTATAGGGTCCGTTCACGTTTAGGCCCTCACCTCCAATGTTTTATGCGGTCTGCTCACCGGTAGGCCCTCACCTCTAATGTTTTATACTGTCTGCTCACCTGTAGGCCCTCACCGGTAATGTTTTATGCAGTCTGCTCACCTGAAGGCCTTCACATAAAATGCTTTAGAGCATCAGATGAACAGCAGGCACTCGCCCCTAATTTTTTCACCAGCATTCCGTCGCTTCGAATGTTTTGGAGGGTCACCAGCAGGCCATCAAGGATAATTTTTCAAGGGTGTGTATTTATGTGTAACAAAGGGTGTAGTGGAGTGCCGGTTCCTTGTATATTGGCAGCCCTTTCACTTAGTGCATAGGCTTTAGGAGTGCAGCAGTGTACCTGAACGATTGTAGCACCATGTGAATGAGGCCCTCCTTTATGTAATATACAGGCTGTATTGGAATGCTTCTTCCTTGTAATTTATGGCAGCACTTACACTGTATGTATATTGAATATACACGAAATAATGTTTCCTAACAATTTTTCCTCTAAAAAGTTATATATATATATATATATATTACAACATGGCTTACAACATGGTTACCAGCAGCGACATTGGAGTCCAAGATACATCCAGACATGTTCCTGATCGATTTCAGAGGTGTTTCCCTCACTTTCAGACCTTTTCCTATGAACCAGGCACCCTCCCCTCATTCGAACAGGGGGTGCCGGGTTGTCTCCCATTGACTTCCATTATACTCGGGTGCTCGGCCGAGCGCACAAATATTGCTATGTGTTCGGACTGAGTACCTGAACACTCAAACATTTTGGTGCTCGCTCATCACTAATGCCGAACTCTTTCACTAGTTTGTGATGTTGCGATCACACCTTCTCCTCAGTTATGCCTCCTGAACCTACTAGACCAAATTCAATGCCCAAAACACATCAAAGCTTTAATGACTTACCTTCTGGCGGCAGCCAGAATCTTATAGCCTCCAGCTGGCGGAAAGTTTCAACTCCTTTACTAGCTGATTTTGTTTCAAAATGTGATGACATATATATGATGGAGCAGATAGCGGGCTGGGAGACCAGGTGAACACCCGGGTTCACTAAAACGTGGAGACCATGTAGTGAGTTTCGGGGATACTCCACCTAAAATTCCTTTAGAGCGAAATCAATATACCTCTATATCTGCAAAGAAGAAACACTTCTGAGAATAAAACATATCCCCCCTCCACCTTATTTCTTTATACATATGTCTTAGTGTTTGTAGATGTTGAATGATAAGTATGTTTACATTTATTGAGTCATGTACTAATGTGAAAAACAGGCGCTTACTCTACTTTGCAACCCTGTTCATTTTGGTAATGTATCAATTGAGTGCCTTAATAAAACTTATTTAAAGACAAAATGTGCCAGTGCTAAGCCCAGATTGGCTGCCTGTAGCTCTGTTCAAGCAACTTCCGTATGGAGCTTTTTCTCCACAAGATGGGCACACAAAACCACAGCGGTCTGCAAGATATGCAATATTTAAAAAAGGCAGCGGCCATTCAAATACCACCTTCTTCTTCTCCTGCTAAGCCTCCTCCTTGACCTCAGCTCCATCACGAGACATTTATAACAGAATGTTTGGCAATTAAAAAGCTTTTCTCCACCAGTAATTACCTTGTCTACAAGCTGAATCCCCATCTGGCCATGTTGTTGGCGGTGCTGTTGCTTCAGTACCATTGTAGTAGAGCCTTGTACGTACTCTCACGTGGCGGTAAATGTGGGCCACTCCTTGTGATTCTCTACTGCATCAAGCTGCACTCCATGGTGAACGCCTGGAGCTGCTGATACGGGCAGGAACAGTACATGTCTTTCACAGCCTACTTAGTCAATGTTTTTTCCAGCAGTGAAGAGGGAGCACTTCAGCAACATGGCCAGATCTTTTTGATCCCCTACCACCATATCATGGGGCTGGCTTTCACAGTAGGCACTTATCGGCCTCTTCCACCTCCTCCTTCATGCACACGGTCCTGTCAACAACAGCAGCAGGGCACAGCGTGACTAACACTATTCCTCCTTCCTATGACATGTCAGGTCAGGTGTTGCCATGCCATGTTGGAGGTGATTGGCCTGGTATAGAGAAGCCATACTGGTGAGCAGTTGCAGCTAAAGTACATCAAGCAGAAAACATTACACTTGCTGACACCTCACCAAATCCAACTGGACAGGGTGGTCAGCGACAATGGGCATAGTACGTGCCGTGCCAGGCAGAGGCCAGCCTGCAAGCCAACAGCTCCCGCCTCAATGCCCAGGTTCAGGCCTACCTAAACTATGGCCATTCTCTGTCACGTACCCAGTTCCATGACCCCACAAATGTATTATAGTTATATACTGTAGTTGATGCGGTTGAAAAAATACATAGGTCCATCAAGTTCAACCAAGGGATAGGTAGGGACACGAATCCCAGAAGGAATTGAGACTCAGATTTCTACACGTTTTCATAAGCATTAATGTTGTTTACTAGTAAGAATTTATCTAAACCCTTTTTAATACTGTCCACTGTTCCTGCTGTGACCATGTCCTGAGGAAGTCTATTTCACAGATTCACAGTTCTTACAGTAAAGAAGCTTTGACGCTTCTGGAGACTGAACTTTTTCTTCTCCAGTCTGAGGCAGTGCCCTCTTGTCTTTTGAGGGCATTTTACATGGAACAGTTTTTCACCATATTTTTTGTATGGCCCATTTATATAGCAGGCAGACTTGAACAGTGTCCCGAACTGGCACAGCAAGTTCTCTATCTTCTTGCAATGTCCCCCATCGTTATCTCAAAGAGGATTTTCAACGCCGTCGGGGCATGGGGACACCCAAAAACGGACCAAGTTGTCCTCTGACAGTGTCCCCTCCCCCTGATTCCGATATAGATATCACCCACCTCGCCATGCTACTACTGTAGTAACTGTGAGACAGTCCTGTTTATGTTTTTGACTTGTTGTGTGTATCTGGTGAGCAATTCTATATATTTTTAAGCTGTCCTGCATTTCTTACTATCTCCCTTGACCTTTTAATATCTCATCAGCAAACTGTTACCCATGCAGTTTTTTCTTCTGCCTCTCCCATTGCTCACTTTGTCATCTCGGATGACCTTCTGTTTACCTCACATCCTTTGGATTTTCTAAAACCCTTCATATGTATTATTAACCACCCTTAAATTATAGCAGTTTGTATATTTTTCCTCTCCCTTGGAGTTTTTGATTATCCATTTGTCATTCATTTGTGTGACTCTAGGGGGTTTGTCTCTCACTGAAAAAAAAAATTAAAAAGTTCAATTCCCGATACCCTTTCCAGTTCCTGAAAACTCAGTTTGTCAAATTTATAAATTTTCTCCAATTTGATGTTCACCAGAAGCAATATTCTACCAGCGTTATCAGAATTAACAGCACCTGCAATCTCCATCTGTTCCAGATTGTTTTGGATCAAACTCAACTCTTATCTTGAAAGCCAATTATCCTTGTTGCTATATACCGAACCAGTGCAGTGTTAAAGTGGTCATCTATCTCTAAAACTAAATTGAATTTCTATCTTATGATTTGCGCTCATGCCAATTAATACAAACCTGCTGCTTGTCATATGGATAGAGCTACTTTAAAAAGCAATGCATGAAAAACACATTTCCTTAAAGGGAGACTT